>NC_088204.1:3112351-3419402 GCF_037126465.1 Ornithodoros turicata
CGTGGCAACCCTTTGGTGTCCCTCTTAACAGGTCGCTCACATCATGGCAGATTGTGCCGCGAGCATCATCCGCGAGCAGTGGCAGTCGACACCGTGCAGCGTGGAGAGGCTGAAGGAGAGTGAAGCGAATGCCTTCGGGACAGGAAATGGCATCATGTCAGTTAATTATTGAATTAATAGAATAAATGAAACTTAATATCTATTGTTGCATTTCTTTTAGTGTAATCGCGGAGTCTTCAACCGGTTGCAAATGGAGCGGGAGCGCATTAGGAAAGAGAGGTAGGGTTTTTGCCTCGCTTTATTACGATAATCGTGATATATATATATATATATATAATATTATGATTAGGGATATTAATGATTTATTATGATTTATGATATTTTTTATGATATTTTATCAATGATTTATTATGAAACGATTTTTAGGCACTAACAGGTAGTGCTCTTCGTTGCATAAATCATTCTAGGACAACCAACCTTCAAAATCGTATTGTTTTGTCTTCCAATCGTAAGGAATGTTGATACATAAAACGGTGCACACACCCCCTTTCTCAGCTTATCGGGAAACAGAGCGATATCATCCGCAATGATGATTGGCATACTGCGTGCTGTGCGGTCAAGAGCGCCCCCTGTTAGTGCCTAAAAATCCGGGCCCTAATTATGATTAACGTGAAACTGTTTCTGTTTTACGTTCAAAACCTCGTCTCTGTCGTCCACTTCTAAGGAACCCCTGCCGAGGCCGTGGGACGATCAGCGGCGCGTGATCTCCTGAAGGAACTCGGGAAGACCTCATGTGTCGACAGCTATCTTCAAGATCAAGTGAGCGTTGTTTACGTCGTCTTCATCCAATACCAGTCTGTTTTTTCAGTAAATAATTGAACGACTTCTTTATTTACAGCTTATTGTGTTCATGGCTCTGGCAGGTGGAACATCACGTATCCTATCTGGTCCTCTGACCCTGCACACTGAAACTGCCATACATGTGGCTCACATTCTTACAAAGGTAAAAGCACCCAAGTAACAGTTCTGGAAACTAGTCTCAGGTAGTTTGTAACTAAAAGACAAGTAGCTTGTAACTGTAACTTGCTCCTTTTTTCAGTAACTAATTAACAGTTACAAGTTATTTTTCTGAGGAAGAAACTTTTTCACAAAGACATCGAAGGGAGTCAAGACCGTAGATCGAAGGTGTATAGTCACTGAGGGTCCGAAGTTGGGGAAGTCATAGTTGGAAGGTGAAGCCGAAGTTGGAAGGTGTATAGGTTTTCTAAGCAGATTGCAGGGCAGGGGAAACTATACAGCATAAGTAACAAATAGAACTAGATACACGTGTCTTCTGGGAACAGCAGAAAGTCTGCTGGTCTGTACAAAGTGGAATAAGCCAGGGAAGAAATAAAAAGGGTGAAGGCATGGCCAATTGAAGAAATAAAAAGGGTGAAGGCATAGCCAATTGAAGCAAGAAAATGGGTGAAGGCATGCCAATACTACTATACTACGATGGTACTATGCTACTAGTACTATCGATGGTCGTGTGAGAATCAAACTATCGATAGTAAGAAAACTACCGATAGCACTATCAATAGTCGACTGTTGATAGTAAGAAAACTATAGATAGTACTATCGATGGGCGCGTGAGAATCAAACTATCGATAGTAAGAAAACTACGATAGCACTATCAATAGTCAACCGTCGATAGTAAGAAAACTATGGATAGTACTATCGATTGTCGTATGAGAATCCGACGATCGATAGTAAGAAAACTACCGATAGTACTGTCGATAGTATGCTTTCGATAGTCGGCTATAAGGAAAAACTATCGGGGAGTGGATAGAAATAGAAAGAGGAAATGCCTCACTCCTACAAGTTTTACAATACAACTCTGAGCTCCCTCCGACACTGACATTGAGCTTCTCGTGCCGCTCAAACCAACCGCAAGGTCACGTGATTCTCTCTGCACTGGATTGACTGGCATTGTGGTCTCATGAATGCGTACAATTTTATGATGAGCGTCTTCTTTCGCTGCTTGCAGTGCATCATTCATACATTACAGCTAAGCGGAAAGAACTTGTTTGGCACGTGATTCTGTTTTCGTTGTCACTGTACCAGTGCGAAAGTGAAGAATGGAACGAAAGCATTGATAGTGCGAACCAAATCTAGCTGTCGATAGAAAAAGAAAAACGAAAGAGCAGTACTAGCGATAGTCAGCTACCGTAAAACTATTGATAATTTTTCGACTATCGCCAGCTTTCAAAAACTATCGATGGTCAATTTATCGATAGATTTGCAACACCAGATAAAATAAATATGTGGACCGACCACTGTGGCATCACACATGAGCGCAGTTGTTTTCTAATGTAACGCAGTGAATTATGTTTATCAGTGATTATGATTATCAGTGAATTATGATTATCAACCACCTATCCAAAACCTTTGTGTATGTCTTGTTTGATGTAGTAATCTTGCAAGCTTTGTAAGTTGCTTTAAGCTTGCTTCTCTTTTTCTGCACTGACATCTGACCTTTGGGCTATCTTTGCCAATGACCACAGAAAGCCTGCTTGAAAAATAAATCAAAGTTAATTTAAGTCAGTTTACAAGCTCTGCAGAAGCATTCAAAATATTTCCTGCATGCATCAATTATCGACGTGCCATACTTGATGTTAGATTAAGATTAGACCTCGATATCTTGAAGGTATCGGAGTAACTGTTGCGACATCTTGCAATTCGTTATGTATTGCAAAAAGCAGAAAAAATGAGTAAATATCAATTATGCAGGGCTGCTCAAGGTGAACATGTACTGCAAAGGAGCACCTGCGTTATTGACTTAGCTGGTTTGTCTTTTACAGGCAAAGTTTACAAGCTCTCAGCGGGGAACCTCACACATCCTTGAATGCACCGGAGCTGGGTGCGTGACTCAGCGTTAATTTAAATAAAGACTGTCGTTCTTGTCATTGTTGTTGCAGTTCCAGCCAATTTTGACATGCACAATTTTTTTCAAAGAAATCTGTGTTCACAAAATGGATACACGTTCTCTAACATTTCCAGGTACAATTAAAAGGTTTTTGAGGACAGGAACACAACCATGCGTGGACATTACCCTTCACTGATACAAGTGTGCTCAACAATCCTCATAAAGGTGATAGTTTTTTTTCTACATAATAGATTTTTACCACCAACTTTCGTCTTTTTAACACGGCTTTACAGCTATGGATACCGTTACGGCTGCCAGTCATGGGTAAAAAACTAAAAAAATGTAACTGAGTTGCAGTTAGTCTGCACAAATAGCAACTGCACAGTAGTTTGTACGTACCTAGGTAGTAACTAAGCAATTACATAGTAGTAGTAGTTAGTAGAAATAGTTGTTACATTTTACAGTTACTTTAAACAAAAGCAGTAACAAGTTAGTTACAACTTACTTTTACAGGAAAGTAACTAGTTAGAGTTACAAGGTACTTGTAGTTTTGTTACTACCCAATACTGACTGCTACTTTATGGCTGGTCGACTTTCTATTACCTACCACAATCTGCCTCTTTTTGTGTGTGTGCATTTCACACCACCACACACTCATCTCTGATGTCCAGAGCACAACACCAACACACATGGTGTTGTGCTCTGTTGCCTAACAAATAATCTTGACAAGGGAAAAATGTAGAGAGATTACACTTGATTCAATGCTCTGTTCATGGTAGCAGTTTTGGCAAGGAAGACACGAGTAGTACTTGTTGGTTGATGAAACCGCCGTCTTGGCAATAGACGGCAAACATACATTGCTTCATTGTCTTCAACAAGAACAGGAAGGCAAGGGAAGCTATTTTTTTGTGTTGTTGTTGATCCAGAACTCAACTATGATACATATTTGCCACAGATTTGGATTGAAATAAACAACACGAAAGGAACTAGCTCAGCGTTCAGTAACATTTTGAGCAGTTAAAACAAGCTCTATATCTACATTGCTGACCTATTGTGCTGCCAATGTTTTGTGTGTTATGATTGTCAGTGTATGGGTGCTAGGGTTAGTGCATCAACTGGTTGTAGCACTGACAGCATGATTGGACATTTCAATCTCGTTTTCTGATGTAACCGGTATGGTGTTTGTTGAAATACCATACCAACCATACCATATCAAGGACAGCCTCTGCCCACCCATCGTTTTGCTATACTTGCACTTCCACTGAGGTAGTAGATAAATTATTCCACAAAGGTGAGAATGACAAATTAAAGGAGTAATTTTATAGGGTCAACCACTGTGTAGCTTGGTAGGGCCATGTGATTAAAATTAAATTTTGAAATGATTTCAAGAAGAGTTTTGCCAAAAATTTACCACCAACGTGGCCCTGTAAACCTACCCCATTAAAAAGCGTTAAGGCTTCGTTATAACGAAGTGAACGAGACGAAGAAAAAGTTCGTTAGAAGCGGTTTTTTCACGAAAACGTTGATAATAGCCTCGGAAACACCGCTAGAGTATTCAAGCAAGGGAAGAAATCTTGTCAACGAGCACTTTGGCCCCCATTTAGTTTTGGTGACAAAAAAAAAAAGACACAAAACGGTGTCTGGAGTTGGTTTTGCGGTGGCTTCTGCCGGCTCACCCATCGCAGTAAGCGGAGTCTGGTAGCAGTGCGCATCAACCATCCATGCATTTCGGCCGGTACAGCGTAAAACATTGAATGAAGGGGCTTCGTTATAAGGAGGGATTACTGGTGAATATACGCAGGAAAAAAAAAACCGGAAAAGAACCACCAAAATCCGAACATAGGCCCACGTGTTATCCACACTAGAATGGTGACAGTGTCGCCCCCTATAGGTCGATCTCGCAGCGAATAAAAAAAAAGAAGTAAAGGGTACTGCCATTAAGCACACACTCACGAATGGCCAATCAAAATGCAGCGCAGCGAAGAGAAAGAAGCAAGAACGGAATCCGGGAACACTTCCGGCGTGTTCCCGATGCGGTTGCGGCATCGGCCTTCGAACATACGTATATATATGCAGCTTCGGACCATCAATAAAATGCATCCGTTGTCGTTGGTCCTCCTTTTGTTGTCTCACGTTCCAGCTGTCATATTAGCGCCAGCCTCCTCCATTTTCTTCTTTTTTTTAAAAAAATGTCCCTCATTTGGCTGTCATTAGCGGCCGGAAAAAAACGTTCGATATAGTGACGTAGGAGGCGTTGACCGCATCAGCGTCCTCATGCAAATTTTATGCCGAATAATAACGAAACGATGCGTTTCGCCGAAAAATCGCGCCTCTTGTCATCTGCCGCTTCTGGTTTTCTTTTTTGGTGTTTCGTAACGTTGGAGAATTAAACTCTAAGGACCTTGACCTTGCAATCTTTTTTTTTTTTTCCTTTCCTATATCTGTTTTTGGTTGTCACTTCTGTTTCGTTTTTTCGCGACGGCTACCTTTGAATATACATCGAAAGCAATCAGGCCGTGCCCAAAAACCAACCTAAGAAAACGCGAGCGCGTGCTTTCTTACGAAGCTCGGAGTCACTGCGCGAAATATTTCTACTAAATCTAGGGCCAGTTAATTAAAATTTAGTTACTATTTTGTAACCGGTCGTTTGGTTGCATTCACGTCACTGTCAGCAGCTTCCGGCAATGACGTCACGGTCGGCAGCTTCCGGTTTTTGTTCTGCCGATCATCAAATTCAACGATTGGAAACGAAGATCGCTGACATTTTATCGTACTTCAGAGACTATCCGTGTGTTCACACGAGCGACATTCCCGCAGAAGCGGAAGATGCGATAAGCGTCATGGCTTTCTGCTGTCACATGAGCGCGAGCGCTCAACGTCGTGTCTCACGTACACTGCTAACTGTGGGGGATATCCTGCTACACAGCCACAAGATATTCCGCAGCAGAAGACAGAAAAACACGATGACGGTGTCGTCTGCTAAGTGTCGTCTGCTACGCCAATCCCAATATTCCGCACCGTGTGAATGCTCACATAACACGGGCCGGAACTCTGTAAGCAGTGTTTTTGCTTTTTCTTCCAATAGAATATTCCGTGAGGATATCGCTCGTGTGAATACACGGTTTATCTCGCCGGCAAGCACTGGTGACGTCCACAAAGGGTGGAACATCTGTTGGTTAGGTCATCGTGAAACCGAAACCGGACGGCAAAAAATGCGCTTCAGTTTTCTGGTTCGTCTCCGAAACTGTTCGGGTCTCTGTTGAAGGAAACTTTCTATGAATGATGAACCGTCAGGTTTGGGTAATAAACTCGTTGACCGGCTCCTTTTTTTCACAACCTGTTTGCACGCAGACGCCGCCGAACTACTGATATTTCTATTAGCATGCGTATCGATATCTATATATCGACCTATACTATCGATATTTATAACGATGTGAATATCGATACTCTTTAAATTTTAAAAGTATCGAGAAAACATCGCACGCATTAAATACCGATAAGAATATCGATATCGTTCCATCGCTAACGCGCATGCGCGTTATCTCGTACTAGATCTTTCCTTCGCTGGTATTTTCCTGACGGCTTCGGTGGCGACAATCAGTTCGCTACCTATATAGTATATACAAACACATGGATTCCTCATATAATTATATTCCTGTCCAAAGAACAGTGAAAGCCCCCCCACCCCCCTTCCAGAAATTTTTCGGATTCCAATTCGCGCCGGATTATGCAAAAAATCGGGTGCGCTCTCGTGCAAGAACGGCGATCGCATCTGATCCGCGAGAGAGAGAGAGAGAGAGAAAGAAAGAGAGAGATTTGTGGTCTGCCACACCCTGTCGAAACACCTCAACTCCCTCGGAGAGCTCGTAAGAGGAGGAGGGATGTTTATGTCGCTCCATGACGTAGAGAGCGCCGTGTCCGTATAGCAAAATTTGAGCTCACGGCCACTCGCTATACACTGATGCTGCGTCACACAGATCTGATTACGTCATGCCAGGTGGTCGGGCCGGGCCTCCAGGGTCACGTTACGACTGGTTTCCTATCCATTACATAGCGCCCTGACGAAGACACGGATCGACGAAAATATCTTCTACATCGTGGCTCCTAATGCAGAGTTTCGACCAATGCTCATTTCATTGTCCCTCGTGTCACACGGTCAAGAACGCGAACATTGTTCACACATACTCACGAGATGAGTCCGTGTAGCACTTGATTCGATGGAAGAAAATGGCACTTAGCCAATGAGCTGTAACTGCATACCTACACCCTTTTTTCTGCCCTAAGAGCCTATTTTTCCTCTTTATCCCAACTTGTGTTCCCGTTCCTTTCCCGTTTATGTCGTCGGCGAAGAGGAAACGCGATCCTTCCAAAGTGCACTTTCCCAACAAGGCCCGCCTAGATTTTTTTTTTCTCACATTACGCCAACAGAGTCGACGACGGAGGCCATCTTTTGATGTCACTGTGACATCCGCGAGCATCTACAATGCGTCTGAGTACAAAAGAATGAGGTCACTATCCCTGAGACAACGCGAGAGAATCGAACGGCTTCTTTGGTAATTTTGTAGCCTGCGTTTGGCAATGACGCTCGGGCAAGCGGCTCAAGCTACAAGGAGAGAGTATACAACTGTTGTGTGCGTGTGTGCGTTTTTCCCCTTTTCGTAGACCTTGTCTCAAGTAACGTTATTGGGTCGAAAACTTAGCGGTGAACTAATGTCTGTCAGACGGGTCGTTGTCGTGTTTGTGCGTGCTGAGATGTGTCTATAAGGCACGGATACGTTGTCCTTTAAACGTACTTTCTTTCTTATACTACCATCCTTTTCACTATCCTCTCTCCTCTCTGAGTACGACTATTGGAGCGGCATTCTCTCACTCTCATTCTTTTCCTCACTCCCTCAAAACCCCTTTCCCACGGGATGAAACGTGCCGACAGCGCGTCAGTTAGACTTCGTCCTCCTCCTCTTTTACGTCACACCTCCTCCTCCTCCCCGGAGCAGCATTAGCATTGTACGAACAACAAAAACTAAATAAGATAAGTTCGGGCACATTTGAAGTTTTTTTTAATTACTTTTAATGATCGTACTCGTTACCTGACGGTACTATTTGCTAACACTTAACAGCCTGCGACGTGAATGTTTTTAGAGCCTCGTATGTTGAGCACTATAGATAAGATAAGAGATAAAAATGTAAATGAGGTAAGGTACGCGCATGTAGTCACGCTAAGTGGTAGATGAAGTAGAGGCCTTTCGATTATTGCTAAATATTCTTGATGATAAGTAATCATACTTGCAAATATGCGAGTGTTTTAAGAGAAAAGAAAGAGAAAAAAAAAACATCCATACATAGAGTCATGTAACGTATCAACAACTGTCGCACGTATATTACTCTTGCTTTCCGACCACTTCTGCTCACAACATTGTGAAGCGTGGGCTGTACACGTGACGTAGTGATCCACTTGTCGTCTGCTATGCCAAGGCGAGACGTGACATCCCAAAGATGAGAGGGATTTTCGGGAAGGTGCGATCTCGTGCTAAGCCGAACAAATCTGCTCGGAGTGCTCTACAGACTCAAGTAGGAGAAAGTCTGGCAACAATACCTCACTTCAACATGTCACAGTTCGTGCCGTGATTGATGCCATGCTCTTGATGATACAGGCGCTGGTACGATGCATCGATTTAGCTCGCTCAGTGACGGCTCGGTGACGCTTCTCCGTTGAAAATTTACAGCAGCCGGATTGGTATCGATATCACTATCGGCATCGTAGCGATAGTCGGTTCATTGTGTGGCGGTTAGAAGTTGAAGACGGATTAGAAGTTGAGCCACATTAGGCATCGTCATTATTAAGTCGGAAGTACGATCAAGTGAGATTGTGTTACAGTCGAAAGTCGTTAATATGACCACGGCAGTTCCCGCAGATTTTGGTCATAAAGCGAATTGTCATATTAACGAACACCACGTGTTACGAGCTGTACCCTGGCCCTTTACGTGAGCTTCGAAAAGTAGAAAATTGTGCAAACTGGCGTAATGAAGCATTTTAAAAGAACGTGTAACGCTTGTATTTTTTATTTTTAGTCTGATAAGTACCCGTTTTGGCCGTTATATAGGTCAGGAGAACCGCCGGTAACAAGGGAGAACAAGGGTAAAGTGAACATGTTCGCCCCCTAGTTCTGCTGAAAAATACCGATCAACGTCATATTAACGAAATGTCATATTAACCAACAAGTGTTACACGCGGACGGCATTAGGAGGAAACGGTTCCCGAGGAAAACGGTCATAATAGCGGGAATGTCGTATTAACGAGGTTTGACAGTACGCGAAAAATAACAAAAAAGTAGAAACTGCGAAAAGAATATCGTTTAATATTTGCATTGAAATAGCGTGTAATATCGTGTAAGCCACTCTTCAGCATTCCGGTTGAATACACACAATTATTACACTGCGCCTGCGGTGAATGGCTCCTATCCCTTGCGCGAAGAAAAAATATGGTTTCTTGGGCTCGTTCCGACATCAGTGTTCTATGAAAGACTGGAAAATAAAGGAAACATTCGGAACACGTGTTTAACCCTTTTCGTGCAAAAACATACCCGAAAGTCCACGCGCTCGCTTTCATGTACCCTAATAGTACACGAAGCCTGTACATTCAGCTTGTACATTCACAGCACGGATGATCTCATCGGCGATCATTAGCAGACGGTACAAAACGACCCTCATTTCCGCCAGAAAGCAACTCACTTAAGTCTATTTTAGAGCCGGATTCAAAGGCGGCTATTTTTTTACGACTTCAATCACGACCCCATTCATGATCCCTTGCTGGCCAAATGAACTGGTTCGGCTCAAAGCGACATAAAGCGGTTGAGACGAACAATCTTCCACTAACTAACTTGTGGGTGAATGTTACGATATAGGACATAAAACCGTAATTGTAACCGTACGTGTTTGGTGCGGGGGGTGGCAGAGCAACAGAGCTGGATCTTGCAGACGACAGTGGCTCAAAGCAGACGACATTGGCTCAAAGCAGACGACATGGCAGTAATTATGCGAACACCAGGGGGTCACACGCGCGTTGGGGATTGATGTCGCAAACACGCATAAAAAATGTTGATTTTTTTTATATGTTTGATCAAATTGCCCGTTTGGTGGGGCGAGAGTGAAGATAGGTTTATCGTCACACGCCGTTCACGTTGAATCGTTTCATGAGATATCTCAAGAGAGACAATATTTTCAAAAGAAAACGAAAAGAGCACTACCTGTTCCTGGTACATTCTGAACCCTATAGCTTTGCGAATAGTTACTAAAGTCGAAAAGAAAAAGTACATCAATTATTAGTTATAATTGGTTGAATCAGATCGTGTGTAGGTCTTGGAAGCCCAGTTGGAAACGGTATAATAATAATATTAGCACTACATCGAATGATCTTTGATGTTGCTTCAGCGCACGAGCAAACCATGGACGCAGAAATAAGCATAATACATAATTATTATACTTGATGTTATAAATAGGCCTGGTCGTCATCTTATTGGTTGTTTCATGCCTACTTTAGTGTTCGCATGCCTACCCTGCAAATAAACCGAACAAATTAAACAATACTACAACGTTTACGTGTGAAACATTGTTCGTGTTATAGTAACTACTGGCCATATTATTAACTACCTTTATCCTGACAGCGTCAGTCCACGTCTTTTTAGTGTTTTAGACCAGCACCCAAAATTTTGCCGTCTTCTATTAACGGCCTGTTCTAATAAACGAGCCGCATTCCTTAAGCTGCTCTCTCCCTCTCTTCTCGCCTACGCGGCGTGACGTCACGACCCGATGCCCCGCCTCCCGCATTAGCGAGGCCACGTGACGCGTTGAACTGGCCCGGGTCGACTACAAAAGGACTCTTGCGGACCAGTGAAAATCAGCCCGGTGTTTCGCACCCGTTGCAAGTCGGCGTTCTCGGAGGGTGCGCGAAAGTTAGTTTCGGTTTGCCGTTTCTCGCTAGGTGCCACTAGTATCGGTTACGTTTCTGTGTGTCTTCTGCAATCAGTTCCCCCCAAGATCTCAACAAGGTAGGAATAGTTTGATATTATTTCTTAAAAATAACTATTTTCAGTCTTTTTTTTTTTATTGTTGCGGGGGTAAGTACGTGGCAAAATTGCTACTAATTGTTATGCTTTGCGTTGTTAAAGAAGCTTAACCTTCTGCAAAATCCGCGTTTTTAATTTTCATCTTACGCTTCGATATTTGAAAATACATCCACCTTTCCCATTCAATGCACTGGCAGTGGAGTCCTGAGCGGCATCAGTCGCGCCGCGGTGTTGGACCTGATCACGTGACTCTGCATGCTAACGTGTCTGCAAATGACATACAGTAAATTACCTTACGTGTGAGCCTATTCCAGTTACCTTACATGCAGTAAATTGTCAGGAATAGACGTTCCGTAGCCCTTCCTTTCCAGCTTATTTTTTTTTCTCTTTCTCTCTCGTCACTTCCCCCGATTCCTCCTCTTCATCTTCATCTTTCCCTGCCCACCGAGGCCAATTAGTTTTTTTTTCCGCTGATCATAAATGAATTCAATCTATTCTTGCAAGATGTGATTGGCCGTCTGACGTCGGAATATTTCTCTGACTTAGCTTTATTCACATAGTACATAGAATGCGCATAATACAGTCAAACGTATATCCATGTATATCCATTCTTCTCTCTCTCCGTCTGTTCCCTTGCTTTCTTGCTTCGTGCCCCCCCCCCCCCACACTCATGCATATCGGACAGTGGTACCTCTAAATAAATATAAAAACAAAGTAATGTCCATTGACTCAATCCTCATGGTGGGTTTAAGCGAAATTAAAAGCGCTAAAAACAGGCGAAGACGCGGACACACAAATAGCGCTGTCTTTAGCGCTTTTAATGTCGCCATGTCGTACGAACAGGCTCATTGTGACGCTTTACGTGCTTTATGGTGGGTTACTTGATTTTAGAATATGCTGTTTTGTGACATATTCGGGACGTGTTTCGCCAGTAGGGCAACACACATCTCTCCTGTCGGGTCAGAAATTTTGCATAAACGAACATGCATCAATTTATTCCCATGTTCGGCTGTCACATTCGGATTCTTTTAAAATTCGTGCGCGCGTATGAGAAATTACATTTTAGACGAAGGGGTCCCACAGTTAGGAGCTATAGTATCGGACATCTAATTATTAACGAAGATTATGCGGCATTTATAACAGTGTTGACGTACGATAAAGTTATGAAGACTACAATGAATTCACACTTTAGAGATATGAAGTACATGTCATGAATGAAACTATTGAGCACTCTGCAGTCATTCTTGCACACTCGTTCATTGAACTCCGCTTACACAAGAGTGTCACGTGTTCTTTTGTTTCCGTCTGCACTGAATGGAAAGGGAAAAGAAAAAAAAATCTAGACAATGCTTGTCTGGTCACTGATACCAGTGCCCTCGACCGTCAAAACTCGAAAAGTACAAAGCGACAATTCAATGCCACGCTGCGCTCCACAAACGATTCCGAACTTAAAATAAAGAATAATAAGAAGAAAAAAACTCCCCGAAGGACATTTGCCCACTGTGCGTACGACGGGTTCACTTGCAGGCAGCTTTGAACGCATACAAACTGCTTGGAAATCGGAAAGTCTCTTCCTCTCCTTCAGATCTGCCTTCGCTGCAACGCTTTCAAGCACTGCGGCGAAGTTATCTGTAGGAGGACAACTTTAGAGGCCAACAATTCATTTCGCAGAACGCGCTCACCAACTTGTGCTTTTCTCTCTGTTTTTGCTTCGCGCATCTTTATGAGAAGGTCCGCAAGATGGATTATATGTCGTCGACGTGCAAAAAAAAAGTGTCTCTATGCAAGAAGGAAAGAAGGATGGTGAGGAGAAAATTGGCCGGGCAAGTTAGTTCCAGGCAATTTCGCGTCTGCTTCGGCAGAAAGCTGTCGTCTGCTAGTGTAATCGTCGCGCAATATGCGGTTTAGATGACGTACGCTACGATGGAAATCTGCAGAATGATATAAAAAAACAAACAAAAAAAAACAAAGGATTAATAGCGTCGTAAAGGTGTCGAAGTCGCCATAACGCGCAGTAATTTACGATTTAGACTGTGCAGATTGACAAAAATGCCGATTGCTTAAATATATAACAAAACTTTGGTGTCCTGTAATTGGCATTTTAGAAGCTTTAGTAACAACAGCCAAAGGTTAGTCTGAACGTTTCTTTCTTCCTTTTTTTGTCCAGTATCAGTGCGAACGTAAAAGTAATTAAAAATTAATCGAAGTAAACTACAGATTTGAAAAGTTGGTTTAGTTGACTTTGTCCAGTAAACAGTGCTTTTCTAGCAGGTAACCCATCGCACTGAACACCATCACACACGTAGGCAGGCCTCCATTGGTCAATCAGCCGCAGCTCTCATTAACTTCGTAAAAAAGAAAAAAAAAGAAAGTATGTTCGTTGTCCCCTGGGGCTTCATCCAGGCCGTATATCTGGAGAAAGGGATATTGCTTTCCAACGCACATCTAGCAATAGCGGTTTGCAATAGGCGGTGCAATGTTCGGACCCACTTAATCACTCGGGGAGAACAAAGCTCCCGCGAGGGAGCGTTGGGAGCGTCGTATTAATCAGCGACTGACCTGCTAATAGTGCCAGAAGGGCCGAACATACCATAGTCGTTTCGTGTACGGTATCACGGTCTCTGTGGTGTTTTGGCTGGAACAGAGTAAACGGTCGTACACTCTAGCTTCTTCATAGACAGGTTCATGCTGGCAGAACAGACCTCATCAAAATATGTATTCAAAATATCCATATTCTCGTACTACATGCTGACATCAAACAATGACAGATAAAACCGAAAGGACACAGCCAGTGCCGGTGTCTTGAGGCAGCGAGAAAGGACGCCAAAATGAAACCTTTCTTGCCGGACGACAGACAGAGAGAACGAAAATCAGAAGAAAAAAAAAGGGGGGCGAGTTTCTTACTTGTCCCCCCGGAGGCGAGAAGATAGACGGGGTCGCACATTCAAACACCCGCGCATACCCTGAAACCAGCTCCTGACAACGTACTACCTTCCAAGCAGTGTACCTAGATGGCGCCACCAGCTCCCCTTTTGCGTTTGAGAGTCACATGACAAGTAGCGGAGCAAAAATATCGCTTTAAAATTTTCCACTTGTCCTACTTGGTCACACGTCACACCTCGCTTCATCGGAAACGAAGAAGCGACGTCACGGACACGCCCCTTGATGTCGTCTGCATTAAATGCGGTTCGAGTGTCGTCTGCTTTGATTGGAGAGCGATTATTGCATAGCAGACGGCCCGACCGCGTGATCACAAGCACGAAGGGGAACAAACCCATTAATCCCCGGGAATCCCCGAGAACGGACGACCGTGTCGGGGAACTTTGCGAGTCTGAACGGAAGTTTCCAAACGTGCTATATTTTGTTTGCTTGTTCCGCTTACGTTGCCATGGTCACGTGGAGCTCGTTGCAGACGACGCGAAAAGTTGCGAGAAAAGTGGAAATGCCGCGGTGTAAAATGTTGATTGCCTGTTCTGCGGACTAAGTGAATAATGCACTGCGGTGAAAAACGCTTCACAGCTTGCGTACCTAGTGAAATGACGGAACTCTGTGGAACTCGCAGCTCTCTCATGATTCAGTTCACCCATTCGAGTCAATGTGAAGTCTCACCTAATTCCAAAAGAATGTTGTGATATATGATATGACACATGAAAATACTATATCGCTCACATGTTCGGGTATTGTAATGTTTTCTACCTTCGAAGCAATTATTTTACGAAGTACAGCGGAATAACACTTGCGCATAATTCATGGTACATAGGGTGAGGTGGGGCAAGACGAGACAGAAATTTGCAATTGAACGTGAAATTTTTATTTTTCGTGTTTTTGGGAAAAAAAGAAAGAAAAGAAAACTTGCCATAGACACATTCTGATGGGTCTAGAGCTTCTGGCTGTCAAAGACAGCAGAGCAGACAAAGTGAAGCCCGTGGGCCCCTACACAACCCCCCTGAGACCACCGCTCACGTGATGTGCAGTAAAACCACACCGAGCCCGGTGCTATTTTGCTCCACCGTCCTTTGCAAACAAGGCCCCGCCAGTCTGACGTGTCGCTCGCATTTGCGTGCACTTCTGCTTTGCTGGAAATATCACAGGAAACAGGAAAATTTGCTGGAAAAATCCAGGGCAATATGCCAAAAAGAAATTTCCGAGGAACAAGCAGGAATCCACCTAATAGTTGGCTTATCTGTTTCTAAATTACATTAAATTGTCGCGTCTTGCCCCGTGCTTATCGTGGGATGCATTAATTTTTCTGTTCAACACTGGATAGCCAAGAGTGCCCGTATATCTAGATGAATAATCAAGAAACAGGATGTGAACTTAAATTCGCAGAATAAGCCTGCGAAACGCTGCTGCACATATGACAAGAAAAACTGAAAAAGGGCTACAGAAAATCGCACCTTTTTTGGCTGGTCTTTACATTCCAGGCAGGACTAAACGATTTTTTTTTTAGTCTCTCTTCAACGCATACACCAATTCGGACAATTTTCACGTGCAATTGACCTCTACCCGAGCAACGTCATCATGACGTTGGTAGACAGACTGGAACCGAAACAAATCTGAAGGGGAGGGCTGGGTTCCACGAATGGCCACTTGTTCGCTGCCTCCTATAGACCTCTACCCGAGCAACGTCATCATGACGTTGGTAGACAGACTGAAACCGAAACAAATCGGAAGGGGAGGGCTGGGTTCCACGAATGGGCACTTGTTCGCTGCCTCCTATAGACCTCTACCCGAGCAACGTCATCATGACGTTGGTAGACAGACTGAAACCGAAACAAATCTGAAGGGGAGGGCTGGGTTCCACGAATGGCCACTTGTTCGCTGCCTCCTATAGACCTCTACCCGAGCAACGTCATCATGACGTTGGTAGACAGACTGAAACCGAAACAAATCGGAAGGGGAGGGCTGGGTTCCACGAATGGGCACTTGTTCGCTGCCTCCTATAGACCTCTACCCGAGCAACGTCATCATGACGTTGGTAGACAGACTGAAACCGAAACAAATCTGAAGGGGAGGGCTGGGTTCCACGAATGGCCACTTGTTCGCTGCCTCCTATAGACCTCTACCCGAGCAACGTCATCATGACGTTGGTAGACAGACTGAAACCGAAACAAATCGGAAGGGGAGGGCTGGGTTCCACGAATGGGCACTTGTTCGCTGCCTCCTATAGACCTCTACCCGAGCAACGTCATCATGACGTTGGTAGACAGACTGAAACCGAAACAAATCTGAAGGGGAGGGCTGGGTTCCACGAATGGCCACTTGTTCGCTGCCTCCTATAGACCTCTACCCGAGCAACGTCATCATGACGTTGGTAGACAGACTGAAACCGAAACAAATCGGAAGGGGAGGGCTGGGTTCCACGAATGGGCACTTGTTCGCTGCCTCCTATAGACCTCTACCCGAGCAACGTCATCATGACGTTGGTAGACAGACTGAAACCGAAACAAATCTGAAGGGGAGGGCTGGGTTCCACGAATGGGCACTTGTTCGCTGCCTCCTATAGACCTCTACCCGAGCAACGTCATCATGACGTTGGTAGACAGACTGAAACCAAAACAAATCGGAAGGGGAGGGCTGGGTTCCACGAATGGCCACTTGTTCGCTGCCTCCTATAGACGAGTTCAGAAAATCCCAGAGTGCTTAGCGTCGCTTTGAACTGTGGGAGTTTACTAATACGAAAGAAACGATTTCTCCCCTACCGGTCCATTGCCCACGACATGTCAAGGTCAGCGAAAGCGAAATGCGAAGGATTATCCTTGGTTCCCCCGCTCAGCAAGCGCCCAGGATGCAATGCGTGCGCAAAGACCACTGGGATTTTCTGAACTCGTCTATTGAAAGAAAAGTAGGACCGAAGGTCGCGTCCCTTTCAGGGATCACCGTAGTCTCCTCAAGACCATGGCTTTCGAGCGCGACCTTGTTCGCCCTTAGCTTCAAGCGTAGTTCAACTCTACCAAATTGGTGGCGCTGTCGAACACTATGCCGTCATTTGTTTACAAACTTTACAAACCGGGAGGGGTCTATTGAAAGAAAAGTAGGACCGAAGGTCGCGTCCCTTTCATGGGCCATCGCAATTCCCTCAAGAGCATGGCTTTCGGGGCGACCTTGTTCTCGCCTGCACTCTTAAAAATGAACTTCACCGCATAGCACGCTCCTAGCCAACCATCATCTCGAATGATATCGTTATCTGCCCTGATTTGCTGAAAACTGGATGCGTACGCCTTTTTGTGACACGTATGCTGTTCATAATTGTCACAAAAAAAGGCGTACGCCTCCCGTTTTCAGCAAATAAGGGCAGATAACGATATCATTCGAGATGATGGTTGGCTAGGAGCGTGCTATGCGGTGAAGTTCATTTCTAAGAGTGTACATGCACTGAATTGTACTCAATACGAATGCGTCGATGAAAGGCCGGTAAATATTAATTATGCGAGAAGCTAAAGCGGCTCTGTAGTAAAAGTCATAAACGCAGCAAGAAAGTAAAGTAAAAATAAACATTTTACGGGCAGGATGTAACAAACACATGGCTATAGCTTCGTCATATATTACTCAGAATTAAACGACGTCTGGCGCTTCGCGCCAGTCTTGTACAAAATACTCACGAAAATGTTTAAGTTACGTTATTGATTACCGGGCAAAAAAAAAAAGAAAAAGTAATTGAGGAGAGTACTAAATACCCTACCTTAAAAAATATACTTGAGTACAGTATACTAAAACACTCACAAAAGTAACTCGTTACTTTCAAGATAACATCAAGTTACAATTTCTGAGAGCCCGGATCGAGGGTTCAGTGCCCTCATGTATGTAAATGTATGAATGAATGAATGCGTTTATGTTATTAATGAATATTTGAATATTGAATGAATATTTATGTTATTAATTAATGAATGAACGAATGTGCCCAAGAAGATCCACAAGAGCCTTGGTGTTGGCGCACTATCAAATTACAGTAACGTACATCAGCAACACTCGCTAATGATATAAAGGAAATTGCAGGAAGGCAATAATCCGAGGCACTAGGAGGTTAAAAGAACATATAGGGTAAGGTGATCCATGTTGAAGATAGTTGAACTATTTTGTTAATAGCAGTCAGAATTATCGCCTAAAATTGTACCATAATTCGTTAACTGAATCCCCAAACCGTTAAGAAATGATCCACAAATTACTGTGGTGCGAAAACAGATATTTATTTCGTACGGGCCAAAAATGACAGGCTACATATTTTCATCAACTTACGCCACCCTATCTATGGGTAAGTCGAGGACATAAAAAAAAAATAGTGCCGGGTTTAAATTTTGTCCGTTGTTTGGGCCAGCGGAAACGGTCAGCCACGAGTAATGCACGTGGAATGCACGTGGAAACACAGGGCAATGACACAGCATCATAATGGTGAAGTCATATTTTATTAGCCGAGGAGCAGAAATGAGCAAATTGGAAGTCAATGCTCGCCAAAGTTACGGATGGGACAAAAAAAAAAAAAAAAGGGCCCCTCTTATCTCGACTACATCTGCAAAACGGCGTCTAAAGCCACGTGCAGAACATCAACACGTTACTTCAAAGCCCAGATGACGACTGCGCGCAGCCTGGTGTCACAGATGAGAAAAAAATATAAAAAAATATTGCGAAGAAAATGCCACGCGAAAAACCCAAACTGTCCTCAAATTACCCCCGTCTTCAAGTAGCAAACATATGGGGGATATATAACAACAAAATGACAGGGGAAGAGGCTCCAAAAGTGCAATATTTCGGGCAATATTTGAAAGAGTACAATGAAAAAGAGAAAACGAGGTAACTAGACAACAAAAATGAAGAGACAGCAGGAACAAATAAGTCGGGTGAGGATGACTGAATTTAAGACAAGCAATACGTAAAGCTGCTTTTAAAGGCAGTATATTAGGAAAAAATTATCACACGAGGTAAAAAAAAATAAAAATAAAAAGAGTTCACCAAAATTTGACGGCATGCGAGCGTGTCATATAAGGACAGGTTTTACGTACATATAGGAGGTCGGTGGATTGCGAAGAACGACAAGAATATCGAAAATTTACGCAGCTTAGTAAGAGTGGAATGCGGCATCAGGAATTTGACGCCGCGATGTCGGGGGTATTAGTTTAACGTCTTTTAAGAGGTAAGTGGTATAGAAAAAAAAAAAAAAAATACACAAAGTTAATCGTTCTCTCGTCCGTCCTTTCTGAGGGGAAAAAAAGAGAAGAAAAAAAATCAAGAAACAAATGAGGTGTCGTATAGGAGTAACTCACGAAATAAGTACAAATAACTCCGAAAAGTATATATTTACGTCGGGGTACTAAATACCCACTTTTAAACGTATTTGTAAGATACCAAGTTACTTCTCAAAGTATTTAAGATGGTATAAGAACTTGCCATAGTAATGCTGACGCTTTAAATTTTCTGCTGTGTTTCGACTACAAAGTTGCCATTTTGATTACGCGGCCTACACTCTTAAAAATGAACTTCACCGCATAGCACGCTCCTAGCCAACCATAATCTAAACGATATCGTTATCTGCCTTGGTTCGTTGAAAACGGGAGGCGTACGCCTTTATTGTGACAATTATGAACCGCATAAGTGTCACAAAAAGGCGTACGCCTCCCGTTTTTAACAAATCAGGGCAGATAACGATATCATTCGAGATGATGGTTGGCTAGGAGCGTGCTATGCAGTGAAGCTCATTTTTAAGAGTGTATGGTCCCATCAGGACCGACGGCGTTTACCACGGCATATACCCTGTAAAGTTGGCTTCTTGTAATGGCCTACACCTCCAAGTTCACGTTAGCCTCATTATCATTCCACACTTCCGTTTTGCAAAATACGTATGGGACACGTGACGAACACGTGACGAACACTCAACGTTTACTACCAGTCATTAATTTAATTAATAAAACCTGCTCTATATAGCTGGAAATATTTAGTTCGAAAGGTGGCTCAGCCACACTGGAGGTTCGAAAGCGGGAAAGCCAGCTTTACAGGAGGCTTTAGGGAGGCTTAAGAAGCTTACAGGAGGCTTAAAGGGAGCTTTACAGCTCCTCCTTTTACTGCATTCTCTGACGCTGGAGATAGCACGTTGCTATGGTAACGGTACAAGGTAACCATAGTGGAAGGAATGGCCAAATTGATTTGCTTTCTAAGTAAAGTGGTATATTTAACGATACTATAGTAACATCTACACTCTTAAAAATGAACTTCACCGCATAGCACGCTCCTAGCCAACCATTATCTCGAATGATATCGTTATCTGTCCTGATTTGTTGAAAACGGGAGGCGTACGCCTTTTCTGTGACAATTATGAACAGCATAAGTGTCACAGAAAAGGCGTACGCCTACCGTTTTCAACAAATCAGGGCAGATAACAATATCATTCAAGATGATGGTTGGCTAGGAGCGTGCTATGCGGTGAAGTTCATTTTTAAGAGTGTAGTTACCCTGTGTGTAGCTGTAATAGCAATTTAATTTACAAAATATTTAAATGTTTACGTTTCGTGTTCGTGCTTGTAGCATTTCTTTGTGATTAGAAGTTTCAGGAGAGCTGATATACCTGGACATGCTCTTCGATGGGGACCAGGTCTGTCCTGTATCGACCTAAATTCAATCACATATCCACAGATAAGCGGGGAGACAACAGAACATTGGCACATGCAAAATCAAAGTTACGATATCGGATACTATCAGTGTTGTATCGGCGTTTTACGGTATCTGTAACGGAAGTAACAAGGGCATGGAAGAACTGACGTAGACGCTTTAAAGAAAAGTATAACTGATGAGTGACACATTGCCGATAATTTCTTACGGAGTGGATGTGTCTATAGATCAAAGTGAGTTTTAATAGGTTCGATGGTGTCCACGATAACACTATACACTCTTAAAAATGAACTTCGCTCCATAGCACGCTCCTAGCCAACCATCATCTCGAATGATATCGTTATCTTCCCTGATTTATTGAAAACGGGAGGCGTACGCCTTTTTTGTGACAATTATGAACAGCATAAGTGTCACAAAAATGGCGTACGCCTCCCATTTCCAACAAATCAGGGCAGATAACGATATCATTCGAGATGATGGTTGGCTAGGAGCGTGCTATGCGGTGAAGTTCATTTTTAAGAGTGTAGGAATGAGCCGATCAAAGTGGCTGTCGTCATGTTGCTGATCTTTGATTTGAAAGCTTCTTTTATCCCATAACAACAACAACAACAACAACTGTGATCTATATTAAAACTATCTATAATGTATCCAAAACACACACCGGTGGCATATCTCGCAATATGCAGTGAACATACCGAACTGAAAGGGGGCCAATGTACATCCTGAAAGACTCGCGAATTAAGCGAATGAAAATTTATCTCGAAATCTCGCCGAATGCGAAACAGAAATTGGGGAAAGCGATTTCCCGGCGGGCTCGCAATAGCCAATCGCAGTCGGAGGTCCCGCAAATCCTAATCCCGGTTTCACTCTGCGGCTGTTCACATCACACGGGACGAGCGACAGACCACCCGCCGCGGCACGTCACATCAGGATATCACGTGATTGGGAAGGAGTGGATAGTTGGCAAAACAACACGCGTGCACGTCGTTGTATAGCCGTCGTGTAACTTCGTGACAAGTTCGCACCCCACCTCATAGCCACAAACACAGACAAAAAAGGCACATATACAGTGAACCCTCGTTAATATGACCCCCGATAATCTGACATACGCGCTTTACGACCGTACATCTGGGGAACAATGGGGTGAAACCTCTGCAAATCCCCCCGTTAATATGACAATTCCGCATTATGACCAAAATTTTCGGGAACGACCATGGTCATAATAACGAGGGTTCACTGTACATACAAGACAGGACGAACTGCAACTCACGACTATCACTCTAAGGAAAAAAAAAAGGAGTACTTTTACTCCTTTTGGGGACTAAATGCATTGCCACAAAAAATAGTCCCTTTCGGGAGTAAGTGCGCCGGAGTAAATGAATGTTACAGGGTGGAGTCTGCGTTTCACGCGCTGTTGTAAGAGTCCCAGGTACGTAATTGGTGTGCATGTGCATGAAAATACTTCGAAGCAAACCGTCAACCGTGATATATCGAGTGATATAAAATCTTGCGCCATACATAGGGCACAATTTGCGAAGAAAGAGGCGCTAACTGTTTCTTACTCTGTGTAGCTGGAAAATTGCTTCGTTGTCTGAGTTATACAGCCTTATGCCATCAAATTGACCGAGGGCACATATTTACCTAGACTATTGCATTCGGGAGACCATTCGCGAAGTTCAGTGACAATTTGCAGTCCTGGGGAGTAAATGTCGGGTTAGGGGACTAAAATGGCGAGTAATTGCAGACTAGGGGAGTAGAAGCTGCAATTACTCCCCGTTTTACTCCTTTTTTTCTTAGAGCGTACACTGTAAACGTTTTCACCAGTGATGGCCACTAACTACTTCTACAATAGTTTAACTATAACTACTAACTACTTCACGATGGAGTAGTTTAACTAGTATTCAACTACTTTTCAGGGGCGGTAGTTAAAACTACTTCTTTAACTACTGCAATGTATTTTAACTACATTTCTAACTACTTAACGTTGTCCATTCTCACCAATCCCATTCTGTAGTGTTATTGAACGCCTAAATATGAATCACAAGCATTGATGAAAGTGAAGATTTATTACACATGCACGGCACAATTGCTCTGCACCTCCATTCTCATCAAACAAGTAGCTCAAGGTAAAAGTCGGAAGCTCGCTAGTGCCGTAACGCTTGCGGCAAAATCAGAAGTACACTCTAAGAAAAAAAGGAGTAAAATGGGGAGTAATTGCAGCGTCTACTCCCCTAGTCTGCAATTACTCCCCATTTTAGTCCCCTAACCCGACATTTAGTCCCGACATTTACTCCCCAGGACTGCAAATTGTCACTAAACTTCGCTCTCTGGTCTCAAATGGTCTCCTGAATGCAACAGGCTAGGTAAATATGTGCCCTTGGTCAATTTGAACGACATAAGGCTGTATAACTCAGACAATGTTGCCATTTTCCAGCTACACAGAGTAAGAAACAGTTAGCGCATCTTTCTTCGCAAATTGTGCCCTAGTATGGCGCAAGATTTTATATCACTCGATATATCACGGTTGACGGTTTGCTTCAAAGTATTTTCATGCATGCTAACCAATTATGTACCTGGGACTCTTACAACAGCGCGTGAAATGCAGTCTGCACTCTGTGAGATTAATTTACTCCCGTGCATTTACTCCCGAAAGGGACTTTTTTGTGGCAATGCAATTACTCCCCAAAAGGAGTAAAAATACTCCTTTTTTTCTTAGAGTGTAGTTGGCACCTGCAGTAACCTAACTACTGTAGTTAACTACTCGAAATAGTCGTTTAACTAGTAGTTGCACACTACATTTCTGCAAGTAGTTGATAACTACTTTTTAACTACAATCAGGTAGTTTAACTAGTAGTTTAACTACATGTAGTTAACTATACTGGTCGTCACTGGTTTTCACACTCTTAAAGGTGTATGCACATTCAACCTGGTTGCGTAACAATTGTATCTTGTATCCCCGGGATGATGTTTTACAAAATTCGGAAAGCATTACAAAAGATCAGGTGTCAGTGCAAATCTTGCTTTCATTATGTCATGGATATCGGAGATACGTGCTAATGCATATACGTATATGCATCGCACTCTTAAAAATGACACAGCGTGCATCTAGCCAACCATCATCTCGAATGATATCGTTACCTGCCCTGATTTGTTGAAAGCGGGAGGCGTATACGCCTTTTCTGTGACACTTATGCTGTTCATAATTGTCACAAAAAAGGCGTACGCCCCCCGTTTCAACAAATCGGGGGCAAATAACGATATCATTCGAGATAATGATTGGCTATAGGAGCGTGCTATGCGGTGAAGTTCATTTCTAAGAGTGTGCGCTACCGATAATAGAGCACGTGCAAGTGTCTACAATACTGTTCAACAATGTTGAGACGTTGCAAGACTGAATTTTTGGAAGACAGACAAGATTCGGGTAAAGAAAATTAGCGCTAAACCGTGCTCCATTATGATGTTACCAAGATTACACCGAAAAAGGCTTACGCCATGCACATTATTGCACCTTTGTTACAGCGTATTTTACCAACCCATTCGACCTACTTTTTGAGATAATACAATTCCTCAGGAATGAGGAGGGTAATCGAGGGAGCCCTGACACATTTTCCCCCTTTTTTTTTTCCTGAATCAGAAAGGCTTCATATATATCTCTCGATCCCGCTAGGATCGGACAATAATTTCTATGGAAGTTTTTTTATCAAAGGAAGGCGTTGGAAAGGTAATGTATAAACGTGCAGCTCAGGGGAGTTTCGAATCTCAGCTGAGAAAAAAAAATATGGGTTGGGGGTAATCCCGAGGATCTATACTCGTCTCTGTGGCGGATTAAGGATCTATACGGATCTACTCATATCTGTTCGCAAATGTAAGGGCTTACCGAAGCTTGATGGGAACCGCGTGGAGGGTACACCGGTCTCGATTCCCCATTTTCCCTATTTCCCTATTTTCGCGGACTTGCACACATAACATAAAGAATGTAGGTGTTAGACATAATGTTCCCGTAGTTATCTCAGCCCCTTGCAAGTTGTATAGCCTTTGCCCTATCACACAGAAAAATAACCATTCTTCACGAGTTCTTAATCGTGCTATAGAACCTTTCTCTGAACTTTTCCTATCTTCGAGAATGAAAGAATGGCTAAGGATATCCTGTCGTCCTATACTTCTGAAGAACGTTTCCACGGTGAAAAATACTGACAAGCCGAAGAACTTTAAAACGTTCTTTCTCGAACGGTTATTTTTCTGTGTGTATAAGGTGAACGAGCGGCTAAAAAGACAGGTGTGTAACACCGAACACAAAAACAGGTGGGTTGATTTCCGCCACACTCTAGGGAAAAAAAAGGGGGGTACTTTTACTCCTTTTGGGGACTAAATGCATTGCCACAAAAAAATAGTCCCTTTCAGGAGTAAATGAATGTCACAGAATGGAAACTGCATTTCACACGCTGTTGTAAGAGGTACATCAGGTACATAATTCGTTAACTGTAAAAAATATTTCTAAAATTGAAGCAGTCCAAAAGAGAGCACTTCGCTTTATTTTTAATAGATACGAGAGACTGAGTTCAGTGTCAGATCTTTACTACAAAGCGGATTTGGAGAATTTGGTCAATAGACGTAAAATTGCAAGACTCAAGACTTTATTTCTTATCCTCAAAAAATAAGCTTAATATTAATAGGGATCAGTACATTATACAAGAGAGAAACTGATGTTCTGAGGCTGGGAACAACATAGAAGGGACAGATACAAACAAAGCCTAAGACATTATGTACATTATGTTCCAGGAAATGAGATCTATTCGTAGTGTCCACGCTCTGCAGTTAAAGCCATACCAATGTAGAATAGACGCGTTTAAATTATCTTTTTTTCCCAGGACGGTAGAGGAATGGAATAGCCTACCAGAGGAGGTTGTCACGGCGAAGACTGTAGTTCAGTTTTTGTCGTTGCTGTCAGGGCAGTTGGCATAGATGTATAATTCCGTCATTGTTCGGTTTTGTTGTCTTTTCCCATTCCTACTTAGGCTTCCAGTAGTATTTCAAATAATTAAATAAAATTCGTGCGCATGCATAAAAATACCTTGAAGCAATACGCCAAACGCGATATATCGAGTGATATAAAATCTTGCGCCATACATAGGGCACAATTTGGGAAGAAAGGTGCGCTAACTGTTTCTTACTCTGTGTGGCTGGAAAATTGCTACGTTGCCTGAGTTATACAGCCTTATGCCGTCAAATTGACCAAGGGCACATATTTACGTATAGACTGTTGCATTCGGGAGACCATTCGCGAAGTTCAGTGACAATTTGCGGTCCTGGGGAGTAAATGCCGGGGTTATGAGAACAAAATGGGGATTAATTGCAGTCTAGGGGAGTAGAAGCTGCAATTACTCCCCGTTTTACTCCCTTTTTTTTTTTCTTAGAGTGCAGGGTGTGGTTTATAGTATTCCATTGTCCTGTGGAAGAGTGTACATCGGCCATATACGGGCAGGTGTATCAACACTATAGGCTACGTGAACAGGCGACGTTGTTGAAAGGGATGCCCCTACACTCTTAGAAATGAACTTCACCACATAGCACGCTCCTAGCCAACCATCATCCCGAATGACAACGTTCTCGCCCCTGATTTGTTGAAAACGGCAGGAGGAGCCTATTTTGTGCTCATTATGCACGGCACAAAATAGGCTCCTCCTCCCGTTTTCGACAAATCTAGGGCGAGAACGTTGTCATTCGGGGTGATGATTGGCTAGGTGCGTGCTCTGTGGTGAAGTTCATTTTTAATAGTGTATAGTCGGGTCACTTAGCATTCCATTGTGATAGATGTGGATGCAGCCTTCTTTCGATAAAACTTCGGTAGAAATTATTCTCCGATCGCAGCGGGATCGAGAGATATATGAAGCCTTTCTGATTCGCGAAAAAGGGGGAAAAAAATCAGAGTTCGAGGTAACTCGTTACTGTAACTAAGTTCCTTTTTCTGGTAACTTGTAACTTAACTCGGTACTTTTGCGCCGTGGTATAACTTTCAGAGGAACTCGTTCCTTTTTCAGGTAACTTTGCCAAAGTAACTTAAGTTCCAAGTTACTTTTAACTCGATTTTCACTCACGTCCCCATATTTTCTTGCTTTCTCACCGGTTCCTTCATGGCATTTTTTTGCCATAAAACGTGATATTCAATCCATGGCAGTATTTTATTCAGGAAGTAAGGGCCGCTGCCATTGAAATGAAGCTGAATAGACCTCTACCCAAGAAACGTCATCATGACATTGGTAGACAGATTGAAACCGAAACAAATCGGAAGGAGCGGGCTGGGTTCCATGAACCGCACTTGTTCGCTGCCTCCCATTGAAAGAAAAGCAGGACCGAGGGTCGCGTCCCTTTAAGGGACCATATCGTAATCCCCTCAAGACCGTGGCTTTCGGGCGCAACCTTGTTCACGTCTATAGCTTCGAGCGTAGTTCAATTCTACCAAATTTGTAACGCTGTCAAACACTATGATGTCATTTGTTTACAAATAGGGAGAGCTCTATTGTTGGACATGAACGAAAACGATTTAAGCGTGTTGCACTTCTCCGCAGACAACTTAGGGTCTAACTCAACTGCTCACTCGCGCTGCACCTGCACTCTTAAAAATGAACTTCACCGCATAGCACACTCCTAGCCAACCATCATATCGAATGATATGATTGTCTTCCCTTCTTTCATCTTTCTTCCCTGATTTGTTGAGAACGGAAGGCGTACACCTTTTTTGTGACACTTATGCTGTTCATAATTGTCACAAAAAAGGCGTACGCCTCCCGTTTTCAACAAATCAGGGTAGATAACGATATCATTCGAGATTATGGTTGGCTAGGAGTGTGGTATGCGGTGAAGTTCATTTCTAAGAGTGTGCGTAATGCTATTTTGTGTCCGAAGTAACTTGGAAGTAACTCGTTCTTTTTTTTAAGTAACTCAGTAACTGCGAGTTACATTTCAGGCTGAAGAACTTCGTTATTAACTTAGTTACATTTTGCACACGGTAACTTAACTTGAAACGAGTTCTTTTTGACCGGTAACTTCTCAATCTATGGAAAAAATGTGTCAGGGCTCCCTCTTTCACCCTCCTCATTCGGGAGGAATCGTATTATCTCTAAAAGTAGGTCGGATGGGTTGGGGAAACGTGTACCTGCTCTGGTATTTAAGAGTGCCTAAGCAGCACAACATCTTGGCCCAATATTGGACCGATATTGGCAATACTCGCCCAATATTGGACCGATATTGGTCCCATATTGGACCAAGATGTTGTGCTGCTTGGGTGTGTGTGTATTGAACAGGATAAAGTAGAGCCGTGAGTTACAGTTCGTCCTGTCTTGTATGTGCCTTTTGTCTGTGTTTGTGGCTGCGGCGTAGCTTGGAACGGCGTATAACGAGGATTTCGTGACAATTTTTTTTTCCCGCAAGTTACGTCAATTTTATTCCGTAAGTGTACATTCCGTTGCAGTCATCTTGCAAGTAATCACCTTTAAGTTACGCTCCAGTGTCGATGTTTACCTGAAAGTAATATGCGTCGTCGTCCCTGTTAGGCCTAGTAACGACAGCGAACACAGGCAAATAGCAAGGAAAACGCTATGGATGGCCAAAAATTTATTTGCATTTTACGACATACTTTTATTCATATACACACCTGTGCCCGTTCTTGATTCAATCCGGCTATGTTTCATAGTTGAAATACGTATAATACCGACAGTCTGTTCCAAGTAGGGGTTCTGCCGGCCAATCAGTTCTGCTAATAAGCACTGCTGCTTCTGCTTCTTCCCGACATGCCCCTCTCCATCCAGATGGCGCTGTTAAAAGTGGACGCAAAATGGGTCGTCAGGGAATATCCTATTCAATCTAATCCAATCCATACTATTGAAGTTTCTAGCTCATTGTATGCTGTGGCTTGGACGGCAATGCTGCGACTCAGCAGCAACCGAGTTTATTTCCTTTTTTTTTTTTTTTTTTTCAATTTATCGGGGGGAAAAACAAAGAGCCGTTTTCGAGCGATTCAAAATTTCCGAAAATTTTTCATCTCTACTTTACGCAGAACTTTATGGATAAGACAAGTAACTAAAAAAATATGAACTTTATGGAACTTTAGATGGCGCTAGTGGCCGCTTGTGTAAATCGTATTACGGGCGAGAGAAATATTCGTGTAGAAAACACCGAAGCTCGAACAGAACATTTCTGCAGCGCCACCATATTGATCCTGCTTATAGCCAGCGACATTCGTACGGCATCGTGACAGCCGACTGTTACCATGAACGGATTGAAAGGTTAAATCAGTTTCTGGTCCTGCAAAGTGTTCTAGCCAATATTACCCCGCCTTCCGACATTGTTTGCTGGTTTTTATTTATTTTTAAGTCGTCGCTCGTATAGTTACAGCCACTGTATGCAAGGTGTCCCAGAAAACGTGTAATTGAATTTTAATTAAAAAAAAAAAAAACTACGCCACCTCGAATCATGCGGTCAACGGCATTTGTTCTTACTAGGTTTTTGCCACCTCCTGATGTACATGTCGTGTAACCTAAGCCTATAATTATGTAAATTTTTGCGAACTGAACTCGGAAATTTTTCAGCGGAATCATTGTCAGTGCGACGAAAGGAGGTTGGAAACCCAGCCCACACCGCAGCACGGCAGTGAGAGTAGGGTTGCCACCAGGCCGGTATTATACCGGCACGGCCGGTTATTTGCTTCCTCTGCCGGTTGCCGGTAGGAAGGTGATACCGGCAGCCTTTTGCCGGTATTTGTGGCTCAAGACCTTTCATAAGGGCTTTTACGGGGTTTTTCCTTCAACATTCCATTACAGCTTGAATAAATCTGGAGCACAGACCACACTCCGCAGTCACCAGTCGTTTTCTTAGTTATTCATTATTATTATTATTCATTGTTATTATTATTATCATTGTTATCCATTACGTCTTGTGTTCGGAGGGTGCAAGAACAGTGGTTGTGCAAAGCTGTTGGTGGTTGTGTCGAGCCAGCTAGAACGTTCCTCGTTCCTCACCCACTTACCCTTTCCCACGAGCCTTTCCTCCTTTCCATCTATTCCACCTCCTCTCCCTCAGCCGGTATTTTTCACTCCGAAGGGTGGCAACCCTAAGTGAGAGAGATAACACAGACATAGCTTATCGCGTCCGGCATCGGCTGGGACCATATACCTTCCCTCTCCCAATTTCAAGAACTGTCACTTTTTCTACTATCGCTCTGTGGGCTGCAGGGTTACCAACCTCCTTTCGTCGGACTGACAGCGAATTGCGCTAAAAAAAAAGTCCTCGCGCGTTGTACTGAAGTGCCCCGAGAAGCGTAATGTTCGGCTATTTTTCCCGATAGCATAGATCCTGAATATCACTGTCAATTATCATGGACCAGGGTAAATTCGGCACGCTCTTCATGTTGGTGAGGTAAAAAAAAGTGACCTTTACACTCTAGAAACAGAACGTCACCGCATAGCACGCTGTGCTCCAGCCATTGTCAAAAATGTTAGGGTTATCGCTTGTGATTCGAAGAGAGAGGGGGGCGTACGCCTTTTTGTGACAATTTGCATGAAAATTGCCACAAAACGGCGTACGCCCCTCTCTCTCTTCGAATCACAAGCGATAACCATATCATTCGCGGCAATGGTTGGCGCACAGCGTGTTATGCGGTGAAGTTCTGTTTTTTCAGAGCGTACTTGGTGAATTTCCGAGTTTACTTCGCAAAAAATTTACATAATTAAACTTAGGTTACACTCTTAAAAATGAACTTCACCTCATAGCACGCTCCTAGCCAACCATTATCTCGAATGATATCGTTATCTACCCTGATTTGTTGAAAACACGGGGCGTACGCCTTTTCTGTGACAATTATGAACAGCATAAGTGTCACAGAAATGGCGTACGCCCCCCGTTTTCAACAAATTAGGGCAGATAACGATATCATTCGAGATGATGGTTGGCTAGGAGCGTGCTATGAGGTGAAGTTCATTTTTAAGAGTGTACATGACATGTGCACATCAGGAGGTGGCAAAAACCTCGTAAGAACAAATGCCGTTGACCGCATGACTCTAGGTGTCGTAGCTTTTTTTTTTTCTTCTTAGAATTCAATGACACGTTTATACTGGGACACCCTGTATACACAGCCTATAATACACACCGTTTATGCCTACTATAGATGTTCACCAGCAGCCTTCGGATATCGACACAGGCGCACACAGCGTGACGAACAGCGGTCGAACGACCTCAAACACTTCCGCTACAGTCTTTCAACGGCTTCGCGTTATTTGAAGCATGACGTCACAGTGGCACGAGAAGCCAATCAAGAGGCAGCGTATTGCGTTCGCTTCCTTTTGAAGGCACGCGTCGTTATACTGAGCCGAGCCAGTCTAACTGCGTTTGAGTGAAATAGGGAAATTAAGCTACTGTAACCAATGCAGATGTCTTCGGCGTATACCCCTTGAAGCATATTGAACCTGTTTTAAATACACGCTTAACTGAATGTGGTTACCGTACACTCTTAAAAATGAACTTCACCGCATAGCACGCTCCTAGCCAACCATAATCTCGAATGATATCGTTATCTGCCCTGATTTGTTGAAAACGGTAGGCGTACGCCTTTTTTATGACAATTATGACCAGCATAAGTGTCACAAAAAAGGCGTACGCCTCCCGTTTTCAACAAATCAGGGCAGATAACGATATCATTCGAGATTATGGTTGGCTAGGAGCGTGCTATGCGGTGAAGTTCTGTTTTAACAGTGTATATTGTCCGGTGTATAAGGCGCCCTTGCTGATGCTCCATCGAGTGTAAATAGTGCATATCCCTCTTGTATCAGCGTAGCATAATGCATATATCGCCCCTCATAGCCTCATAAATTGTAAATATTGTTTTGAGGCGCTGTCCATGTACTGACCGTTCCACGTCGTATTAAATTTTCCTACAACACTTGAAAGTGAACTTCACCGCATAGCAAGCTCGCTGGCCAACCGTAATCTCGAACGATATCGTTATCTGCCCTGATTTGTTGAAAACGGGAAGGCGTACGCCTTTTCTGTGACACTTATGCCGGTCATAATTGTCACACAAAAAAGGCGTACGCCCCCCTTTTTCAACAAATCAGGGCAGATAACGATATCATTCGAGATTACGGTTACGGTTACGAGATTACGGGTGTTTTAGAGGATCGTAAGCGGCCCTCCGTTTCCGACTGGGTATCGCTGTCAGCCAGATACCATCAGATACCAGCAGCGTGACGTCAGCCACTCCAAAGGAGTCACGCGATTGGCTCATCATGTTTTGGGAAATGTTAGTAGCGATCGAGTTTTGGTACATCGGAAGGGATCAACGAAAACGATACAGGAAGTTATCAGATCCAGGCTTATAGCAGTGTGACGTCACTGGCTTCGAAGAAACGGGGCGATTGGCTTATCATGTTTTCGGAACTGTTATCGTGAACACCTTCCGATGTACTATATAGAGCTCTCTATTACGTCCGAAGAGCTCTACACTCTTAAAAATGAACTTCACCGCATAGCACGCTCCTAGCAAACCATCATCTCGAATGATATCGTTATCTTACCTGATTTGTTGAAAACTGGGGGCGTACTTCTTTTTTTGTGACAATTATGAACGGCATAAGTGTCACAAAAAAGGCGTACGCCTCCCGTTTCCAACAAATCAGGGCTGCAGATAACGATATCATTCGAGATGATGGTTTGCTGGGAGCGTGCTATGCGGTGAAGTTCATTTTTAAGGGTGTACGTAAACGATATGATAAAAGAAGTTATCAAGTCCAAGCTCAGCAATGTGATTTCACCCTCTTGAAAAAAAAAAGAAAGAAAGAAAGAAATGGGAGATTGGCTTATCGTATTTTCGGAACTGTTATCGTGAGCACCTTCTGATCTAATAGCGAGTTTTAGTTTTAGCGTTGGTAAGGTTATCGTGCCTATATCGGTACCAACCGCAGCGCGTCTGTGATTGGTTCCTATTGATACGGTTCGACGCAAGCCACGTTATCAACGGTCTGATAAAACTCTCTGTTAACTCGCTGGTTAGGCTAGTGTGTATTAGCAGACCGCTACAGGTGTAAGCTACCGCGTCTGTGGAAGGCACATTTAGTAAAAGTAGTACAACAAAACTGCATATTATGCGAGGAAATTGTTTTAAAAACAACTAACAAATTAAACACATTAAGAAACGAATTAAATATCGTAACAAAGTTTGCGTTACTTTACTTACTTACTTACTTCACTTACTTACTGCGTTACTTACCAGCTGTTCCTTATTTATTTTACTTTTCTGTCTCTTTTTCACAAAGAATTAGACCAAGTTGCAGTTCTCCCGTAAAATTTTAGCACATAATATATATTTCAATGTATAATTCAGCTGGCTTTTCGATCACCTTCACATATGGGGTTTGTATTTCGTTTCAAAAACAAAATATACATACCGCCATTTACTGGCAGGTTTACGGCCTCTCAACTGTCGTGGCTTCTTCCCTTTTGAAGCGTTAGGTTCCCGAAAAACAAACTGGAGCATATCTTTCGCGTTGTTATGTCGGTTTCTCGAATTACCCCACGTCCGTGCTGTGGCGCGGTCGGTGTATGAAATACAACCGTGGACACGAGATACAGACACAACACAGTGGCTAGTGACCACTACAATGAATTGACGTCATCACTGAGAGAAGACCGCGTAACCTTTGGTCGAACACGACCGCTTAGGAAATGATGGGAATTTTTTCTTCGTAAATAATTCGAGCCTCAAGTCGAGCCAAGCATTGTTGAGAGCGACGTTATAGAAAGAGATATCTACACACAGTGAAAACTTTGTAGGAAGAAATCACTCTAAGAAATAAGGGCGTCATTGGGGTGCAACCTCCAGCACATATACACCCCAGAACATCTATGTACACCCCAGCACTGCTTCAGTTTTGCTACATGTGTTGCATATTCGAAACTGCGAGAAAAACACTAGCCCCTTTTCCGTTTCTTTTCTGTCAACAAGTTGTCCCACTTCCTGATTTTAAATAGCAATTTTAATAAATACCGAGCGGTAAAGAATTTGTTACATGCTTCATGAATGATGTTACTGAAAACACTCATTCTATTGGAATGGCTACACATCTTGGATTGCGTTCCGTGATCCATACGATGAAAGAAGGAAGTCACTGAAAAGGTTAGCCAACCGTATAGGACTCGAACCCACATCTTCTGGATTACTAGTCTAGGGCTCTTACCAAATGAGCTAAGCTCCTTCTTTCATAATTAATTTCTTAGGCACTTGAGGCTTTGTGTGTATTTGTCCTTTCTATGTGTTCCAGCCTCAGAACATCAATTGCCATCGTGTTTTGATCACGAATGATACTATATTATAACGACCATGTCAAAATCGGCAACCCCCTATGAGGCGTCCGCACGATCCGCTAGGGGCGCTACTCATCGGCCCGCGAGATCTACATCACGATTGGACGACGGAGATTTGAATTTTGAACGCGCAGAATCGGATGTACGGCTACCGTAGCAGACGACAGCAACAGCTCCTATGTAAACGCGTCGAATGATGATGATAATCAACTTTATAAATTGAAACATCTTCCGTGGGATATCCACCGCTTGTGCAAAAAATACTAAGGTAAGCGGAAGTACAAAGTATTGTAGAAGTTGAGGAAGCAATAACCGGGCCGATGACTAGCGCCACCGCTAGCTTCCAAATGCGGCGCAGGGAAGAAGTGCCTATGAAGTGGTCGCTATAAAGCACCCCTAAAATGCAGATAGTGACGCATTCAAAAAGAACCTCGTCGAATATACTTTTGTACGAGGAATCTCATTTAGTTTGTTTGTCCTAATCCCCACCAACTGTCATCGTGTGCTTTCTGTTTCTCTTCTCTAATAACTGTCGTCTGCTTGTGCTGCCTGGGTGCCCTCACGCGCACGAGCATTCGTTGATCGGGACTTCTACGATTGGTCATTCTGGGAAAAGAGTTCATCGGTGCAGCAGTGCGAGGAAATGCGTGGCATATAGGCCCTCGAGTTCCAGGCACGTACCGCGTGGTGGCGACACTGTGAGACAGGAAAAAAAAAAAAAAAAAAAACGAAAACAAACATAAACCGTAATCCAAATCTGGCCGACAAAACATGCCGTTTGGAAATGACACGTTCTGAAATCGAGAGTAATCATAGAATTCCCAGAAGCGAGTGTTTGGCGTCGTGCACTGATGCATCGGTGCAACACGTAGCAGACGACAGGAAAGAAAAAAAAAAAGGGGCCGGAACGTCGCGCCTTCTAGCGTGCGAAGTATAAGTATAAAACGATAATATTCCTTTCTATTTTCGGCCTCCTGAAGCTAATCTCTGTGCTCTGAAGCGGGTTTTGTTGCTGTCATTGGCTGTTTGCTTCTGACAAAATTAAGCGCTTCGTCTGAGTCTGAGTCGACTGCACAAGTTTTGTGCAAGTGCTTCTCTCTTCTGTCAACTATAAGCGCAGCAAATGCCAGGTCCGGTGCGCGAAATGGTAACAAGGAAACTGACTAACAACTCTCCTCTCTTGCGATTCCATGCGCTTAAGTATGCCAATTATAGACATCTACTGCATTCTAGCCATCGACACCCGCAGGCGAGGTTATCGGAAAGCCATTTGTAGTGCATTCTCTCCGCCGTCTTGCTCAATGGAACATTCTTTGCAATTATATCCGCGAGGAGAGACCTAGCAATAGTAGCGCAGTGTTGCACTGGTCTTTTCTCTCTTCCAATTCCGAATTATTTATTCCGCTTTACTAACGACACAACAGTGTGCTTACACGGTCTCGGTGTGCACAATATTAGCAGTCGAACTGGAGCATAAACTCCTTAGCTCATGGTCCCGTAGAGACATGCATAACAAATGTATTTTGCTTTCTACCTTTTTCTTTTTTTCACGGCTGCATTATGAAAAAGATCGTCTCTCAAATGGCATATTTCCAAAACATTAAATACCGTGCGCGCCACCCTTTTGATTGCAGCAAAAAGCCGCTCTCTTTGAATTGTCATTGCGTGCTGTGCATACTGAACATAGCAGACGATCATCTGCCCGGGATAGCTTTCCGGTAAAAGCAGACGATCATCTGCGTGTCTTAGCTTCCCGACAACGCAGACGATCGTTTGTGCGGTGTCGCTTCCGGATAATGCGTGTCAAACCAGAGTGTGTGTACCATAATTCATTTTTAATAATGAATTATGTGAATTATGTGCCGTGATTAAAGAACAGTAACACGGCACAAATACGTGGAATCGTTGACTTCAATGACAATCCGAAATCAAGACGAAAATCGTTCCATCGAATGCCTCGCGTTGCGATGCTCGAAATCATCTATAGTTCATCACTGGTTCAATAAAATAATTCAGTTTCGTAGCCAAACATTCAGACAGAGAAATGCGCAGCGGTTTGAAATGTTCTTCTTCTTGCCGTCTCGAGGGTTATGCCTGAATACGACACATAGGTTCGCTAAAGTACATTGTCAACTTTGAGATACGAGTACAATAGAGTCTTCAATATGACATTCCTCATCGGACCCAGCCCACAGGCGTTAACCAAGCGTATCTTATTTCGATCCTTCCACAATGTGTCCTCGGCTAAAGAACAGGAAGCACGCGATACCTCAGCTGCAGTATGACATTGACTCTGTAAGACAGTACAGACACAGTGTGACGGACGTCACATGCATCGCGCGAACACCACGTGACGCTGCTATTATTATACGCGACGCGGTAATGCGTGCACCCGCTTACACACAGTTGTGTGTTTGCGCGGTTCGTTATACTGATGTCTGTTCGTTATATTGCAACGCGAAGCATTTAGGGTCCGCTTTGTGTCCAATCCACTCCAAAGCCATCTAAGCAATGGCGAATTACGACCTAGCGCTCCGAAATTGGTAGCCTTGCGCCCGCGGCAGGTCACGTGACAGTCGTCACCCACGCTAACTTCGGCGGGCGGGCCAATCGGGACCAATGCGGACCCTTGCGGTGCGGATGTGACGACACCGGATATAGTTGGGCATCCCGCTTCCCGTCTGTTTCGAGGCCGGGCGAAAAAAAAATTTTTTTAGCTGGCAAATTCCTGGCGCTATAGGAAAGCGCCACGAGAACGTGCGCGATTGCCACGGTTTTGACCAAAGTTGCCAGGAAATGATCACGCAAATTCGCCGTAAGTTATATACCTTGCAACATTGGTGAGTCAGTCTTCGGATCTGCTAAAATAATAATAATAGCGGTAACTTAATAATATTTGCGTTCTGTTGTACACTGGCATAACGGTGTTGTTTGGTAGTTTGGCACAACATGTTTTGTTCTTTCATGATACAGTCAAACTCCTGTACAACGAAACTCAGGGGACAGCTAAAAAAATTTGCAATAAAGGTATTTTCGTTAAAAAGGATGTACATTATTGGACCTATAAGGCTCCAGCGGGACCGCAAAAAAATTTGCTGTAGTGGTATTTTCGTTAAAAAGGTGTTCGCTGTAAAGGAGTTTGACCGTACTAACGTCTCCGGTATGGCACACATAATACTCCCCGCGAACGTGCGCACGAAGGCATGCGGCATTCTTCAGCATTTATTATTAAGTAATAAATGCTGAAGCTGAAGCAGCGTTCTTCAGCATGTTTTATTTAAGTAACAACAACCCGCGTATATAACTTAAATAATTGCAGAAGAACGCTGCACGCGAATTTCGCGATCGCGCGGTATATTTTATTGATTCAAATTCCAGCAGGTTCCGCTGACAGTACCGACACAGAGCTGAATTCGTACAAGAAACCGGCTAACGCAAGGTTACATCAGAAACTTCTCGGCACACAATGACCGCATTCTATCCCGCTTGCCCCAATGATGTATTCTCTCCCTTACTCTCTGCAGAGACAGGTAATCATGTCACGTGATGGCACGTGCTCCGCGTCACGCACAAAATTATAGTACGTGCAAGCGCTCGTTTATTAGGAAGACATTTCATCGTTATAACCGGTCACGTCACGGCGTCTCGTGACGATCAGGGAATTGTGGTTTTTCCGGCGAGATTCAATGAGAGTTCTGAGAACGGCTTTTGTATAGACCGTCTGGTAAGAGACTGGATGCGGCAGCTTGAAGTGACAAGCGCAGTCTCGCAACACTGAGCACGAAGAAAGCGGCTTCTTTCGGTAGGTTTCGGAAGCAAGCAAGGAGAGGAACTTCGCAAACGGAAGGCCTGATACGCTTGGCCTATGGGCTGACGTTGACGCAGTATCGAATGGTCGCCAATCGCATTCATGTCTGAAGGTCAATGCGTTGTTAAACGTTCATTCTGACGTCATTATTCGATTGAGCAGAATCTTAGCATCAATTTCAGCATATGCGTTTTGCCAGAAAATTTCGAATAAAAGCATAACTGTATTGAAGAAATAAAAAAGAAAAAACTTTCGATTTGTCTACCACGTTTTTGTGCCACTTAGCTAATAAATACAAATGCATTCTCTCCACAAATTCGTGAACCAATCAGCGAGCATGTTTGTCGTCGCACCACGTCTGTCCAATAAAAAAAAAAGTGTCGAACCCTAAAAAGGATGAAAGATCGTTCGCTTACGGTCTGGTGGATTTCCGCACACTACGCAGTTTCAAACGCTAAATAAATCGGCATGGTCAGTATCTGTCGTTATATATCGTTATGTCAATAAAGTTATATACGAGATCAGTGAAAACGCTGCGCAGTGTTATTAACCCCTTTTTATGAATTACACTGAGACTAGCAGCGAGAGAAAGGCCGGTTATTTTCCGCGTGACGACACCTGGACAATCTTTTTTTTTTTTTTCCTACACGACCAGGCAATTAGGAGACGGACGAAAAAAGAAGGAAATGGCATGGGAAAAAAATCCCAACTAGCACCGGATTGCGTCAGCAGCAGTTGCACTTGCCAGTTCCACACTAATTACCGACGCATTCTAGTTAGAGTATTGCTTCATGCGGAATCTACTGAGCTACCAAAGCAAGATTGTTCTTCCATTCAATATGTGATCGAAACGGTAGAGATATGACGGCGGCAATTGTTGTTTCGCGTCGTAGCACAGGTGATATTAAATCGAGTACTACATATCGCACATTTTCAGAGGATGCGATATAGCGATCGCACTACGTCGAACTAACCCATGGCGACGAGGAGCCCATACTTTATTCAGGGGCGGAACCAGACCATCACTTAAAGTGGGGGGGGGGGGGCGGTTCTTTGACGCCTAGCGGGGGAGGGGATCTCTAATTTTAACCTGATGATTTGAACCTGGCGATGGCACAACCCCTTCCCCCGGTCTTGTCGTGTAGGCGGTGCGGACATAATATTTTTACTCGTTTTTGAACTGTCCGTTTTTGTAAACAAATCTGTATATACAAACTTATAGTTTTGTTCGTTTTCAAAACAAAACCTGTCTCACACGTGCACCTTTGTTTATTTTCTTCCAATGCATTTCACGACCCAACAAACACCCTCGCTCTCTACTCGTTGAAGAGCTCTTTTTTTACTACGAAGTACAGCGGAATGAAAACACAGCCACAAAATTTCCCGCTCTGGCGTCATTCATACCCCAGGCCACGTGACAGGTCGACACGCCCTGCTTGTCGACCAATGAGAGGGCGTCATGCGCCAAGCCCCCGATCGTACGAGAAGCGTCCTCTTGCCCTTCTCGTCCTCAGAATATAAAACCTGTGAGCGCGGGCACTTACTCGGTGCGAAGTAATCCAGTTCGAATCTTCGACGAGATATTCCGCGGCATATTTTCCGGAAGAAAAGAAAAAAAAAAAGTGTCACTGCGTTCGTCGTATATTCCATATCAGACGTTCTCGTATTGGCAGAAGTGGACATATTTTTATTTCGTTGTCGGCTGCTATAGCCGTGTGGTTTTCGGAACGAGTGACAGATTATTCAGCGGACGATTTGCCAACGATTTGAATTGCAAAACAGGTACGTGTTTTTTTTTTCTCAAAACATACTCGATAACAACCACGTCCCGATTAGCGGACGCCATGTTTAGAAATACTACTCTGTTTTTTGGTGCTTCCTTTTTTACACGAATGCTGTTTCCGCAGTTTTTGTTGTGTGGTTGGCGCCAAATCTGGTGGCTGGTGGAGAGAAATTCCAGATGGCCCATTCCGGAACACAGATGATAGCGCGATGTGCTTGCTTCGGCGGGCTGCAACATGTGAGGGTTAAAGCCACGTTGTGAGCATTAGATTCTTTCTTACAGAGTGATAAATAGTAGTTTTTTTTTAGTTTACTCTAACAGCGATGCGCGTTTGATGTCGCAGCAGGCGACACGTAACAGAAAATAGTCAACAATGCCCCGACACAAACAGTAACGCCCTGTTTTCACTGCCAGTGCTTCGTAATCGCATTTTATCGACTGATCCCCTCTTACTTTATCTCGTTTTCCTTTCCTCTGATGGAAGATGATTCAAGCTTTTTTTGCCTTCTAATTATAGCTGTTCCTTTATAGGCTTGAACTATTTTGCGTTACTTCCGGTTAACCAACCTCTTCCCTCCTCCCCATATGTCGCTGCTTCTGTTATTGTTTACATCTCTCTGCTACTGTGCTTTCCTGTTTATGCCTGAGCCCATCGTTTCATATCGCCGTCCTTCTGATTCTAGTACTAGTATAAGCGTGTGTCCTTGCATCTTGCATGTGCCTATTAACATTCATTACGTAGTCTGCTTTGTTCCGGGAATAGTGTCGGACGGGAGGATGAGCTGAGAATGCTGATTGGCCGTTTTTTTTTGTTTTTTTTTTTTGTTCTTGCAGATGAACGCAAGCCTGACGGTGTGTCTGCGAGTGCTCGTGTTGTTGGTGGCCATTTGGAATGGCGTCCAGGCACAACGCAACCTGCACAAAAGGAGTTTTCTAGAGCTCGGCTGTCGGGGTAACTTCGAGCAATCCTACCTGGCGCGATTGGAACGTGTTTGTGAAGAGTGTTTCCAACTGTACAGGGAACCTCAGGTCTACAATATGTGCAGGTACATATAACCACTTTGTCTGCAGTTATATCGCTCGTCGGAACCCGCGACTTGGCTAGACGTAGAGTATAGCCTCACTGCACAATACTAATCCGTGAACTATGCGCATTTTATAAATTTTTTTTTTAAAAGGCTAGTTAAATCCTACCAGTGGATAGAAAAAGTCGGGAAAAGAAAAAAAAAGCTCTGTAGCATCCGCATCACCATTTTTTTTTTTCTAAGTAGACATTCTGCAAACAGCTTTGAATGCCATTAGGAGTCATCACTGTGGAATGCACGAGCTCCTGAGTACCGCCCGCCGATTTCGCCTGTCTTCACCCCGGCCGGCGTACGTGCCACTTACTGCTAGTATTTTTCCGCCGACGAGAATGCCCCGCGGTTTAAAAAGGCTCTCTCTCTCCCTCCTCTCTTCTTGGTTTTTCATTTTTCCCGCAGAGTCGCGTGATTTTGGGGCGGACCCCTCACGCTCTGTGCCCGCACGGTATGCCAATTTGCAAAGAATAGCCGCAACGTCTTTTCGAAAGCCGTACGCATGTTTCGTCAGATGGTCGCTAGAGGCGCTGCGGTAGCGATCGTGTCGCGTGTTTGTTAGCGGGCCAAGAAGAATCCATTGTTCGTCTGCGTTGCGTAGTATGCTTCACGCTGCCAGTTGACACGTCAGAAAGCACTTAACGACGTGCATAGCAATCGTGTGAGTCTCGTGATGATTTTGCGCTAGGATACAGTTTGATTGGCAGTTATGGACGGTATAAACGTCCTCTACAACGCTGGTGTCGTAGAAGTAGTCATTCATACGCGAAATCTCGGCCGTTGCGGCCACTTTTTGTTTTGCAGACGACAATGTGTAGCAGACGAACGCATTTTGGACCGTGCGCATTGCCAACACCGCCTCGATACAGAAAGTCTGCTTACTCGTCGACGTGACGTAACAACTAAGGGTCAGCCAATTAGGATCGTGTTCTCAACGGCGGTAGCGAATCACGAACGTGCTTTCATCAGTCGTAGCCATGCAGACGAACCACCGTCGTCTGCGAGTAGTGATCGAACTTTGAATGGGAAAACTTTAAAATAAAGCGCAAAACTGTCCAATATCTCAATCAATCAATCAATATCTCAAGATTGGGTCCCTGCCATCATTTGCAGAAGTGCGCTCTGACACATAACTTCGCAGCTACATTCGCAGACGACAACTTGAAGCCCATACTTTTTTGGCATAGTGGCCAACAAAATCCAATCAGAGTTGACCGTAGATAGAAGATGTAATGCCGTCGTCGTCGTCTTCTAACTTTTCAGCTTGCTTTCCACACAGGGCGAGCTGCTACAAGAACGAAAACTTCGACTCGTGTGCCACGGCCCTGCTAATCCAGAACGGTGAATTGGATGAGATACGACGAATGATCAACTTTGTCTTCGGGTGATGAGCTCCATGACGCGACGGGAGTCACGTGACCCGATAACGACGCCGTGCCCAACTAATTTATCGAAACAATTGTTCGTGATTTTTGTCACGAATATCAGTCATAATATGTAAAAAATATGTGATGGATGAGTATTTTATACACCTGTTGTTAAAAACACCAAATGCTATTTTTGTTTAAGGCATTTTTGTTAGCTCACTTTATTGTACATATTTTGTTCTACCATTTCACCTATTATTTGTACATACTTTATGTCCGACAGAGAGAATCTCTATGTACACATACAAATATATATATATATTTACATGATTTCCTACGACATTTTCATCTGCTGCTCTTGCCTATGAGATTATTATAAATTCAACAGAAATTTTGCTGTAAATATCACATTAATCCCTGGGCAGCGATACTCTCACACACGTATTTAAATGCAGATTTCACCATGTGATTGTACCTAAATACCACAAAATACTCACTAGTACATACCTGCCCGAGCTTGTACAGTGTATAAAACGCGGTATTCTAACGCGTATTATTTATTTTGTTTTGGTTTGCAGCTTTGATACAGTATTATTGAATTTGTTCTCATTGTCACGTTGAATTTCTTTTTCTTTTTTTTTTGTTTTTTTTTTGTTTGATTTTGTGATTTACAAACATGTCTGTCTCAAACTGTGTTCAACACTGGCAAACTGTGATACAAACGCAAGTGTCTGTGCAAAAAGAAAACGTGGAACAAAAGAAAAAAATCAATAAAAACGGGACTCATATTCGAGTAACAGCTGCTTTTGCCCGGAAGCAGCAGAAGTGCAAAAGTTTCCCTTTTGTTTTGTTTTGTTTCTCGTTTTGTTGAGCTGACTGAATTGCTTGAGTTTCCTTTTTTCCTGAAATCGAGTTTCAAAGATTGGTGCGTCAAGCAAAATGGCGATAGATGGCGCGCCATCTATGGAGAAAGCGAGCAACTAGGCTGAGCTAGGCTAGGGTAGCCGAGCCAAGCCGTCTGGAAGGTCACACGAAAACTCCATTCAAAAAAGAATGGGCGCCCCCATTAGTGCTGCCACCCTGTGGTAGTCACAGGAACTGTGCACGTGTGAACCGCTGTTTGCCGAGTTCCTTCCCGTCCTATTTTTCGTTCATTTTTGTGTTCGTTCGTGTTTATTTCGTGCCGGTTCATTTTCTCCCACTCCGGAACCGGTGTAGAATAGATTCACTGGTGTAGAGCAGATATCGCACCGGCCAGCACTCCTCGCGTAAACAACTGTGCATATCGCACGCGGACGCAAGCAATCTTCGTTTTTTCCTTTATCTTTCGAAAGTTGATATGCCACTCAGATGTTCACTGGACGGAATGTTAAGTTATCGTCAGTGATACTCATTAACGACGGCGGCCACCAGTATTCATTCCAATAGGAAGAGCGGTTTTGGCAGTCCACCCCTGTTAATTGTGTCGTCGCTGGGAACGAGGCTAAGGAGCGCACTGAGACTGGTGTTTTGAGCGTAATGCGACAAGGTCTCATGGACCTTGTCGCGTTACGCTCCGGGCGACATCTGGTGGGTAATTATCGCGCAATTTGTCAAGCAACAGTCCTTCCTCTATGTGCCCGACTGCTCGTGACGGCTACGTAGCCGGCTTCTTTTGTTTTATACACAGTGTTACGTGCATGCAATGCAGTTTTGCCGCCGTATTTACGCCGTTACAGACAACACTGTGTCGAAGTAGCCGCCAACTGCGCATTGCTCGTCAAATACGGCGGTAAAACTGCATTGCATGCGCGTAACACTGTGTATAAAACAAAAGAAGCTGGCTACGTAGCCGTCGCGAGCAGCAAGCCAGTCGGGCACATAGAGCACTGTTGCTTGACAAATTGGGGTTTGTTTCCCACCAGACGTCGCCCCGAGCAGTTTTACCGCCAATTTTACTTGCAAATTGAAAATATTTAGCGCTCCCTGCCACACGTAACACTTTTTGTGCCGGGTTTACAAGCAACAATCTGTTAAAACTGCGCGGGCAACATAACACGTCTGTCTGCTCAACATTACGGGGCTTTAGTATTGTGCACAGAAACAGGAAGTGCAGTATAAACGGCACTTGATCGCACAAGAAAGAATTCACGGGAGTTTTTAATTTTATTTCTTTATCGTCACTTCTACGGTTTTTCAGCTTCGAGCTTTCAAACGTGTCCAGAGTTACGCGATATTGCGCAATGTTCTCATGATCTGAAAATATTGAGTTCGTGTGATTTAGGAATGGGGCCCGATTATTACCGGTGTTCTGCTACCAAACACTGCATAGTGATTTTGGTAGACAATTAAGTTTTGCAATAATTACTCACGAAAAGCATTCTCCAACGCTCGACAATAGAACACTTTTGGCGTCGTGAAACCAGCAGGCTACGACGTCACATATCTAGTGCCGTCGTTAAATGCGACTATAACTATAAGGAAACAAAATAACGCTCATCCCTAACTCCTAAGGAAACGCTAATATATATCCCTAAGAATTTACAGCGTTAATTCACAAATTATACAAAAACCAAGACAACACGCTGCAAAAACAATCTGAAATTTTACACACAAGTGACCACTAACTCTGTTGCCGACTTGTGTGCCGTAAATAGTTATTGCAAAAAAGGAAGAAAAAAAAATGTTTGGAGTGCACACTGCGTAGCTCCCATATACGAAGAGAGAGCCACTTCCATTAAATCACCAACACCACCAACAACAAAATCACCACAACGATTGTGACATAGGAGTAACCTTTGGGGTGTTCGGAACATACATACGAAATAGCGCGTTCCCAGAGTGCGCAGATTTCATTCGAACGAATTATTACGAAGTAAGCGCTTCGCCTCTGTGAAGCAAGAGGGCGCTGAAAGCAACTCTGTCGACGTCATCCTGCATGGAAGAATGCAAGCTTTCGTAGCAGACGACAATGCCTGGTGACATCCCTTCGGGCGAACCGCTGTGCGCTTTGCATGGTGGTTTCGATTTTGTATTGTCATCATTTACGAATTAATTACTCGCACAAAATGAATGCGAATGTTGTATTCAGTATCAAGGGATTCACTATAACCGTGTATTCGCCGTGTTCGGTATGATGCTCAACTGTCTCTTTTTCATTTTTATTTTCTTTTTTCGAATCCTTCCGAAGTCCTTTATTATCCATTGGTTATCCATTTTGCGGTTATGCGTTATATGCATAGCATGTGTGCAAAATTTCGGTTAGCGAACCCTAGTACAGTCAAACTCCTTTACAACGAAACTCAGGCGACTGGAAAAAAAATTCGCAGTAAAGGTATTTTCGTTAAAAAGGATGTCCATTATTGGACCTATAGGGCTCCAGCGGGACAGCAAAAAAATTTGCTGTAGTGGTATTTTCGTTAAAAAGGTGTTCGCTATAAAGGAGTTTGAGGAGTTAAAGGAGTTTGAAAGGAAATCAGAATGTAAAGCGGACCAATAAATATACATGCGGTTTTGAAGTAGTTTACGGCATTGTCGCGTGTCTCCTAGGTTATAATAAGTAATCAAAATAATCTACATCAAATAATGTAAACAATTAATGGAAAATTGTTCCCTGGATAGCTGGGCTGAATAGTTAATGACGAACTTCGACGGTTTTTGGAACAAAAATCAGAACTTCCAGGAGATATGACAACGAGAAACCCGGAAGCAAAATTCTATAATTAATAATTGATTGTGACTGTCATGCGAGCACTTTGCGTGCGAACACTGAAGGTATCATAAGCTGCGTTTCAGTTTTGAAACGCTTTGGAACAACAAAGCTTTACGTCCCGGCTTCAGCCGTTAGCAGACGACAGTGAATTTGGAGATCGCGGGAATTTCGCAACCGGGAATATCGAGGTCCTCTCGACGGCATTACGGATATTCTAATGTCCACAGTGAGTCCTTGCAGACCTTGAGTCCCCCGAGTTATAGTCAAGGACAGCGAAGTATCATTTTGAGTCCAGAGCGGTTGCGCGTTACGCCCCCTAGCGTGCATTGTCAAGGTTTCTCTTTGACGCCGACTTGTCTAGGAAGTCTCACATGCACGATCTTGTAATTAAGCGCCTGTCGTCTGCGTTTTCTTTTCAGTGACAGAAGGACCTGCCGGGAATCGCAACGATTTATCGAGGACAACGGTCTTGGTCAGCCTTTGATAATCGGCTGCCTTGATCCTTACAGAACCTTCAGACAGGAAGGATGTGTCTGCAAGGGATGACTTAGATGTGCTGTATCAAGAATACATTATAGAATTATCCCTATAATTCTGTGTGTTCTTGTAATGATGCAGCTCATTAAGCTTGTGGTATTTACGAGCCGTATTAGTAACTAGTTGAATAATAAACTCGCCCGCTCTGGTCAGGATAGATTTTTTTACGTATTTTCAGTTGATATGTTGCATAATACTGAAAACCATTTTCTTCGTGTTTCTTTTTTTTTTTTTTTCTTTTCCTTTTTGAGGCATATCTCTTCCATGTGTTAGTGTCGTCTGCAAATACACTTTCGAAGCTGACATGTCAACCGTATACTTAATTCAATTGCCTCCCTCTTTTCATTTTGAACAATACCTCTTTCATTATGTTCTAAATACACTTTCGAAGCTGACATGTCAACCGTATACTTAATTCAATTGCCTCCCTCTTTTCATTTTGAACAATACCTCTTTCATTATGTTCTAAATACACTTTCGAAGCTGACATGTCAACCGTATACTTAATTCAATTGCCTCCCTCTTTTCATTTTGAACAATACCTCTTTCATTATGTTCTAAATACACTTTCGAAGCTGACATGTCAACCGTATACTTAATTCAATTGCCTCCCTCTTTTCATTTTGAACAATACCTCTTTCATTATGTTCTAAATACACTTTCGAAGCTGACATGTCAACCGTATACTTAATTCAATTGCCTCCCTCTTTTCATTTTGAACAATACCTCTTTCATTATGTTCTAAATACACTTTCGAAGCTGACATGTCAACCGTATACTTAATTTAATTGCCTCCCTCTTTTCATTTTGAACAATACCTCTTTCATTATGTTCTAAATACACTTTCGAAGCTGACATGTCAACCGTATACTTAATTCAATTGCCTCCCTCTTTTCATTTTGAACAATACCTCTTTCATTATGTTCTAAATACACTTTCGAAGCTGACATGTCAACCGTATACTTAATTCAATTGCCTCCCTCTTTTCATTTTGAACAATACCTCTTTCATTATGTTCTAAATACACTTTCGAAGCTGACATGTCAACCGTATACTTAATTCAATTGCCTCCCTCTTTTCATTTTGAACAATACCTCTTTCATTATGTTCTAAATACACTTTCGAAGCTGACATGTCAACCGTATACTTAATTCAATTGCCTCCCTCTTTTCATTTTGAACAATACCTCTTTCATTATGTTCTAAATACACTTTCGAAGCTGACATGTCAACCGTATACTTAATTCAATTGCCTCCCTCTTTTCATTTTGAACAATACCTCTTTCATTATGTTCTAAATACACTTTCGAAGCTGACATGTCGACCGTAATTCAATTTCCTCCTCCTTTTCATTTTGAGCCATGCATATTTCATTATGTTCGAAATACATTCTGGAAGCTGACATGTCGACCATAATTCAATTTCCTCATCCTTTTCATTTTGAGCCATGCCTATTTCACCGTGTTCGTCTGGAAATACATTCTGGCAGCTGACATGTCAACCGTAATTCAATTTCCTCCTGACATCACCTCATCCCATTTATGTAGTTGTTGTTGCTTGTCAACACTAATTCAAGTGTTTCTTCCTCATTTTGAACCATGCCTCTTTCATCGTGTCATAGTTCGTTTGGAAATGCATTCTGGCAGTTGACATCTCAACCGTAATTCAATTTCCTCCCCCTTTTCATTTTGTACCATGCATCTCTCATCGTATCATCTGCAAATACATTCTGGAAGGTGACATGTCAACCGCAATTCAATGTCCTCCTCTCCATTTGGAACCATGTCTCTTTCATCCTGTTATAGTGTCGTCTGCAAATACATTCTGGGAAGCCGACATGTGAACCGTAATTCAATTTCCTCTTCCTTTTCGTTAATTTTTTCAGGGTTAATTGTTTCAAGAATGAGAATTTCGGCAAGTGTGCAGAAGCGCTCCTTCTCCACGACGAAATGGAAAGCTTGAAGAACAAGGTCGACTACCTGTACAGCAGCTAAACTGCAGACGACGCCACCGACTGTGACAATGCGAGCGACGGCAGCGCCCCCCTGCAGCTTCGTTCCGAGCAGACGACGTCCGAGCAGACGACGTCAACGACTCTGCTTGCTTTTCGTATCCGTTTCTGCGCGATGTTTTTTCGACTGACGATCCCTGAAGTGCTTGGGGCCTGTTGTTGTTTACCCGAAAGGAAATTCTATCGTTTTTGTTGCTTCAAAAAAAGGAAATGTGTTTCTTAAAGTTTAAAGTGTATATTCGTGACGTTGTCAATAAAGGTTTTTAAAGGCATTACGCCGTCTTCAGAAAGCAGATATCGTGCAGAGTAGCCAATAATCACCCAAAGGAATGGGTGTAAGTAATGCCTACATACCAGGAACCAGCTTATGATCTGTCCTAGATGAGTAACCAATGAATGGAATGGACCAGTAAATGTTTGGTAACTATGGTAGTGGTGGTGGTAACGCTGAAAGAGGTGGGCAACGTCGCGACTAACGCTCTGGGGGAATGTGCGTCCTGGGCCGACTTCGAAGCTTGGTGACGCCCGAATACGGGGTCTGCTGCTCCATAACCACTAACCAGACTAACCAGAGCGCTTCTTCTTCTCTTAACTGGGTGTTTGCTGGAGCTATATGTGGTGACTTCATATGTCGCCCGCAGCTCCATTTCTTGTAGGTGGTATAGGTGGTGGTATCCACAGAAAAGTCTTTAGCATGTGTCACTCTTCAGTGGAATGACGCGTGACACTTTTGGTTTTGGGGTCTCACGTTTCTGAGTCCTGGTTTGGAAGCGGTCTGCGATGCCGCTTTCTTCAAGAAAAACGAAGAGGGCTTTCTCCGCTTTCTTTTGCAATAGACCTCTACCCGAGAAAAGTCATCATGACATTGGTGGACAGAGTGAGAACGAAACAAATCGGAAGGGCTGGGTTCCACGAATGGCCACTCGTTCGCTCCCTCTTATTGAAAGAAAAGTAGGACCGAAGGTCGCGTCCCTTTCAAGGACCATCGTGACTGCGGCTTTCGGGCGCGACCTCTAGTTCAACCAGCTGAACTCTACCAGATTGGTGGCGATGTCGAACGCTACGACGTCATTTGTTTATAAACAGGGAGAGGTCTATTTTGAGCAGGGCCATTTACCTATTAGCTTACAAGAACTGAAGGGGCGCGAATCGAGCTTGCTTAGGGCAGCTTCCAGTCCTTCTTGGTGCTGCTTGAAGGGTGGGCATTGGATGATCACTTGGAGCGTATCTTCCCGTGTCTTACATGTTGCGCATGCGCATGCGTCCTGATTCGGTAAAGAGTCGCCTGAGCTTAGAGTTGTCCCCAGCCGATGGCTGTTTGGATAGACCCATGTTGATTTCTAGGGATGATATACCATTTAGTTCTGGATCGATGTGGGACAGGTAGTCGGACAATCTGAGGTTGCTTTTCCACTGGTGTACCAATCGCTGTGCTGTCCGCGTTGTCGGATACATGATTTGGCGTCAGCTTTTGTGAAAGGAATTCTCTTGGCGAGCGCTTCTCTGGCCTCGTTCCCTTGGATTCCACAGTAGGAAGGAACCCACTGAAAGGCTACGCTGTGTCCTGTTTGGTTGACGTCGCGGTGACAGTATAGTAAGGAACGTAAGTATACGAGGATTTTGTCACTCCCTACACTGATCACGTGGAGGGAGGACAAGGACTCGCTGCAGATGATCCGTTCTTTTCGTGTATAGATTCTGATATGGCACAGGGCTTTGAAGATCCCACGCAATTCGGCCATAGTCGATGATATGCCATGGGAGAGCCGGTATCCTTTCCTGAGGTCTTCGGCAATAAAAGCACTCGCAGATTTTCCCTCCGAGCAGGAACCATCGGTATGTATATCATTGTCTTGGCTGGAAACTTTACTTGTAGAAGTGTCAGGGCCAAGGAACGGAGTACTGATGTCAGCCTTCTTATTGATTCCTGGAATTGTCACGTGTACTCCAGGTTCGTGGCAAGAGCCAAGGAGGTCGGTCTCGCTTTGTCGGTCTTGCTTGTCTTTTTCTTTGGGAAACTTCTCAGTAGTTGCGAGGGCAAATTGGCAATCCACTTGATGGAACCATATGGGTGGGATTGGCTGTCCAAAACGGAGGCAGCCTGACGGCGAAATGGAACACGGCAGCAGGAGGGCCGATGGACGTATTGTCTTCCCTATGCGATGGGACGTTGGCAGTAGGAGGTGGGAGCGCCTGGTTTCCTGCATGAGGAGGCTCCGAAGCCATAATCACGTTCGGGTCACCAGTTTGTATAGTTGCTGAAGCCCTACTGAGAAAGAGACTCAAATACCGGGAGTCACTGCCTTAAATCCAGGAAGACAGTCACCGTCATGTATGACAGGGCTTTACAGGGCTCAATATCGTCACTTTCCCAATACAGCTGGTGAGGCTGACATGGGACGATAGGAGCTGATGTCTGTAATCGGTTTGCCAGGTTTGAGGACTGGGACCACTTGTGCTGTTTCCCAGTCCTTGGGCAGCTGTCCAACTTGCCATATGGAGCTGTAGTGTGGTATAGTAGGCTGTTCGTGGCTGTTGGGCCCAGGTTTGGCGGTTATATATATGTGACCTTGTCAGGCTGTCTTCTTGCTTGCAGCCTCGTGTATTGCTTGTCGCAGCTCGTAAGTCTGCATCCAGTTCTGGAGTTGCAGAGGGCGTTTTGATATTGATGAATATGAATATTGATAAATATATATTGTTGGTATTGATGAATTGATGTGATATTGATGAACCAGAGCGCTAACCACTGAGCCACGCGGGCCGGTGTACTATCTATGGCATATCGAGATCCAGCCTATGAGCTATCCTAGAAAAGTAACCAATGAGTAGACTAATGAGCGATTGGGGCGGTCTGTATCCTAGATCAGTGCAGCCAATCAGCGGACAGCGGCGCCCGAAAATGCATGTGATTGGTGTGATTGGCCAGCTCATCAGCGATCAGTACCAATGACGAAGCCCTTTCAACATCACCACCACCACCACCACCAATGACGAATGAGCGGAATAGACCAATCAACATTAAGGGGAGGGTCTCAGACGTATCTGGGATCGACGAATCAACGGGCTTTGAAGTGACCTGAAGTAAATTAGAACTGGCTTTAATTTGATTAGAACTGTCTTGAGTTTAATTAGTACTAACTTGTACTGTATTAGAAAAAAATGTGTACTGGCCCCATGTTACTCATGCCTCGGGTTGGTCATACTGTTGACAGAGTGGGCAAGGGAACTATATTTATACTATGGACATAAAGAAATGTTACTTAAACATAAAAATAAGGGAATCAGACCAACATAAGATAGCTTTCGTTACATAGACCTCTACCCGAGAAGCGTCATCATGACGCTGGTAGGCATACTGAAACCGAAACAAATCGGAAGGGGAGGGCTGGGTTCCACGAATGGTCCCTTGTTCGCTGCCTCCTATTAAAAGAAAAGTAGGACCGAAGGATCCCGTAGGACCCCGTCAACACCGTGGCTTTCGCGCGCCACATTGTTCGCCCCTAGCTTCGAGCGTAGTTCAACTCTACCAAATTGGTGGCGCTGTCGCACACTATGACGTCATTTATTTACAGACAGGGAGAGGTCTATTGAAAGAAAGTAGGACCAAAGTTCGTGTCCCTTTCAGAGACCATCGCAATCCCCTCAAGATCGTGGCTTTCGGGTGCGACATTGTTCGCCCCTAGCTTCGAGCGTAGTTCAACTCTACCAAATTGGTGGCGCTGTCGCACACTATGACGTCATTTATTTACAGACAGGGAGAGGTCTATTGAAAGAAAGTAGGACCAAAGTTCGTGTCCCTTTCAGAGACCATCGCAATCCCCTCAAGATCGTGGCTTTCGGGCGCGACATTGTTCGCCCCTAGCTTCGAGCGTAGTTCAACTCTACCAAATTGGTGGCGCTGTCGCACACTATGACGTCATTTATTTACAGACAGGGAGAGGTCTATTGAAAGAAAGTAGGACCAAAGTTCGTGTCCCTTTCAGAGACCATCGCAATCCCCTCAAGATCGTGGCTTTCGGGCGCGACATTGTTCGCCCCTAGCTTCGAGCGTAGTTCAACTCTACCAAATTGGTGGCGCTGTCGCACACTATGACGTCATTTATTTACAGACAGGGAGAGGTCTATTGAAAGAAAGTAGGACCAAAGTTCGTGTCCCTTTCAGAGACCATCGCAATCCCCTCAAGATCGTGGCTTTCGGGCGCGACATTGTTCGCCCCTAGCTTCGAGCGTAGTTCAACTCTACCAAATTGGTGGCGCTGTCGCACACTATGACGTCATTTATTTACAGACAGGGAGAGGTCTATTGAAAGAAAGTAGGACCAAAGTTCGTGTCCCTTTCAGAGACCATCGCAATCCCCTCAAGATCGTGGCTTTCGGGCGCGACATTGTTCGCCCCTAGCTTCGAGCGTAGTTCAACTCTACCAAATTGGTGGCGCTGTCGCACACTATGACGTCATTTATTTACAGACAGGGAGAGGTCTATTGAAAGAAAGTAGGACCAAAGTTCGTGTCCCTTTCAGAGACCATCGCAATCCCCTCAAGATCGTGGCTTTCGGGCGCGACATTGTTCGCCCCTAGCTTCGAGCGTAGTTCAACTCTACCAAATTGGTGGCGCTGTCGCACACTATGACGTCATTTATTTACAGACAGGGAGAGGTCTATTGAAAGAAAGTAGGACCAAAGTTCGTGTCCCTTTCAGAGAACATCGCAATCCCCTCAAGATCGTGGCTTTCGGGCGCGACATTGTTCGCCCCTAGCTTCGAGCGTAGTTCAACTCTACCAAATTGGTGGCGCTGTCGCACACTATGACGTCATTTATTTACAGACAGGGAGAGGTCTATTGAAAGAAAGTAGGACCAAAGTTCGTGTCCCTTTCAGAGACCATCGCAATCCCCTCAAGATCGTGGCTTTCGGGTGCGACATTGTTCGCCCCTAGCTTCGAGCGTAGTTCAACTCTACCAAATTGGTGGCGCTGTCGCACACTGTGACGTCATTTATTTACAGACAGGGAGAGGTCTATTGAAAGAAAGTAGGACCAAAGTTCGTGTCCCTTTCAGAGACCATCGCAATCCCCTCAAGATCGTGGCTTTCGGGCGCGACATTGTTCGCCCCTAGCTTCGAGCGTAGTTCAACTCTACCAAATTGGTGGCGCTGTCGCACACTATGACGTCATTTATTTACAGACAGGGAGAGGTCTATTGAAAGAAAGTAGGACCAAAGTTCGTGTCCCTTTCAGAGACCATCGCAATCCCCTCAAGATCGTGGCTTTCGGGCGCGACATTGTTCGCTCCTAGCTTCGAGCGTAGTTCAACTCTACCAAATTGGTGGCGCTGTCGCACACTATGACGTCATTTATTTACAGACAGGGAGAGGTCTATTGAAAGAAAGTAGGACCAAAGTTCGTGTCCCTTTCAGAGACCATCGCAATCCCCTCAAGATCGTGGCTTTCGGGCGCGACATTGTTCGCCCCTAGCTTCGAGCGTAGTTCAACTCTACCAAATTGGTGGCGCTGTCGCACACTATGACGTCATTTATTTACAGACAGGGAGAGGTCTATTGAAAGAAAGTAGGACCAAAGTTCGTGTCCCTTTCAGAGACCATCGCAATCCCCTCAAGATCGTGGCTTTCGGGCGCGACATTGTTCGCCCCTAGCTTCGAGCGTAGTTCAACTCAACCAAATTGGTGGCGCTGTCGCACACTATGACGTCATTTATTTACAGACAGGGAGAGGTCTATTGAAAGAAAGTAGGACCAAAGTTCGTGTCCCTTTCAGAGACCATCGCAATCCCCTCAAGATCGTGGCTTTCGGGCGCGACATTGTTCGCCCCTAGCTTCGAGCGTAGTTCAACTCTACCAAATTGGTGGCGCTGTCGCACTATATGACGTCATTTATTTACAGACAGGGAGAGGTCTATTGAAAGAAAGTAGGACCAAAGTTCGTGTCCCTTTCAGAGACCATCGCAATCCCCTCAAGATCGTGGCTTTCGGGCGCGACATTGTTCGCCCCTAGCTTCGAGCGTAGTTCAACTCTACCAAATTGGTGGCGCTGTCGCACACTATGACGTCATTTATTTACGGACAGGGAGAGGTCTATTGAAAGAAAGTAGGACCAAAGTTCGTGTCCCTTTCAGAGACCATCGCAATCCCCTCAAGATCGTGGCTTTCGGGCGCGACATTGTTCGCCCCCTAGCTTCGAGCGTAGTTCAACTCTACCAAATTGGTGGCGCTGTCGCACACTATGACGTCATTTGTTTACGGACAGGGAGAGGTCTATATGGAAAGAAAGTAGGACCAAAGTTCGTGTCCCTTTCAGAGACCTCCGCAATCCCCTCAAGATCGTGGCTTTCGGGCGCGACATTGTTCGCCCCTAGCTTTCAGCGTAGTTCAACTCTACCAAATTGGTGGCGCTGTCGAACAGTATGACGTCATTTGTTTACGGACAGGGAGAGGTCCATATGGAAAGAAAGTAGGACCAAAGTTCGTGTCCCTTTCAGAGACCTCCGCAATCCCCTCAAGATCGTGGCTTTCGGGCGCGACATTGTTCGCCCCTAGCTTTCAGCGTAGTTCAACTCTACCAAATTGGTGGCGCTGTCGAACAGTATGACGTCATTTGTTTACGGACAGGGAGAGGTCCATATGGAAAGAAAGTAGGACCAAAGTTCGTGTCCCTTTCAGAGACCTCCGCAATCCCCTCAAGATCGTGGCTTTCGGGCGCGACATTGTTCGCCCCTAGCTTTCAGCGTAGTTCAACTCTACCAAATTGGTGGCGCTGTCGAACAGTATGACGTCATTTGTTTACGGACAGGGAGAGGTCCATATGGAAAGAAAGTAGGACCAAAGTTCGTGTCCCTTTCAGAGACCTCCGCAATCCCCTCAAGATCGTGGCTTTCGGGCGCGACATTGTTCGCCCCTAGCTTTCAGCGTAGTTCAACTCTACCAAATTGGTGGCGCTGTCGAACAGTATGACGTCATTTGTTTACGGACAGGGAGAGGTCCATATGGAAAGAAAGTAGGACCAAAGTTCGTGTCCCTTTCAGAGACCTCCGCAATCCCCTCAAGATCGTGGCTTTCGGGCGCGACATTGTTCGCCACTAGCTTTCAGCGTAGTTCAACTCTACCAAATTGGTGGCGCTGTCGAACAGTATGACGTCATTTGTTTACGGACAGGGAGAGGTCCATATGGAAAGAAAGTAGGACCAAAGTTCGTGTCCCTTTCAGAGACCTCCGCAATCCCCTCAAGATCGTGGCTTTCGGGCGCGACATTGTTCGCCCCTAGCTTTCAGCGTAGTTCAACTCTACCAAATTGGTGGCGCTGTCGAACAGTATGACCTCATTTGTTTACGGACAGGGAGAGGTCCATATGGAAAGAAAGTAGGACCAAAGTTCGTGTCCCTTTCAGAGACCTCCGCAATCCCCTCAAGATCGTGGCTTTCGGGCGCGACATTGTTCGCCCCTAGCTTTCAGCGTAGTTCAACTCTACCAAATTGGTGGCGCTGTCGAACAGTATGACGTCATTTGTTTACGGACAGGGAGAGGTCCATATGGAAAGAAAGTAGGACCAAAGTTCGTGTCCCTTTCAGAGACCTCCGCAATCCCCTCAAGATCGTGGCTTTCGGGCGCGACATTGTTCGCCCCTAGCTTTCAGCGTAGTTCAACTCTACCAAATTGGTGGCGCTGTCGAACAGTATGACCTCATTTGTTTACGGACAGGGAGAGGTCCATATGGAAAGAAAGTAGGACCAAAGTTCGTGTCCCTTTCAGAGACCTCCGCAATCCCCTCAAGATCGTGGCTTTCGGGCGCGACATTGTTCGCCCCTAGCTTTCAGCGTAGTTCAACTCTACCAAATTGGTGGCGCTGTCGAACAGTATGACGTCATTTGTTTACGGACAGGGAGAGGTCCATATGGAAAGAAAGTAGGACCAAAGTTCGTGTCCCTTTCAGAGACCTCCGCAATCCCCTCAAGATCGTGGCTTTCGGGCGCGACATTGTTCGCCCCTAGCTTTCAGCGTAGTTCAACTCTACCAAATTGGTGGCGCTGTCGAACAGTATGACGTCATTTGTTTACGGACAGGGAGAGGTCCATATGGAAAGAAAGTAGGACCAAAGTTCGTGTCCCTTTCAGAGACCTCCGCAATCCCCTCAAGATCGTGGCTTTCGGGCGCGACATTGTTCGCCCCTAGCTTTCAGCGTAGTTCAACTCTACCAAATTGGTGGCGCTGTCGAACAGTATGACGTCATTTGTTTACGGACAGGGAGAGGTCCATATGGAAAGAAAGTAGGACCAAAGTTCGTGTCCCTTTCAGAGACCTCCGCAATCCCCTCAAGATCGTGGCTTTCGGGCGCGACATTGTTCGCCCCTAGCTTTCAGCGTAGTTCAACTCTACCAAATTGGTGGCGCTGTCGAACAGTATGACGTCATTTGTTTACGGACAGGGAGAGGTCCATATGGAAAGAAAGTAGGACCAAAGTTCGTGTCCCTTTCAGAGACCTCCGCAATCCCCTCAAGATCGTGGCTTTCGGGCGCGACATTGTTCGCCCCTAGCTTTCAGCGTAGTTCAACTCTACCAAATTGGTGGCGCTGTCGAACAGTATGACGTCATTTGTTTACGGACAGGGAGAGGTCCATATGGAAAGAAAGTAGGACCAAAGTTCGTGTCCCTTTCAGAGACCTCCGCAATCCCCTCAAGATCGTGGCTTTCGGGCGCGACATTGTTCGCCCCTAGCTTTCAGCGTAGTTCAACTCTACCAAATTGGTGGCGCTGTCGAACAGTATGACCTCATTTGTTTACGGACAGGGAGAGGTCCATATGGAAAGAAAGTAGGACCAAAGTTCGTGTCCCTTTCAGAGACCTCCGCAATCCCCTCAAGATCGTGACTTTCGGGCGCGACATTGTTCGCCCCTAGCTTTCAGCGTAGTTCAACTCTACCAAATTGGTGGCGCTGTCGAACAGTATGACGTCATTTGTTTACGGACAGGGAGAGGTCCATATGGAAAGAAAGTAGGACCAAAGTTCGTGTCCCTTTCAGAGACCTCCGCAATCCCCCTCAAGATCGTGGCTTTCGGGCGCGACATTGTTCGCCCCTAGCTTTCAGCGTAGTTCAACTCTACCAAATTGGTGGCGCTGTCGAACAGTATGACGTCATTTGTTTACGGACAGGGAGAGGTCTATATGGAAAGAAAGTAGGACCAAAGTTCGTGTCCCTTTCAGAGACCTCCGCAATCCCCCTCAAGATCGTGGCTTTCGGGCGCGACATTGTTCGCCCCTAGCTTTCAGTGGTCTTGGCGCATTATGGTCGTAGTTACCGCTGCGCCATTAAAACACGAATCATCATCATCACCTAGCTTTCAGCGTAGTTCAACTCTACCAAATTGGTGGCGCTGTCGAACAGTATGACGTCATTTGTTTACGGACAGGGAGAGGTCTATATGGAAAGAAAGTAGGACCAAAGTTCGTGTCCCTTTCAGAGACCTCCGCAATCCCCCTCAAGATCGTGGCTTTCGGGCGCGACATTGTTCGCCCCTAGCTTTCAGCGTAGTTCAACTCTACCAAATTGGTGGCGCTGTCGAACAGTATGACGTCATTTGTTTACGGACAGGGAGAGGTCTATATGGAAAGAAAGTAGGACCAAAGTTCGTGTCCCTTTCAGAGACCTCCGCAATCCCCCTCAAGATCGTGGCTTTCGGGCGCGACATTGTTCGCCCCTAGCTTTCAGCGTAGTTCAACTCTACCAAATTGGTGGCGCTGTCGAACAGTATGACGTCATTTGTTTACGGACAGGGAGAGGTCTATATGGAAAGAAAGTAGGACCAAAGTTCGTGTCCCTTTCAGAGACCTCCGCAATCCCCCTCAAGATCGTGGCTTTCGGGCGCGACATTGTTCGCCCCTAGCTTTCAGCGTAGTTCAACTCTACCAAATTGGTGGCGCTGTCGAACAGTATGACGTCATTTGTTTACGGACAGGGAGAGGTCTATATGGAAAGAAAGTAGGACCAAAGTTCGTGTCCCTTTCAGAGACCTCCGCAATCCCCCTCAAGATCGTGGCTTTCGGGCGCGACATTGTTCGCCCCTAGCTTTCAGCGTAGTTCAACTCTACCAAATTGGTGGCGCTGTCGAACAGTATGACGTCATTTGTTTACGGACAGGGAGAGGTCTATATGGAAAGAAAGTAGGACCAAAGTTCGTGTCCCTTTCAGAGACCTCCGCAATCCCCCTCAAGATCGTGGCTTTCGGGCGCGACATTGTTCGCCCCTAGCTTTCAGCGTAGTTCAACTCTACCAAATTGGTGGCGCTGTCGAACAGTATGACGTCATTTGTTTACGGACAGGGAGAGGTCTATATGGAAAGAAAGTAGGACCAAAGTTCGTGTCCCTTTCAGAGACCTCCGCAATCCCCCTCAAGATCGTGGCTTTCGGGCGCGACATTGTTCGCCCCTAGCTTTCAGCGTAGTTCAACTCTACCAAATTGGTGGCGCTGTCGAACAGTATGACGTCATTTGTTTACGGACAGGGAGAGGTCTATATGGAAAGAAAGTAGGACCAAAGTTCGTGTCCCTTTCAGAGACCTCCGCAATCCCCCTCAAGATCGTGGCTTTCGGGCGCGACATTGTTCGCCCCTAGCTTTCAGCGTAGTTCAACTCTACCAAATTGGTGGCGCTGTCGAACAGTATGACGTCATTTGTTTACGGACAGGGAGAGGTCTAAATGGAAAGAAAGTAGGACCAAAGTTCGTGTCCCTTTCAGAGACCTCCGCAATCTCCCTCAAGATCGTGGCTTTCGGGCGCGACATTGTTCGCCCCTAGCTTTCAGCGTAGTTCAACTCTACCAAATTGGTGGCGCTGTCGAACAGTATGACGTCATTTGTTTACGGACAGGGAGAGGTCTATATGGAAAGAAAGTAGGACCAAAGTTCGTGTCCCTTTCAGAGACCTCCGCAATCCCCTCAAGATCGTGGCTTTCGGCCGCGACATTGTTCGCCCCTAGCTTTCAGCGTAGTTCAACTCTACCAAATTGGTGGCGCTGTCGAACAGTATGACCTCATTTGTTTACGGACAGGGAGAGGTCTATATGGAAAGAAAGTAGGACCAAAGTTCGTGTCCCTTTCAGAGACCTCCGCAATCCCCTCAAGATCGTGGCTTTCGGGCGCGACATTGTTCGCCCCTAGCTTTCAGCGTAGTTCAACTCTACCAAATTGGTGGCGCTGTCGAACAGTATGACGTCATTTGTTTACGGACAGGGAGAGGTCTATATGGAAAGAAAGTAGGACCAAAGTTCGTGTCCCTTTCAGAGACCTCCGCAATCCCCCTCAAGATCGTGGCTTTCGGGCGCGACATTGTTCGCCCCTAGCTTTCAGCGTAGTTCAACTCTACCAAATTGGTGGCGCTGTCGAACAGTATGACGTCATTTGTTTACGGACAGGGAGAGGTCTATATGGAAAGAAAGTAGGACCAAAGTTCGTGTCCCTTTCAGAGACCTCCGCAATCCCCCTCAAGATCGTGGCTTTCGGGCGCGACATTGTTCGCCCCTAGCTTTCAGCGTAGTTCAACTCTACCAAATTGGTGGCGCTGTCGAACAGTATGACGTCATTTGTTTACGGACAGGGAGAGGTCTATATGGAAAGAAAGTAGGACCAAAGTTCGTGTCCCTTTCAGAGACCTCCGCAATCCCCCTCAAGATCGTGGCTTTCGGGCGCGACATTGTTCGCCCCTAGCTTTCAGCGTAGTTCAACTCTACCAAATTGGTGGCGCTGTCGAACAGTATGACGTCATTTGTTTACGGACAGGGAGAGGTCTATATGGAAAGAAAGTAGGACCAAAGTTCGTGTCCCTTTCAGAGACCTCCGCAATCCCCCTCAAGATCGTGGCTTTCGGGCGCGACATTGTTCGCCCCCTAGCGTAGTTCAACTCTACCAAATTGGTGGCGCTGTCGAACAGTATGACGTCATTTGTTTACGGACAGGGAGAGGTCTATATGGAAAGAAAGTAGGACCAAAGTTCGTGTCCCTTTCAGAGACCTCCGCAATCCCCCTCAAGATCGTGGCTTTCGGGCGCGACATTGTTCGCCCCCTAGCTTAGTTCAACTCTACCAAATTGGTGGCGCTGTCGAACAGTATGACGTCATTTGTTTACAGACAGGGAGAGGTCTATATGGAAAGAAAGTAGGACCAAAGTTCGTGTCCCTTTCCGAGACCTCCGCAATCCCCTCAAGATCGTGGCTTTCGGGCGCGACATTGTTCGCCCCTAGCTTTCAGCGTAGTTCAACTCTACCAGATTGGTGGCGCTGTCGAACAGTATGACGTCATTTGTTTACGGACAGGGAGAGGTCTATATGGAAAGAAAGTAGGACCAAAGTTCGTGTCCCTTTCAGAGACCTCCGCAATCCCCTCAAGATCGTGGCTTTCGGGCGCGACATTGTTCGCCCCCTAGCTTTCAGCGTAGTTCAACTCTACCAAATTGGTGGCGCTGTCGAACAGTATGACGTCATTTCTTTACGGACAGGGAGAGGTCTATATCGAAAGAAAGTAGGACCAAAGTTCGTGTCCCTTTCAGAGACCTCCGCAATCCCCTCAAGATCGTGGCTTTCGGGCGCGACATTGTTCGCCCCCTAGCTTTCAGCGTAGTTCAACTCTACCAAATTGGTGGCGCTGTCGAACAGTATGACGTCATTTGTTTACAGACAGGGAGAGGTCTATATCGAAAGAAAGTAGGACCAAAGTTCGTGTCCCTTTCAGAGACCTCCGCAATCCCCTCAAGATCGTGGCTTTCGGGCGCGACATTGTTCGCCCCCTAGCTTAGTTCAACTCTACCAAATTGGTGGCGCTGTCGAACAGTATGACGTCATTTGTTTACAGACAGGGAGAGGTCTATATCGAAAGAAAGTAGGACCAAAGTTCGTGTCCCTTTCAGAGACCTCCGCAATCCCCTCAAGATCGTGGCTTTCGGGCGCGACATTGTTCGCCCCCTAGCTTTCAGCGTAGTTCAACTCTACCAAATTGGTGGTGCTGTCGAACAGTATGACGTCATTTGTTTACGGACAGGGAGAGGTCTATATGGAAAGAAAGTAGGACCAAAGTTCGTGTCCCTTTCAGAGACCTCCGCAATCCCCCTCAAGATCGTGGCTTTCGGGCGCGACATTGTTCGCCCCTAGCTTTCAGCGTAGTTCAACTCTACCAAATTGGTGGCGCTGTCGAACAGTATGACGTCATTTCTTTACGGACAGGGAGAGGTCTATATCGAAAGAAAGTAGGACCAAAGTTCGTGTCCCTTTCAGAGACCTCCGCAATCCCCTCAAGATCGTGGCTTTCGGGCGCGACATTGTTCGCCCCCTAGCTTAGTTCAACTCTACCAAATTGGTGGCGCTGTCGAACAGTATGACGTCATTTGTTTACAGACAGGGAGAGGTCTATATCGAAAGAAAGTAGGACCAAAGTTCGTGTCCCTTTCAGAGACCTCCGCAATCCCCTCAAGATCGTGGCTTTCGGGCGCGACATTGTTCGCCCCCTAGCTTTCAGCGTAGTTCAACTCTACCAAATTGGTGGCGCTGTCGAACAGTATGACGTCATTTCTTTACGGACAGGGAGAGGTCTATATCGAAAGAAAGTAGGACCAAAGTTCGTGTCCCTTTCAGAGACCTCCGCAATCCCCTCAAGATCGTGGCTTTCGGGCGCGACATTGTTCGCCCCCTAGCTTAGTTCAACTCTACCAAATTGGTGGCGCTGTCGAACAGTATGACGTCATTTGTTTACAGACAGGGAGAGGTCTATATCGAAAGAAAGTAGGACCAAAGTTCGTGTCCCTTTCAGAGACCTCCGCAATCCCCTCAAGATCGTGGCTTTCGGGCGCGACATTGTTCGCCCCCAAGCTTAGTTCAACTCTACCAAATTGGTGGCGCTGTCGAACAGTATGACGTCATTTGTTCACAAACAGGGAAAGGTCTATTTATTCGGATGCCTTCTGGTCCAGCTGGCGCCTCGGCTACTTGACAAACAGTAATGGACGAATCATTCTATTCCCTCAAGTGGAAAGACGTTGTAGAACTGTCTATTTTGACAACACGTGTTTCTCCACAGTAGACGAACATTGTTCTTGACCAATCCGTGTCCATACTAGAAAGTTGTGGCTTTAAACTTGGGAACAGTTTTTAGGTTTGGGAACGGGCACAGATGACGTACCCGTTTGGACGGACGAGATGTTGAGATGAAGGAGCGAACCAGCAGACGACTTGAAGAAAGGGAAGACAGAGGCCTCTGGGATGGTACAGGACCGTATTAAGAGTTCACGGAATATGGCTACTTGTCGACGATGCCCGAGGAACTCCAGAGCTGCCACACGACGGTGATGGATGACACTGTCGCTGGCCAGAACCATCATCATCATCATCATCATGAGCAGTGGCGTCCCCAAAGCATACACGCGCTCGTGTAGTTCCTCGTCTGTCAGGGTGTTACCGTATATGCCAATTTAGCCAATTATGTTATTTAGTTAATTTAGGTTATTCAGTGTACAAATTGCGGGGTATCACGTCCTTCGAGGTTCATGTCTTTCATTGTATGTATCATCCATCAGTCGAGTAATTGTGTCCGTGTGCCTTCGTAAGTCGTATTCTTGAATATTTTTTCTTTCTTTTTTAGTTCTAGGCACGCAGAGAGGGTCAATCACGTTTGGGTCCATCTATACATCTTTCCGTCCATCCATCCTCTTCGCACTCTGAATCTGTCTGCATTATTCTGAAAACTGCACTCTTTTGCAAACTCATGGTTTGTTTTGCAGAATAAAAAATCTGAAGACCTTTGGGTGTCGTGAGATGTGAAGATGAGGACGTCCTCAAGGTTTCAGCTGCCAAGCAAGAGGTCGCCAAAAATTTTAGAAAGGAAAGATAGATAATACAAAAAGATGATTCGAACGAAACGAGTCACTCTGACTGATACGAGTAATAAAATACTTTTTCTTAACACTGTAAGTTAACAATTTTACCTGTCACGTAAATAAATATCACGAAACATTGCTGGCCCGTTTCAGTAACTACAAATCATTGGGAGTGTACAATGTAATAATCTGAAGTAGAAATTAAAAATATAAAAACTGCTTCATGTTTTTTTGTTTTTTTTTTGCGAAAATATGAAGACTTCGAAAACTAAGCACGAAAAGTGCACATTTCGCATTAAAGTTCGTCTTTTTGCAATAAATTCAGAAGGCCACCTAGCAGGAACGTCCTGAACTAATTCAAGGCCACGTTAAAAGTCAAACAAGGTTGAACAATGGCAAACAAGGTCAACCGTCTTCCAAAACTTTTCGACAACTTTTGGAAAATCAAAGTGGACTCGTCCGGGGAGGGAAGGCCACCCCTTGGACGAGTCCATTAATGAACTCGTCCAAGGGGTAGCCTTCCCTCCCCGGACGAGTCCACTATAAAAAGTGCCATGTGATGAGTAAGCTTTGTAGAAATCTCAATTTTCTTCTTAAGCGGCTTTTTTTTTTTTTTTTTTTCAGGCCATCACTATAGATATATTTGAAGTTTATTAGATCTTGGGTTTTAGTATGCAGTACTTTTACTAATATTAATGGAAAAATTTTAGGCTGGACCATTTTCCCCCAAGTCTCAATACTTGAAAAATACACCTACCTTCTCCACTATAGTCTTGTGCGTCATCTTGTATAGTCTTGTGCATCCTCCTATCTGCATGTATTTAGTTACGGGTTTAATAGATGTAATAATGTTCTTCTACGCTTCGTAATTCTATTTACAATTTATTGTTCAATTCTTCTCCTTCATAATTTGTGCAGCGTTAATACGAAAACGCACTCTCTATCGTATTCGGGTGAGTAGACGCACCGCTTTCCAGATACCTCTATCCATCGTTACGTCATCTGAAGAACTGTAGCACCCAATCAGACGCGAACGCGGAGGTGGTGGTGGTGCTTGTGAAAGGGCTCGTTGTTGTCGGCCTCACAGAGGTGGGCAACGTCACGACTGACGTACGCCCTGGGTACACATAACATTCTGCTTTACCCTATTCAAGATGAACTACTTCTTCTTCATCATGTAACTGGACGGTGTCTGGAGCTATGTCTTCTTCTTCACTATAACTGAGCGGAAGTTGGAACTTGGTGGCTGCCCAAAAGGGCGCCTGCAGCTCCATTTCTAGTGAGTCTGCCTCCCGGTGGTCTCCCTGATGGGCACCTGCAGCTCCATTTCTTTTAAGCTTCAGAGTAGCCAACAATCATCCCGAATGACAACGTTCTTCTCAGTTGTCTCGTGACGTAAACACCCATTGCTTCGCGGCGCTAACACGCAATCAAAAAAAAAAAAAAAAAAAAAGTAAACACCCAATTATAATATATAATATATGTTTAGCGAATTGAATACGATACGCTCTTCTAGCGAACTGACCCGTTTACATGGGTCGATTCGATTCGACAACTGGATACGATACGCTTGTGTCGTATTCGTGTAAACGCGGCTTCTGATTTGTTAAAAACGGGAGGCGTAGCCCATTTTGTAGCCGTGCATAATAGGTAGATACATAATAGGCTCCGCCTCTTGTTATCAACAAATCATGGGCGAGAACATTGTCATTCGGGAAGATGGTTCGCTAGGGGCGTGCCGTGTGCTGAACATACGCACCTATCATATTCACATATTCACCTATACACCTGAATTTTAGCCTCGACTGCAAGGCGCCGGCGGCCATATTTGTACTCTCGATACGGGACACTAGGGAAAGCACATTGACTGCGGGAACGCCGGAAAGCCCCTCTCTGGGTGAAGCACTGATCTCTATCTATAAAGGCTGGATGGCGCATGGGAGAGGGGCTCGCGGGGGAGAGGCGTGCATTCGGGCCGCCATGTTGGGAGGCCCTAAAGCGCAGTGTGCGCCCATAGAAAACAATGGGAGGCAACGGAGATTGTGAGTATTTATAGCGCTGCAGGCGTTGATCGTTGCTTGTCATCACACAATTTTGTAAGGTGCCAGTATACTGATGTATCCTAACAGTGTTTCACAGGTGTCCTGCCGTTCGATTCTTAATTACGTTATGTTTTGCATTCCGAAACTAGACCGTCACAGCAGTGCAGCGCTGGGGATTGTACTACAGTACGTTTCCCAGCCAATATTTCAACAAGAAACGATGTGAGATTAACAACCACCATGTATGTAATATCCCGTGCTGCGTTCTGGACAAAAATTGTTCCATAAAGAACGGTCCGGGAAAGGATATACTCGCATGGCAGAAAGAGATCGTTCTGTAGAATCACAGCCGTTGTTTTAGCCGTGTATCGGTTTCGTATGATTTATATCAAGCACCGCCGCAGAAAGTGTCTTTTAGTGAACGACTGCGGTGCTTTGCCTCGCAAATATGGACACACCGAAGCAGCCCAAATACGTTGTGAGCGTGATTTAATTGCTTTACGCAATTAGAACACGCTCGTTAGGACAGTTAATGAGGTAGTGATGTAAGCTTAATCAATTAAGTTACTTAAAAGTGGTAACACCTCCTTGAGACACAAGATTTACCTCTTTTTGAAGTACAGCCCTTCTATGTTTGTTTGTTTCTTCCTTCATTTGTTCTGATTATTTGCAGGCGCGGTTGTGCCAAACTGAATGTCCTTCTCGAGTACTCACATGCTTTTGCTGAATACAACTGCAGCGTGAGCAAAGCTGCTTAGGAACGGGGCCTGCTATCCAGTGCTGACTTTGTCATGCTTGTTATGTGGAGCACGTTCGAAAAAATGCAGCTGCACATCTGAAACTCCAATGAGTATCATCGTCATCTAAAAGAGAGCGCCGTAGCACCGTTGTGAGACCAGACACGCTTTCTGAATATCTTCTATGGCACCTTCCGCAGTTTGCACAATTTTGTTCAGCATCAAAGTCTCTCATAGGAACCACTTTGCATTAACTGTGACTCCCATCTTACATTTTGATGTGCAAGGGCCTTCTTGCACTACACACGTATGGTCTGCAACAGGATAATTGCAGCAGGACGATTTGGAGCTTGAAACAGTTGTGATTTTGTCATTTTGGCCCTCGTGTACACCGTCTGTGAAACGTAAACAAAAAAAATCTAACACGATATGCTTTTGTAAAGAAGGTCACTGATGGTGAGTAAAGAGAATATACAAGTTCAAGTTTATTCAACATTTTATATCATACATTATATTATTCAACATTTTATATCAAGTTTATACAACATCAAGTTTATTCAAGTTATTTCTTGCACTTATGCGTTTCAGGATACAATGAACGTGCAGGGAGGTCACAAAAGACTACATTTATTGTTTTATGACCTTGCTACAATGACAATACATATATTTTAGGAATGACAATGGACAGGTACTCTCTCTAAATTTGTAGCACTCAATTTTAGGTTAGAATGAGCAATGAATAGCAACTTCCCTCCTGGTATTTTCTTATATATGATGAATTTTGAATTTAATGTGATCAAATATGTGTTAATATAATAATATATATAAGAATATAATATGTGATAAATGAATGTGATCAACAGTAGATGTAAACAACACCAGTAGCCAGAGAAGTGCATTCTCAAGAAATAATTTTCTTCTTATAGCATATATGTGCATGCCTATTAACTGAAACAATTATCACGGTTCTCACGGTTTTAATTTCTGAGAGTGTACTGTAGAGACGGCTTAGATCTACAACAGTTAATACAAGGTATTATATACTGTGAATCCCATGTTAAAAATTCCATGTGACACATACTTTTTGGAGGTGCTGTGGTAATCAAAGTTTGTGGGCATTACGCAGGTTCTGCACCCATTTCTTGAGTATGTCGAGGCAGCTGTGAAGTAACCTGCATTGATGATGATTATTCCAATTTTTATGGTGCATCGACAACAAAGGAAATAATACATCAGAACATTGGTTTGGGTGCAACCAGTTAAAAATGAATATGTTGTTTAATAAATGCATTGGACAAATGTTAAAACATCAGTTTAAAACATGGTTTACAATCCCTGTATCTTCTAAAAATTCAAAAGATTAAAAACTATTCTAAAAAGAATATGGGGAACTCTTCTAAAAAGAATTATAATTATTATATTGCTGGGTGAAGGAGCCTAAAGTGTAAGGTGTGTTTCTGATGTGAACATGTAAGAAAATATGCAAAACTGAGAGAGGCTAACCACAGTGTGTGCACTGAGGTTGTTCCTTCCTGTAAAGTAGAAACCAGTGGATGAGGAACGTGATACTTACCTGTACACCCAGCCGTATCACACTACACAGATTATTCACTGGGTAGCCCTCATGACGAAACCTGTATTGAGAGACCACCCTTAAAAACTGCTTCAAATAGCACGACACGCTACAAATTATTACTATCGTAACAAGCTGACGATACAGCTCAGACAAAGGCGTTATTCAAGTCGCGCCACACCACCGTTACGTAGGATTCTTTGTCACAAATCAAACCAAGGCACAAAACAATACCAATACATGAAAAAAGGTGACAATCGTGGTCTCATTATGACGTAATACCGAACTTGTGCGCGAAGGTAATTCAAAGAAATGAATGTGGCACTTGCTTCCGCAGAGAACACCATGTACCATGCTAGCAATGCATGCAAAAATGCGCTCGAGTGCTCGCACATATATTGATGACAACACTACCTGTGTAGTGCAACGTGTTCTTTCAAGCATATTATGCACTCAAACTGTATTTGCCGCCGGGTAAAATGCAAGTGTGCTCCATTGAACGTCGGAAGAGCGATCAAGCAACCTGCATCCAGTGCTCGTTTTGGGCAAAAAAACACTTCATAATGGTCAACTAAATATACAGAATGAACGCCTATTTATTCCTCGATAAAGAGTGACTCACCTGTATAAATTTAGGCCCTGTAACCTTGCCAGTACGGTTGGTACGACCGTAATTGCAAGAAGTTGCCATGATCGCTGCGGCGACTGTTGTGAGCACCGTAAGATGGCGGCCGGTTTCTTCACGCTCGCGCTCCCTATCCGCGATCCAGCCTTTTACAATCGAGATCAGTGGGGTGAAGCGGTGTGTTGACAACGTGTTTTTTTGTTTTTTTTTTAAGTGAGCCTGCCTTATGTATAAAAGCTACTCCTCCGGGCGTCACTGTTCCGTTGTTGGCCGTGCAAACAACCAACGCAAGCGGAAACTTCTTTTAGAAGAGGAATGCGAAGTTCACGCGTGCAGAAGACGCGATTGCTCGTGGGCTGCCCCCGAAAGACGACGAGGATAGATCATCGCCCTAAACAGAAAAGATTTCGTGCCAAGCAAATTTGCAAAAAACGACGGCGGAACGAGGAAGAACGTGTTTGCATAGCGCTCTTTCTCAGTATTCACCCCGAGTCCAGTGTTCTACTTCGAAGATGGTAAGGAAATGACGAATATGAAAAGTGAGAAGTATCTAAAGTTCCTTTCTTTTCAGCGCCTGAATCACCACTTCCAAGCTGTATATTATAGCGACATTTCGTTGATTTGATGTTAATATACGAGTCTCATTTCAGATGACTCAGTTTGTGTGGGAAGTAATGAAAGTATGTACCAGCATTTGACTTTGACTAGCTGATCTTAATTGCACGTATCTTTTTAGATAATCAGCGTGTACCACCACCGGAGAGAGAGTATAATTATAGGTTCTGATAATCAGGCTCAGCCTCACTCACCTCTCACTGTATGTATTAGTGAATGTTGCTATTATGTTATCTTTCAGATTATGTAGGTCTGTTGTCATATCATTTTATGTAGACAGTAATAATAGCTGTTGTCTTTTGTTTTCAGATTACCCTGGCCCCCCTATGCAGCGTATGTATTAGTGAATGGGAGTTTGGATGTTGTTCTTAATATTAGGTTCTCTTTCAGATCATTGCTGCTACTGCTGCAGTGAGTCATCCGGCAATCATCATCATCAGTGAGTCATCCATGCTGCAGTGAGTCATCCATGAGCAATGTGACGAATGCTGATTTTATGTTATCTTTCAGATCCGGACGCCCTTAGGGGGATAATTCGAGAGGCTCTCATTGAATCATCATTACGTTTATTAAATATGGAATAAAAATATTCTCTGTTGCAGAAATGTGTACTGGCGTGAAGGTTTTTCCGCTGGGGTTTTCTCCTTCATGCAGATTGGCAACTCAATTGGCAATCCCCAGCACCATTGGCTTCAATTGGCATTAATAAAATATTTTTTCGCTTGTACAAATGTGTATGTCTGTTGATTGCATATCTTAAGTCGTGAGGAGGAAAGTATGCTGTGTTAAGTGGGGTAGGAAAACTCCCCTCGTTTGGGGATGCAATAAATGATGGTGGAAAGGGAATAAGATGCATTTTGGTTGGTGGTTATGTACTTTGCATGTTGATGCATGTTCAACGCGAGAAGGAAAGCCATTTGTACTGGTGTTGCCCCCAAGAATGCAGAAAGGGGAAAAAAAATTCGAAGGCATTGTTTGATCACTATTAGATGCCCGGAAAACAAAGCACGTGTCCCGCTGAAAAACTGCGTCTAATTTTACATTTAATTACATCATGTTAATTACATTTATATTTTTTAATTTTTTGAGCATTTTTATTTTTCCACGAATAATGAGAAAAACCTGAAGGTATTTTTCGCCTGGAAAATAAAGCCCAAACGCTGCTGGGTAGCTGCACATAATCTAACACAAATCTGGGCATATCTATTTTTCCGCAAAAAATGGGAAAAACAGCAAGTGGTCAGTGTTGGTGTTTGTTGGGCTTGGGTGGTTAGTTTTGTAGGTAATCCTAGTTTGTACAGAAAACATTCTTAGACAATCATACAAAAATGCTTCACGAACTAATTCACTTCAAGCATGCATTCACATTAGATTTTGCGAGTCATGCCCTATGAAGGTCACACCTTTATGTAGGTACTAGGTAAAATAATAAATAATATTAATTGCTTCAAAAATAGATGCGTGCATCATACTATTAACGTGCAAAAATATCCACATCACGTACAAAGTGCAATTTGTTTATTGACCTTTTTTAATTTAGGTTATATATATATAAAATGCTAGAACTTATCCAACATGTGAACATGTCTGCTGGCTGCCTGCATCATTCATAAATTATAGGAGAAAAAAATTGTCTATTTACAATTAAACATGGCATTGATCACCTCACTTTACCTCTATAGTTCCAACCAATCAAATAGGCTATCAAAAGAAGTAATATCTAACTAAAATGACAAGTTAACTATGCTAATCTGGCAAGTGAAATGGCCTGACATCCCAGAATGCAGCATGGAGCTCCAAAACACCACAACAACGTTCTATGATGTGCAGCGAAGGTCCGTGACACCCGCAACAAAAGTGCATTGCACCTTCAGGGTGATGTTACATTGTGCCTTTTCAGGGTCCTGATGCTTACAGCCCTGTGTTACTGGGTTAAATACGGTATAACTCATTTTGTCCCCAGTTTCCATTAGCATCACTGTGGACAAAACAAGCCAAACAGAAAATTAACTTTGTAAAATACAAATTCAGCCACCAATACAGGCACTATGCACTGCACATTCACCATTGCCGCTTGGCATCTTATTGTCCACCTAAAATGTGAGAAACCGGTTTCGATTTCAATTTTCAATTTAAAAAATCCGCTTTACCGCGCTTACATCGCCAGAGTTTGCAGCTCCCAAATTTCACAAAAATATGAAACCCCCCTCCCCCTAAAAAAACACAAGGGTCTATTCGCGCTGCGGTTCGAAGATGCGTAATGCACGTAAGGTTCGTCCGCAAACTTTCTCAACCGCGCCAACGATGATCGGCGGAGCTCCGCGAAGCTTCCTCGACGCCCGGCGACGCTCCGCGCGAGAGATACAGTACAGCTATTCGAAAATCAAGCTTCAACCTTGTACACAGCGTGAGCGGCGTTGCGGAGCAGCGCGTACGGGAAGCACGACTCCAGCAGGTCCATCGTGAGGAACGGCGACTCTTCGACGATGAAGTGGAGCAAGAGGAAGACCGACTCCCTCGCCGTCTCCCGCTCCGCTTCCTGACCCAGCCTCAGGAGACTGGAGGAGGCCAGCGCTAGGAACTCCTTGAGACGGTCCTCGATGTCTCCCTGCCCACAAAGGGTGAAGAGGGATCCTGCCAAACCATTGATGGCTTGCGCGAGGCAGTGGATGTTGTTGCTGTGGGCTGTCACAGAGAGTGGGGGGGTGGGGGTTAAGGTGGGTGGGGTTACGAGTCCCGAGGGTTTGGGTGGCGGGTGCCTTACCTTCCATGCTCGCCTTGTAGACGGAACCCTCGCTTCTGGCGAGCTTGGGGAGTGACACAGCAATGAACACCATCAGCAGGCAAGCTATCTGATACTCGTCCTCTCCCAAATCTGTGCCATGCAAAAAAAAACAACAAAAAAACAGATGGACATGGTACGTCAGAGCGATGGGCTCGTATAATCTGGACTGGAATATTATTTGCGGATATCGCAGAAACACTGCAGTAAAAAAATTTGTAAATTTGTAGTAACTTTTTGTAAACGTAGTAATCTAAATGTAGTAAATGTAATGTAAAAAGTAAATGCAAATTTGTAAATGTAGTAATGTAAAAGTAAACGTAGTAAAAATTTGTAATTTTTTTAAATGTAGTAATATAAATGTAGTAGATGTAATGTAAAATGTAAACGTAAAAAATGTAAATTTGGAAATGTAGTAATGTAAATGTAGTAAATGTAAAAGTAAATGTAGTAAAAATGTGTAGTAAAAAAAAAAACACTAGTAAAAATCCTTTCGGGAACTTTGAAGTAACGTACCGATATTTGGAGCAGAGTGCATTTCACTGTGTGTCTTAACCATCGACAGTAACATCATTTGCGAATGACATTCTTTTTTCTTCGTGTAGCTCGATGAAACACGAACGAATGCGATTCAATTTGCCACGTGTCAGGTGTATCATTAAAGCTGTTGTGACACCTTGATAGACGTGGTTCATTACACCATGCACACATTGTACTACACTCCAGAGTACCGAGGAAAAAAAAAGAATTATTCTTCGTATTTGGCGAAACACGAACTTTCAACACGTGCCCGAGTAAAGCAGAGACGCTTCTGTTACTCACTTTCACTGTACAGCTTGGAATGCAGGCCCACGTCGGTGCAAAGAACCGTATTTTATGTTTATCTGGGATGCTGTGTCGCAACCCCCTTAATTTAATTCGTTAATGTAACAACCACAGCAACCGTGGCCATGTACTACGAGACTGTCCCTTTAAATCGAACGAAATAAACGCTGCCTCGCACCTGCTGCAAGTCTGACAACAATGGTGCAAAATGATCGGTTGTCTCACCATTCTTTTGTGATCTGAGCGCTCCAACCAATGCAGGGTCTACCTTGCAGAGAATTCCCGCTGCTGACGCCATCTCGCTCACAATCTGCAAAACATCGTTGCGTCACAACAGTTCAACATTTTGCAATATTACTTTTTTTTTTCTGCAGATGTAAGTGAGGTGGCTACATCTAGTTGCATTAGTCATTAAAAAAAGAAAACACACACACACACACAGACATTATGGTTAGGTACGTGTCTACGATATCCGATAAAGAGGAGGATATTGATCTAGGAATGTTGTGAGTTAGCCTGTCACAATATGACAACAAAATTTGGACAGTGTCATTAATGCTACCATGTTCTAAATGAGAACGCAAAAAAAATGTGCGCGCGGGTTGTCCGGAAATTAGCATCACGCAGCAGCGTGTACTTTACCCGTCTGCGAACAGTGATCAAAGAACGACACGTTTTTTCAGTGACACAGTGTAGTATGCACAATCCAGGTCACTTCCAGCAACCAGCAAGTGCATGCGATTGAGCCTCCGAGCTACAACTAACTAACTAACAACCACTAATCTAGTGCTGCTACCAGGATGTGCAAGCATAGCTTTGTGCACAGTTAACACAAAGAAAGAATGGCTGACCTGCTCTCGAACGTTTTCGAGCTGAAACAGCATCAGTTCATCCGTTGAGAATAACAGGAAGACACTTGCCCTTGCAGTGTAGTACACTGCCCTTTTAAAAGCACATTGCACTCTGGTGTAGGTAACGTGAATTACGATGACTTACGATTGAGTCTCCATTTGAAATGTGATGCTTGAAGTCCACGACAGAACTCAACAGGAATGGAATTCTCATAGATAAGACCTGCAATGTTGTTTCGTTTCTCTCTCAAAATGTTGCCGCCTAATGTCCAATTACGGCAGACAATCGTTAAAGCACACCTACTTGTCATTATGTAATTATGTATTACACTTAACAAAACATTTGGCCATCACTGACCACCAAAAGGGAACTTTGTTATTTCTTCTAAGATATGTTATTAATATTAGTACTGTTGTCCTTATTATGTAGAAAGCGTTAAAATTTTTAACGTACTGGTTATCAAACTTCTCACTGCCTATATAATTGTTGTTGTATCTTAATTAGATTTTTTTGTATATTGTTGCATCTGGTTAAGCTTAGTCAGTACTTGCATATATATGTGGTATAAAAAGAATGCCAATTCTGTTATTCCTATAATGGCTGGACAATGTAAATGAAGGAGGAGCCATTGTCAAGCCTGATTGGCTTTTGGCCTCCCATTAAGGAAAAATAAACTAAAATTGAAATTGAAAAATGCTTAATATACTGCAGCGCGCTATTGGCTGCTGAATTGGCACTTTGCCAAGTTCGTTTTCAGGTTTTACTCGAAGTGATGTTGATGCAAATCGGGGGGTGAAAGCGGGTTTTACCCTAAAATACTGCGGCCTATATATACGGGAATCATTCATGTTAAACCTCGGACATTTGGGACTCCGTAGCGAACGACCACTTGGAACGCGACAGCCACAGGACTCACGAAGCACACAACATCGTACGAGACATTCAAATAGCTGTAACGATTTCAGTGGGACACATTTTGTACTATACGGGAAGGTATACGGGAAGATGACAAGTTCTTACATCTCTCAATGCTTCTTGCGCCAGAGCTCGGAAACACAGGATCACACCAATGATGGTCATCCTCTGCAACACGCTGTCTACATCTAATATGGCAGAACACAGAGAAAAATTAATGCGAGTAATGTAACCCTTGACTCTACCGTAGAGCTAATGATAATGGGTGCATGTCCCCTACTGATAGTATCACACACGTGGTGCTTGGTACAAACAGTTGTTTACTCTGAGTCACAGTTACGTCCAAGAACACCTGCTGCACCGGTGCCGCATAAGCCACATACACAGAGATGGTAAGTTGTATTGACACAAACATTTTAAAGGAGCAATGAATGCCCATTCTTGCGGAGGAGCGATGACCGTAGCTAACACCCCTGACACACGGGCTGATTCAGTGTCACCTGAAGTGAAGTGCACTTCAACCAAGCGAATGTCACTTTCACTAAGTGCTTGCTGTTACACGGCTTAGGTAAATGTCACTTACTTGAGTGTGTTCACCACACTCTCAAGCAAAGATGGCAATTACGATAGATAAGAATAAACGGTGGCAAAATTTTTAGGCGCAATACCTTCCTCAGAATGTTTTTCTTTGGTTTAGAAACACTTCCTGCAAGTCTTCTTCCAACATTAAACAAACTGGCCTCAAATGCGAGCCACAACAAAGATGGCGACCGCCGAATTGCCGGGACCGCGAAGTTGTCGCGGGCTGTTAACGAGAGTAGTGACACGTTTTTTCGGCACGACGTCACACCGCACTAAAATAAAATAAACGCGCTGTTGAAAATACTTGTCGAAAAACATTGTGGTGCCCTCACTTTTAGTCAATATTTTTACCTGTACCACAAAGCCGCAGACAAGTGAATAAGTCGTTAGTGCGCTTTCAGCCAAGTGTCACTAAGAGATGTTGTGTGACAGCATACAAACAACACTAAGTGCAAGTGTCACTTGTTGAAAGTGACACTAACTAGTCCGTCTGACAGGGGTATTACCTTTAGCACGGGAGAGAGTCCTTTGACCTGCACACTCTCTAGAAAGCTCTCAGGCTCCTTCAGAGAGCCCGGAAGTGAATCAGCGATGAGGACATCGCTGCAAGCAGTGCCACACTGTGTCTGTGGCAGACAAATTTTCAGTGGGACCTAGCACTTGTTTGTTACGCCACACCGATTTCATTGCCGGGATATTGGGTATTTGATTGAGTCGTGCCGTACTGCTCGTGGTCGGTATTTGGGAGTGTTTTTGTGGATTGAATTGCACGGTGACCAGCAGGGGTTCGAGCAGCGCTAATTGCTCCTTTAATACGTAAAAACGATGCACATACCGGCAATACTTTAGCGTCTAATAGTGGAAATAGAGGAGAGTACGTGGTAAAAAAACAATGATGGAATTTGAGGTTCTACATCCCTCCAGGCCTCCAATTTCCACCAAACTTTGGGGACGGGGATTCTCTAGATGCGAATATATATCGGAAGTCACATTCACACGTTCTAGGCTGTACAGCGGCTCAGCAAAGATTACGTGACTCGACAGCAATTCGGAGGGCGTGCTGTGCCCTCTGGTGGAGGTGGTGGGCGAGTGCCCCCTGTCTGTTAAATGATGCCCCTTTTGCGAGTCATCGGTAAGCTGTGCCAGCGTGGCGTAATCGGTCGGCACACTTGAAACCGCAAGTGAGGGGAGCAGCGTTTATTCCTGCCTCTTGCTTTTTCAACATCTGCCTACCGACTTCTCTATCCACAAGGTTTGGTGAAGAATTGGACGGGATGCCGGCCCTCAGATCCCCGAACCTAAGTGCACGAGCAACGGCTTTCGTGTGCAGTGCCACAAGATATAGCGGTACTAGTGCCCCAGCATTGTTAGTAGCTTCTGTCTGCTGAACATTACTAGAGATGCAAAATTTCCGGAAATTTTGGATCGTTAGAAAAAAAAAACGTCTTTTTTCGGGGGGTTTTCCGAAAAATTGGAAAAAATGGAAGCAAACGCGGTTACTGCTGAGTCGAAGCATTGCCGGCCAAGCCACAGCATACAATGAGCTAGAAACCTTAGTTAGTGTTTACCCTCTAGGCATAAATGCGGAGCAGAGCATCCCATGAGACTGCTTTCTCTACTCAGCGACAGGTAATTGGAACGACCCGTCCACTCCGACCAGAACTCAGCCATTATGTGAACGCGATGGCGATCGCTTGGAGCAGCCAGCTGGAGCTCCAAGTTGGTGGTTGCTGGCGGATTAGAACGCATTGAAGGCACGAAAATTTACATTCTTGAATTTTGTCGCCCGGAAATTTTGGTCAATTATTTCCGGAGACGAGGAAAAAAACGAAAAGAACTGTTTTTTTTTCCCCAAAAATTTCCGGTTTTTTTTCCGGGCCTTCGCATCTCTAAACATTACTTCAACGAGAAGAGCTCTACAAAAACACTAGAGAAGGTTGTACAGAAGGCAAAGAAGATGCAAAACAAGAAAAAACACGAAGGTAATGTGGAAGCAGGACCATGTCAAAGCATATGCATCCCAGGAAACACAGGACGGATATATTGGGTGGGAAAAAGCTGAGGCGCACATTCTACAGAGCATAGACAGATAGGATACAGAAAGGAAGAAACTTGTGTGCAGCCCTTACTTTGGGCGATCCTCGGTCCTGTTGGCGGACAAGGACATTGAGACACAAAAGAAAAAGAGGAGGAGTAGGTAACCCATGTCAATCATGTCTGACAGATCAAAGAAATAGGCAAGAAGAAATCAAACACCAATTTGCATTTCAAAGGCACGCTCGGAAAAGAGAGAAGATTGTATAGAGCTGGCGAAAGAGAGAGAGAGACAGAGAAAAAGAAGATGGTCGTAAACAGCTCAAAGCATCTTAAAGCAACAAGTGCTGCAGCGGTCTTGCAAAGCGAGACACTGCAGCAGACAACTTATCGTATCCTCGTTAGATCTGAAACGACTGATTTCGACTGATTTCAGATTTTACGCGACGATATGATTAAAGACAGTCTCACGAAAACGTCACTCACGTTGCAACTTTCGGAAGAGCTCCTTCATTTGCTCGGGCTTGTCGTAGTTCGATCGTAGTTCCATGAGGATGTCTCGATTTTGTACGACAATTTTCTGAAATTATCAGCGGCATGAACTAGAACCCCCAACATAATATTGAAGCTTTAACACTAATACAAGTTAAGATGCTATTTGGCATTAAGTTCAGCCATTATAAGTTTTTAATGACATTAAACTAGTGTGTCTCACCTTGAGTTCGTTAACCTGGCTCGCAATGTGCCACATCAAGCTCTCGTTCAGAAACTTCATTCCGTAAGGACCAATCAGTTCGGCTAGCGATCGCAGCTCTGCAAGGGAATGCCGTCCCGTAACCGCATCCGTAACCATAGCCGCATCCGTAGCCAGTTTTGTTCTCGCACTACGTCCTTACCGTTGACATCGGAGAACTCCTCCGCGGTAAACGGCACCTGCCCGTCGTTGAGAAGGTTGACAAAGGCACTCTGGAAGGGCGAGTAGCAGATCTGCCCCGCTGTCACCTTTCGTAGCAGAACTTCCAGGTACCTGAATTTCAATTGAAATGTCGTGACATCTTCGTAAGTGCTCCTAACTAGAGCCTGAAGTATTCGGGAAATATCTTTTTTCTGAATTTGGGGGGGCTAAAAAATCGGGTCAATAAACGTGCGCTCTAAATTCGTGCGAATTCGGGTGGAAAAACTTCCGGTACGCTAAATTCGGGGAGAAATTGGGCTCAGTTATTCAAACTAACTGTACCGGTTCGGTACAAACGGTGACGTAACTGCATTTGCCGCCAAACAAGTTAGTGTGCATTCCTACGGACGTCTCGGAGAGGGCAATTCGCCGGGTAAAAAATCGGGTTTCACCCTAAAGAGCCAACCTTCAATTTGGGGTGCAAATTCTGGAAAGAGTCGGGTTAAACCCCAACACTTCAGGCTCTACTCATAACCTGTCACGTTACGTCCGCTCATCACGTGTCGGGTCACGCTCACAAGGAGCATTCAAAGAGTATTCCTTACCAGTTGGTGTAAAGCGTAGCGATAGTTTTGTCGCCGTGACTGTCCTGTGCCTGCGTCTGTTGCAACAGAACGTTGTTGAAAACCCGCGTGATGTCGAGGTTCACTGCGGAGAGCGACACTGAAGATTAAAACTACAAAAAATACAAAATACAAAAAAAATACACGACAGGTGTCGAGTTTGACGACAATACCGTAATTCTCGATGCTCTGGAGCACGCTCATGTACGCCTGAACACTCGACAGCAGCTCGGAAGGCTTGGCAATTTCGTTGTTGTCCGGGTTGTACATCACCATGCCCACCAGTGCCCTGCGGGACGTGCCCGGTGATTATCGGTAACAGCACTCGCAACGTCATCAGCGTCGAGAACTCACTTGTTGAAGCGGTTCTCCAGGTGTTGCGACAGGTACTCTCTGGGCGCAAACGTGTGCTCCCAGACGTGGATCGTGCTGCAGTAGTTGATCGCAAAGCACAGCTCTGTCAGAGCCATGTGCAGTTTGTCCATCCTGAAGAAAGTTGAAGGTGCTTAGTGTGCTACTTAATGCTCTATCAAAAAAATGTAGGTACTTACGAACACCCAGATCACGCGACACCATATCCCTCTACCGTCGTACAACGAGGAAACTAAGCTTCCGGCAGTGTTTATGTTGTAGGAGTAGTGTCAGTATCTACACTTGTCTAACAGCTTCATGGATAATGAATAGTACTAAGGAATAATAATAATACTAATGCTAATACTAAAGGATGAGTGCAGATAGTACTAATGCCGCTAAAGTTGCCACGGGCATGTTACCACACAATATTTTTTTAAATGTTTTTTTTTATGTTTTATTTTTTTTTAATGTTTTGTGGCAAAGAAAGAGAAAGACCACGCTCCGCGGAAGTGTACATTGTTGGAAATCCCTCGGTGAGGTGTCCAACGAACTCTCTCCACGAAGCGCTCTACAACTTTTCAATTGACATCCCTGCCTCTAAACCAATATTTTAAAAGTTAACTAATTTCTCCTATCCAATTGATTAATTACGCGAATGAAAAGCTACTCGCAACTACGATATGCAACAGCCAACAACCCTCAGCTGGTCCTTTTTTTTTTTTTTTAATATTGGTGAGTGCTAGATGGGACATCCTGTACAATATGCAATTACATTAGTACGTAATAACACCTACTTCAATTCAATACTGGCTAACGATACAAGACAATACCAAAGAAACGTCGCTCACGTGAACAACTCCTCCCGCGTCCTCCGGTAACTCTCTGCTCCCGGGCGATCCCGTTCGCTGGGAGGGGGTCGGGGCTTCTTGTCCCGCTTCTTCTTGTTCACCACATGGGCTATCTGCGGAGCCACGTGTTTGGGAAGCAGTCGGTCGCTGAGCATGCACTGCTCGTCGCAGATGGTCGTGATGATGTTCTTCGCCTCTTTCGACATCTCGTCGAGGAAGGCGTTGACCAGGGTCAGGCTCCGGTCTCCGATATGGTGGCGCTGCGGACAAAGCTTGCAATACTTAATGCATAGAGCCTCGTGTTTTAGGGTAAAACCCTCTTGGTAAAACCGAGAACCGGGTAAAAACCCTCATCTTGTGTGTTCTTTTTTTTTTTTCAACCTTTTTTTCTCGCAACATTAAATCCGTAAACATGGGAGAAACACCGTCGAGACACGCCATCGTATTTGCAATTTGGGCAAGGTGTACGGAGGTGTTTTTCTGAGCACTACTCACTTCTTCTGGACAAAGCTCGTGCGTGCAATTCATGAAGTGGGAACAGATAAGGGGAAACGCTATGATGTATCGCGTCTGCGCTGGGAACTCCAAGCACAGGTGGAACTGGTCTTCGAAGATACGACTGAAGAAACTGCGAAAAAAAAAGAGAGCTTTATAAAGTGTCAGTGTATACTATAGTGTCAATTACGGCAATCAAAGACTAGTTAGTATCATAATTATAATGTTAGTGCAATTAATGTATTATGGCAATTAAATTGCAAATTACAGCATCGTGGTAATTGTAAAATTATAACAGATCCCATTAAGTGCGTACTAAAAGCACGTAACTCGAAGCGTACCAGAAAATGGAAAGGTCCGAAGTATCGACGACTACCCTGTCTAGGTAGTCCACCATCTTGGTGTGAAACACTAACGTGTTCATGAGAACAGCGAGCTCGGGATGTTCTCGCAGGCTGAGCGGATAGCGCTGAGCACTAGCGTGCAGCTGCAGTCGAAACCAGTCGAGGCGCAGGCCGCGCAGGTCAAGGGTCTGCTTCTCTTCGACCTGGTGGTTAATTACGAGGAAGTTAAAGCAAAGGCACGACCTACTAGAATATAGCGACCATGTCATGCGGACCCCTTCCCAGCACCGCACTCGGAGGCCAGTGGTGGCGCTACTCATCGGCTCTGTTATTGGTTCCTCAATTTGTACAGTACTCTGTACTTTAGCTTACCTTAGTATTTTTGTACAGGCGGTGGATGCCCCACGAGAGATGCTTCTTTAAGTTGATTATCATCATCATTCTAGGCGTTTTCATGGGAACTGTTGCTGTCGTCTGCTACGGTAATCGTGCGTCCGCTTCTGCGCGTTCAAAATTCAAATTTCCATCGTCCAATCGTGATGCAGATCTTGTGGGCCGATGAGTAGCGCCCCGTGGTGGATCGTGCGGACGGGCTCCTCGTTGGGTTTGCCGATTACGCTATAATCTACAGGTTTTCCCTGCGATTTTAATCCAAGTGCCAGCTAAATTAATCCATGTCCCATAAAGTTTGCATGGCACACGGATTAATTTCGATGGCACTTGGACTAAAATCGGTGGGAAAACCCGTAGTAGGTCGTGAGCAAAGGTACAATGCAGGTGCTAAACCACAGACAGAGACTTCACCTGTCGTGGTCCCAAAGCTCCGATGGTCGCACACGCCGTGGAAAGGAGAGCAGCGTCTTCCTCGGGAATGCCAGACAGTTGCTGAAGCAGAAGGTTCAGGGCCGGAGCATCAAAGCCCGCCAGGTATTGCACGTAGTACAGTTGGAAGATCTGAGCATAGCGCCGGACCAGCCCGCGGAGCTCTTCCATGTGGAAGAGCAGTTCGGGGAGCTGGCGGTCAATCAGGTCTTCTCCCTGAAGGCTCCGCGACCGTGCCGGAGTACGTGTTGGAGGGTTCTCGCAGTGTCGGATCAACCAGCAAACTTCGTCACGAGCCAAGGACAGGCCCATGAAGACATAGAGGGCCTGCGACAATGGTAAAAGCATTATTCCCGAGTTATGAGTAATAAAGGTAACAAGAAAAATGATAACGTTGGCAAATCGCTTGCGACTTCAAAGCCCTCGTTCGATTTACTGGTTTTCACGGATACCTGGTTTACCGAAATTGGCGACAAATTCTCTGACACGTCCATTTAATTGCAGTAGTTACGGTATGTAAGCTACCCCGTATTTCATTTCAGGCTTTCGCACTTCACGCACACATACACCTAGACAGAATTACCTAATACTGACTGATCACTCATTTGTGTATCTTTACTGCGTAAGTTCTTTTTTTCCTTTTTTTTTCCCGTTGACTGTCACAAGCCTCTTGGCTTAGGCAGGCCTGTTTTGTATTGTTTTTGGTTTTATTGTTCAACATAAACGGTATCGTTACTATTATTTTCGCGTCGTAATATGCCCATCAATCTCTGGTGGTCCGTACTACTAACCACCTCTTAACGGTACAGGTAAGCTGAAGCAGTCAAATCCAATTTTATCCGACCAACTCTTTTTTGAGACAACATTCAAAAGATGAATCCTTACCTTGGGTCCTAAAAGACCGGGCTGTTCCGCCAACACCAAGGCGAGCTCCTTCAGCGCAGATCGGAGGAATTTCCTTCGCTCCCGATGCACCAGTGGAGCCGTCTGGAGGGCTGCGCTGAAGGCTTCCTTCACTTCAGAAGCCCTCTTTCCGTGTCCCTTGAGGCTTTCGAAGAACTGCTGGGCATACGCGTGAACCTGCGCACGTGCATCAACAAGTTGTGTGAGGAGGGCACTAATTGATTGATTGATTGATTGATTATGTGTTTAATGGGGCACTAATGTCAGTTGTCAACGAGAGGCTCACCTGCAAGACTTCATCTCGGAATAGCGTCACGGCCCAACCGTTGGACAGCGCCCCTTGAAACAGAGCTTGAGCCGGTGGCTGTTGCAGGTATGGATGAATGAGCAGGAAACCGACTGCAAAAAAAAAACAAAAAAACGTTAATGTGTTAAGGTTAATGTGTTAATGTGTGCGGCGTAATGACATGTGCATGTTAAGTGTCTGTGACTAATAGTTAAAATTATACTGCTTAAAATTACTAATAATAGTTAAAATTATCACTGTCAATCAATCAATCAACAGTTAAATTATCAATAGTTAAAATTATCACTGAAGCAGTCATCCATGTTTAACGGGAAAATAGTGTCGCTGCTCCAATTAGAAACAGACATTCGATAGATGCCTCTTCTTGAAGGCTAAAGAGAGTCCAGTCGAAAACAAGCAAACAAATGAAAAAGTTTTCAGCGAAAGTGGCAACAAAATAGCCAGCCTTACTTCACACATGCCCTGTAATTCAAAATCCATTATTTATCAATAATGGCAAGCACTTGCGGCACTACACATTCACTGCTACACAGCTCCGTGGTATCTACATATCACGTAAATGCAAACCATTACCATCATTTGCAGTATACGTTGGTAGATATATGAGTATTAACTGGAGTGTAGGCGCAGAACATAGTATGACCTATTGACGTACATATGATCCAACGTTCCATGGTTTCCAGAGACAGGTATTCGCACGGCATCTGAAACAAAAAAATTGTTGAAACCATATACATATTTAAATTTTTGATTTAATTTTTACACATTTAAAAAATGCTCAGAATTAAAAAAGAGAGAGCGAAGTATTACCGTTTCAGTCTGTGCTGGTGTCAGCATCTGCGCAGGAGCCACCAGAAGACTCAGCATCTGACTCTTGCGCCAGTCATCCGCGGTGAGGTTCCTCCGTGGGAAAACTTGCTGCAGTGACATCAGCACCTGGAACAGCATCTACGAAAAGAGAAGCACAGACGTTATGGCACCGTTTTGCCGTCTAAGACGCAGCCCCACCTTAGAATGCGGCACAAACTCGTCCGACAGCTTCTTCAGCGGCGGATCGTACTCAATGATCATGTGACCCAGGCGCGGAAAGCTGTTGTCACTGTGGCCGTGCGTCATCTCGTGCGCGGTGTTGAAGAGGCCGAGGACGGCCTTGCGGTCTTCGACGCGTGACAGCAGGATCATCAACGTGACGTACGACACTACCAAGTCGAGGTACCCTTTTGCTATGTCGAAGTTTAGGGCCTGCAAGTGGTACGGCGCTAGTTACAAATGAACTCGAAATTCAGCCCGATTAAACCTAATGAATTTCATGGACATCAAGCTCACAATGTCAAGGTGAAGTTGGAATGAATCCATCGTAGTAAGGAGTTCGTTGACATGGTCCTGGAAATAATGGTAACAAAAGTACCATGTACAACAAGAGTGCTGACAACAGAATTTTTGTAACGAAAGAAGCTTACTCTAAAGTCGAGGAGGTCAACAAACGTGTAGTAGTATAACGACAAAGACTTCATAATATCCTGTCTTATACTGTAAACCGCCGTTAGTTGTGCCTGCAAATAAGTGTACAACAGTATCACGTTACGGGCATGTAATACATGCGCGTCAATCTATGTGCAATGTATACTAACGCTGTTTCCCCGGATATCTATGTTGGGAAAGCGCCGGACGACATGCTTGATTGCAGACTCCAGACTTTTGTCCGAAAGAAAAGACGGCTTGGACTTTGCGTCTCCACATGCCTGTTTCAAAACGAGAACAGGCAGCTTTAATTGTGACGAGTAATAGCTAGTGTAACGTGACAATTTCTGCTCGAAAGAAGCTGTTTTTTTATTGATCATGAAGCTCAAAGTTTAAAACGCGAATTTAGCAACAGGGACACTTTAAAGCGCCTTCTGCTTGCGGTATTGCATTCCGTAACTACCCGATAGCGCTTCATAGACACCCCTGTGTTATCATAGCGTTAGACACTTCCACTGCGCTATCACTTTATTGTACGACTATGCGTTATGCAATAACAGATATGTATGTCAACCTCGTACATTTCAACGTCAAATTGTTCGGAGGGGTGTCAAAAATATTAGCCCTAGGAATAGAAGTAGGAGAGTCCGTAGTCCAAAGCTTACCTTCTTGATGTTATATATTCTCGTGAGCATTCCAATGCCACGATCATTTAATATGGTTAGCTTTTCAGCTATTCTCTGCTGAGAAACTTGCAGAGAGCGAGCCATTGCGGCTTTTTGAGGCACAAAATTACTAACGAGTTCACATCCGGACCAATGATTCAGACGCCATGACAACTCCCAACCGCGTAGCCGTAGACACAAAACTATCCAATAAAATCCGAACTATAGACTTCGGTCCCCCTAGCGTGGAAAACGCAGAATAGGGTGATGGTGATGTGATAACAGACACAATAGGAACAAGGTGAAACTCTGGTCGTTCTGTACATAATTTAATTATCAAATCGTTGCGTAGGCACAATTTAAAAGCACGCGCCTACAGTCGGTACACTAGAAAGCATACAAAGGAGCACCAGCAAGTCATTCCAGATACAATTTATATCCTAGCATTGCATTCCCCTATCGTTCTGCCAAAAACAAAACTAATCCGTGGCAAACTGAAATATAAAAATATAGAAGACTCCGTATCTCCTTAGCCAAAGGGGGGCAGTCGAGAAGACGGGGCAAAAACTCGAAGTGCATCCTCAAACGTTATCCATGTATGCTGTTTGACTACATTAGTGTTCCTCTTTTGATTATAATTTCCCCCTCCCCCCCCCCCCGCCCAACACTGCAGCTTCTCCATTCTTCTATTGCATCTCATACTTGTCCATTATTCCACACAATGTGTAACGCTTATCGCGTCACTTCAATAAAACGTGAAAGACAAGTTCCACGGCTAGCCGTTCTTGCGCCGTCGTCAAGAGCGGCACCAGAGCACAGTCCAGTTCGCTGAGGCATGACGCCGGAAGCGGCTTTCCGTTGGACCCGGCTTCGTAGCCGACTCGTTCGGGCCCTAATTCGACTCGCAAGCCAACTACTCCCAAAGAGTGCAGTTGGCTCAGATGAGGCAACATGGCCATAGAGAAGCTCTTGGCTAAAGCTTCGGACACACGCTGGGACTCCTCGGACCTGGACAGATTATTAGGGGGAAAAAAATTAGTCTCGAGAAGGTTACAAAAAGTCACGTATGCTCACGTCTTCTTAGCATCGTCCATGTGGAGGAAGAAGACTTCGGTCCATCGGATAACGTGTCTTTGCGACGAGTAGTCAGTTGCGTTTCGTATTCGGACGCTGGGTACGCCTTCTCTGCTCTGGTTGTCAATTGGGCTGGTCACTCTAAACACAAAATAATCCAGCTGTGAAGGACATGCATTAAAGGTGTTTGCTAAACTACAGAAACAACACTGCTACCAGCAACAGTAGCGGGGATGGAACGGCAGTGATATTGGGCAATGCCTAGGTTAGGTTAGTTTAGCTTATAGTTTAGTCTACTTTTTTAGTTCAGTCTACTTTTATAGTCTAGTTTATATAGTCTATAGTTTATATAGACTATAGTTTACAGCTAAGTTTACAGCTAAGTTTACAGTTCAGTTTACAGTTCAGTTTACAGTTCAGTTTACAGTTCAGTTTACAGTTCAGTTTATAGTTCAGTTTAGTTTAGGTTAGTTTAGGTTAGGTTCGTGCAGCTTGCCTCACGGCTATGGTATGAGATGAACTTGTGATTCACATCCTCCAGGCAGTGCCGCTGAAGTGTCATTGCCGTAGTTTATCCAAGGTTTCTTTGATTTCACTGTACTCGATACATTAGTTCTAGAAAGCTCCGTGATGGTGCCTTGAGTATGCAGTGCAGCTTTGGCAGTAGCACTCCGTGGTTGTTTAAAAAATGAACGATCAAGTACACAGTCTTCACTCTGCACTGCGGCCACTGTTCTGCTCCTTGTTCTGCTTCTCTAATTATACTGCTGCAAAAACTGTGCCAACCTTTTCGACGCAGCGGTACGACATCATCGCCTGCCTGACATACTCGCACTCTTGCTGCACCACTCAATACAGCAAGTGCAGACTGGCTGTGTACTTTTCCAGTATACTAGCTGCACACTTTTACGAAACAAACGGGAAGTGTGCACAACATGCGCGGCACTGGAAAAACACGTACGAAAGTGACGCACCGCCTGAACTGGTAAAGTGTGCACCTCGGCTGTACCGGTTCAAGCAGTGCACCACTGCACTGCACTGCTCTGCTAAATCAAAGAGATCATAAATCTACGTCTAGTCCGTCTACGTTGCCCCTGAACCTACACCAGCTTACCTGCACCCTCCCCCTTCTTTCTTTAGTCCAATAGACCTCATTATTCTCAGTCATGGATCCGTTTTCTTACCCCACATTGCACTGCCGATCGTCCTCTTCCCAGACGACAGTTATGCTTTCCTCCGGCCCGCTCTGCGCCTCCCAGTCCTTCATCGCGCGCAGTGCGGTCCGAAGCGCCGCCATCGCCGTCGGAGACAGCTGCACTAGGAGTCCGTCTTCGACGACGCTGCACTTGGCATCTCCGGTGCCTTTCAAGGCGCCGCTGAACACCACAAACGTAGCACCCGTTATCTTCTGCTCCTCGTGTGCGACATGTACCGCTTGCGTCCTGTAGGTGCCCTCGTCTCCCTGCAATTTAGTCGCGCACCCAGTCAGGCCCTCCACCCCCCAACGCTCTCTTCACGCCAGGGTTGCCAACCATCCACGTCTGAGCGTCCCTTACCTGTACACAGACAAGATGGGAGTCCGCGCTGGGGCTGAGGTTGGCCCCGAGGGCCAGGACGTGTTCGTTGCTGTCCAACACGCGGCACAACGCGTCGTAACGATTCCGCGGCACGTGGACGGTTGTGCGTTGCCCCTCAATGTGCACCACCAGTCCGCCCAGAGAAGGTAGACCGTACTGGAAGTTCCGAAAGTCCTGGAGGGAGGCGAATATGTGTGTCGATTTCGGAGATTGATAAAAAAAAAAAAAAAAAAGAGGATTGTACAAGGTATTTTTTGTTTTATTCGTCGCAGAGATTTTATTTTAAAAAAAAATCTATTAGAGCTGCATAAATTTTTTTCGCAGGTGGGTTATATGGCCCGTATGACAGCGTATGCAACTACTGGACAACTAATTAGGTAAAAATCATTAGCTAACTTATTAATTAGATGTTTTCTGACAAGCGAACGCAGCTTGAGATAGAAATTGCCGAATTTTGCTATGCAAATGAGCCGAAACCAGAACTACGTACTACTCGAGCACACAAAGGGCGACAGGCATTCCACATGAGGGGGCCATATGCTTTGGAGCGATGGAGCTGACTGGAGTAGGCGCTAATCTGTTGGCCAGATAGGCCTTTCCAACCCAGATAAGGAAAATACCGCGTCGCTTATGCTCTCGAAAAGTGCGTCGTTTTGATTTCAGCCCATTTGCATAGCGAAATTCGGCAATTTATATCTCGAGGTACGTCTGCTTCTTAGGCCGTTTAATAAGGGCGATGGATTTCAATAATTACTAGCTCCAATTTTGCTATCTCACATTTCCCAAAACTACATCTAATTAATAAGTTAACTAATGAATTTCAGCTAATTAGTCCTCCAGTGGTTGCATACACTGTCATATAGGATGTCTGCCTGGCCGCATAACCCGCCTGCCAAGGTGGGTTGCATCAGCGCTGCTCACAGCATTTTTAATAACAAATCTGCATAATAAAAAAAATCTGCGTAATAATAAAAAAATTGTGTAATAAAAAAACACCCCATATAAAAAATATGTATAAGCTGGAGACACCCCTTAATGCCAAACCTACTCACCAGTAGAACATTCATGATGGTATGTCCCACTTCTCCGTAGACTGGTTTGCGGAATCGAGTGCTCATCAAGGGACACGGATAATCTGCAGAAACATTTGTCAGCCTGTTTACTCAAATTGTCTAATAAATAAGTGCTGAGTCTGGGATGCATCAAGGCACACAACGCAGTGCACTGGAGTCTTGAAACTGTGCTGCCAAGAAGCTCTATAAGGGCTCCAAAAATGTAACCATCTGAAAGTAGTCCTACTTTCCCCCTGAGGAATGAAAAGGTACATTCAATTTCATTATTGTGGATGATTCTGACCGTGCTATGAGTGGAGTGAGGGCGTGCATTATCGTTCCAGCCTCGACGTAATGAACCATGTACACCAACGTGTCACAACCCCTTTGTGGATCTAATTTTTAACTTTAAGGGCCTAATAAAACTCGACAACACACGACAATACTGGCACTTACAACGATATTCACTACCGAGCCTCAGAACAAGCCGCAACGGCAACAGCTTGGCCCAGGGGACCTCCCACCGATGCACCAGCACGGCTGCAAGCCACGGCGCACGTGGGAGCGGCAGTTTCTTGACGCACTGAAGCGTAGGGGGGACGAAGAGGAACCCACTCTGGTCGCGGCTGCCCAAGACGCCATCCGGAAACAGCAGATGACCCATGGACCCTATGGGGCCTCCCCCGTGGACCGCATTGTCGTGGAGGGTGCTGAAGAGGCGTAGGGCATCGCGGGGCACCGTCGACTCCACTTCGGTGTGGTCAAACAGGAGCAGCACTTCGTCTTGCCCCAGGGACGACAGGCCAGAGCTGCTGAAGCACCAGCAATTGCAGTTCATGCAGCAGTCCACTGCAGGGGACACCAGCAACATGGTTCAGCTTCCAGTTTTTGGTTATTGTAAGAAAAGAGTAGAGGAGCAGTTCTCACATTTCACTATCTTTGCAAAGACATGGAGATTCTTGGTCAGCGCAAAAGTTACGGGCTCGGCATTCTCATCTGCATGATGAAGAGGGGTTAGTTGTAACATCTGGCTTAAGGTTAGGCCTAAGGTTAGGCCTAAGGTTAGGCCTAAGGTCAGGCCTAAGGTTAGGCCTAAGGTCTGGCTGAAGGTTAGGCCATCTGGAAAAGCACATTTACCTTTCAGTACACTCATCAGCTTTGTGGCGTCAAAGTTCTCGTTGGATATTGAACCTATATGGAGTAATGGACACGTTCAAGCGTGTAAAAAAAGCACGTATTGATTCGTGGGACTGTCGGGATTGTGTCGGGAGTTCAACGTTTTGCAACGAAAAGGAACCTGCCGCATTTGGTACAACACAAACGTACCTGGTGTTATTATTTTGATGCAATTGAAGGTTATTGCCACACAGTATAAAGCCAAGCTAAATTTATGGAGTATCTTAGTACCTTTTATTAGGTACTTTCATTGCTAGTGTACTTCTCTAACAATGGTTTTCAGTGATTTTAACTAACATTTGACATTTCCGATCCGATCCGATAGAAAAATTGTTATTGCACTTTCGAAATATGTTCGAAATAATTATGTCGACAACCAAACACAGAAATCCAAGTGATCCTACCTGTAAGAAGTATTGGCGGCAACGTGCCTTCGGCATCAGACACCACCACCTTCTTGGCATGACGCCCCTGAGACGGGGGCGTAGCTCCCTCGTCCTGACCCCCACCCGGCAACGTCACCTCTTTAATGCCCCTGGGGCGAGACGCGGGCATGACCGACGGCCCGTCCGCTATCTCGGACAGGTCTCCGCCGGGCCGTATGCCGTCCGAGAACACCACCTGTTTCGGTGGGTCCCCCCCTGGCCGCGGGCCTTTCCTCAGCACGGGGACCAGCACAGTTAGAGGGGGACCCTCTCCATTGGTGGGGCTGCTCTCGAGGGTGGGGGGACCACGCGAACAGTACTCCTCGGGGTTGTTGGGATTGGGGCTGCTGAGGCGTTCCACTGCAGCAACTGTAGAAACACGAAGAGGAAAGGGTCGAGGCGAGATCCCACGACACGCGACAAGGAACACGCCGCGGATACTGCCGCGGGTGCAGCTAGCCGGTCCATTTTTTGGGATGCGGCAGAACCATATTTGCGAAAGAAACGTGCGTACTTATTAATTAATAAGTATATAACTTACTAATTAATCACATTATTTAATTTATTAACTTATTAATTTATTAAGAACTTATTAATTATATTATTTAATGTATCAGCTTATCAATTTATTAATTATTTAATAACTTATCGACTTATTAATTAATTAATTATATAATAAAATTTTTATTGAAGCACCCCAGAGAAATAAACACTAAGAGAAATTTACACTACCGTAAATTCGTTATGATATGCGCGCCTATTATGGCACTGTAGTTCTATCCGTTAACACACAGCAGATAAGGTTCACCTCTGTTGAGCACGGTGAGACAAGGCTGGCAGACGCGACCCTCTTTGTTTTCCAGGCAGGGCAGCTTTGACTTGTACCTGCAGCAGTTGCCACACAGCACCTAACATGGGTGAGAGAACACAATGTTGCTCACACTTCACAGCTCTTCTGCGCCAAACGGCAATGAAAAAAAAAAAGGGGCGACGGCATACCTTTCCGCAGGCTCTGCAGTGATGCCGCCGCTTCAGCACTGTAAAGCGTGTGTCGCACAGCATGCAGGCTGGAGCGTCCACATCCGGTATCCAGAATGGCTTCACCTGTTGCGGTTAACGGGAAACAATTTTTAAAATTTGGCCGCGTCTTTGGGGACTTTGGGGACCTATTTAAATGCTGTGGCCTCGTAGGGACACCGTTGGTGGTAAATTTTTTGTGAATCTCTTTCCTAAGTGTTATGAAGTCTTTGCAGAAGGCCTTTTAATATTTCACCATTCTTTAGTGTTTCTCCTAATGGTTTCTTTTTTGGACATTGTTACCGTGGGGGTTTACGATTTCAGCGTCTTACCAGCACGGTCTGGCAACCGTGTGACAGTGGCACTGTCACACGATTATTGGACCCCTATCGCCTCAATAGAGTCATTCTAAGAGAAACTAAAACAGCAAAACCTACTTTGCCCAACAGTTGTTCCTCCTCGCTCAACGGCGGGAAGAAGCTCCTCTCCCCCTCTTCATCATCCTGAGGGCTGCTGACGCTCCCCCTCTCCTCTTCCTCCGCCAGTAACGCCTCCAACTCGCGATCCGTAGCTTCCGTGGCCGGCTCGAAGTTGAGACCGGTCCTCTCGTCCTCCGCGGCGGGAACTTCGTCCTCCGTAATTATGGTCGCCTCGCCCGTCAGCGAGCACAGCGAGCTGTTCGTCGCCTCCGACCGCGCGTTCTCCAAATCAATTCCGTCGCCCGAAAGAAGTTGGATTTCAACGCCGTTAGCGACAGACACCCTCAGAACTTCGTCCTCACTGAAGTCCGGCAGAGTCGCTGAAGACTCCGACGACACGGGCCCTGTTTTGACAGGATGTGCCGTACAATCATCCCTGGAGCTAGGCTGCGGTTCCGCCGTCAACTCTTTCACGCCATCGTTGGCACAATCCTGCGCGGAGTCTGATGAATCAGGGGGGTTGCGGACACATTCTTCTGGGATAGTGATCGGTTCGTCGAGAAGAACAGATAGAGAGGCGCCGTCGGACGCCGCCGGATTGGGTCCGTGCGTTGCAGTAAGAGCCGAGGCGAGAAGCTCCGCGGGCTCCATGGAATCCGTCTTGTCCGTCGCTTCTTCTGGCACTCTAGGATTGCTGTCCACTGATTGCGGCTCCCCCAAACTGTCGTTCTGCTCCTCTGTGTCCTTTGACTGACATAATGCTTCGGACCTGTCTGCGTCGCTCTTTCCTTCTTCGGACTGGACTTTTTGATCCGGCACTCTCCAAAGTTTGTCATCCGACACTGCGAGCATGTTCCTGTTAGAATCCAATGCCTGCTCCTTTTTAACGACATCGTCTTCCTTTGTTGCGAAACAGAGTCGTGGGACGTCACTGCTTCTCTCGCCTCTTCCCTCCGTTGGTGGATCGGATGCCTGAGATGTTGGCAGGACTGGAACAGGTTGCTGTTGTTCTTTGTCATTCCATCTTATTTCATCCAATGGGAACATCCTGTGGGGCTGACTGACCGCGACGGACTCTTCATTTTGCACCTCGCCACGGACGAGGTCGTCGTGCAACGTCGATCCATTTTTCGAAATGTCTGTCTCTGCACTGGCGAGCTCGCACTCGGTCGTGGCAGTGGCCTCGTGATTGAGACGAAAACGTTCACAGTCCAGCACTTGGGCCGTTAGTACTGGGTAGTCCGATTGAAAAGGAGGAGGACGATCTAGCACATGGTTGCCGTTTGTTGTCAGCTGAATGGATGGTCTGTGATCACCGTTTTGATCTGGAAGGCTGGTAAAGGCCTTCGGCAAGCTTGCAACATGGTTGATAACGGCTGTAGGGGCACTGTCCTTCGTGAGTGGATAATTAGCAGGAGGTGTGTCCCCGAGTAGACCTGGTGAAACAGCACGATGTTGACAACTCATAGAATACACGTCACACCCCCGTTTACATTACTCATGAAGCAATGACGGTTAAATGGCCCGTCATAAGCTAGACCGAGTGAAACGACATTAGAACAGAGCTCTAAAGTAGAAACACATTACCTTCCTTTTCTTCAAACTCATCGAGAACTTTGTCTAAATCCACAGCGAACTTTTCCATTGCAGCTTCACATCCATCACAATCGTGAAGACGTCTGGAAAATGAAAAAAAAAAAAAAGAAACGTCTGGCGCAAACTATCTCCCTAATGCAATCACGCGCAGGTGATCGTGGTGTTTCTAGAGATAAGAAGCAGTATACCATCTAGGGACAAAAACTGCAAGCGCGATAGTATAGTTTTGGCACTCAGAACTGGAATTGTCTGGCTCGGTCCTATCTTAGGGGGGATGTATCGCACAGCCAGTCGGTGAAGCAGAATCACAAACACACGCTTGTAACATAAAACTTGCACTTGATACGCAGTTGTGTAACATCCACCGCATGATGCACATCCGATCCCCAACTGAGAGCAGACACTTGTAAAAGATTAGCAAGCTTACCCGAGATCGCTGTGGAATTCTTCCTACAGCCAAATATCAGGAAGTCGATTGTTTTGTCATTTGTATGCGGTTCACGGCCGACAACGTTCTGTATCGTACACCACAGAGCAATGATTTTACGAGCAATCCCGCGAGGGCGGACGATGTTCGAGCGAGATCGGAACGCGGAAATATTGTCGCCGGTTATACATCCAGAATAAACACAATTCTTACATCACTTAGCATGAATTTGGGCATTCAACCTTGAAAATATCATCGAACTTATCGCACTAATACGTTTTACACCTCCACAATCACGGGGTACACAAAAAAAACAAGCAGAAAGATTTCGCTACCCTGGTGACGATTCGTGGAGATGATTTGTTTTGGGAAAAACTCGTACTTTCAAAACAATCTACTCATAATATGAGTGATTTTACTTAATTTATTGATATAAGAATTTGTACAATTATATTGACGAATTTTTGTTTTCGCGTTGTTTCGATTCCGAGGTCGAATCGAATTTTGGCGCTTGCGTCCGTGAGAGTCCCTCTGTTCGTCTTCTGCTTTTCTGTTCCGATCGGTTATCGCTATTTTGTGGCAATTTGCGGTCCACGGATTGCGATACATACACGAAACGCGGATCTCACTGGATTTCCCGTGCGTGTTCGTGAGATTGGAAAGCGCTCATCATTGCAAACTTTTGCACATGAGTGACAACAACGTTCGGAGGAACGCCATGGCTCTTGCAAATAATCTAGCATTTGTGGTCGCGTTTCACGCCGTCTGCATTGCGATAGGTGGGTTTCGGTTTTGGTATTACATTTGCGAATAGAGATCGCGTACAGTTTATTACGCAGTACGTGCAATTCATTACGCTCCCCCGAGGCGTGGGGCGGAGGTACTACTAGTTTCAGGGTTCAGGGTTTGCCTCATCAATTTTGTATGAGAGATGCCACGGGCGGAAACCAGACAACAGGACTTGATTTTAGGAGAAAGACATTAAATTTAGTCTCTTGTTCACAAGGCTCACACTCGTGCGTAGAGGTCGTCCTTCAAATTGGGGTAAGAAACATTTTTGTCTGCTGCAGAATCGCATTAGAAACACGCAGCGTCCTTGTGAACTAGCTTAAAAAAGTGACGTCAAATAAGGTCAGGTAAAATGCAGCAATAACGTAGCCAGAGTGGGTTTTTTTTTTCTTTTTTTTTGGGGGGGGGGGGTGCACCTTCCAAAAAATCGTACCTTTCGTAGTGCATTTGGGAGAGGGAAACGAGGGTGAAATCCTCCTCCCCAATATAAAATCCCCATATAGAAAGCCTCCCAAAATATTTTTCTCGCGACACCGTACCAATATTATGCAGATTTTTATAAAACATTTTTACGAAGCTTTTATAACACATTCCAACTTCCAGTGGGAATCCCGATACTCATCTATTTCGTTGCCGGAACACCTTTCAAGCGTGGCTTCTTCTGCAACGACGAGTCTCTCATGTACCCGTTCCGAGAGTCGACGATCACCTCAGCAATGCTGTACAGCTACGGACTACTGATCCCGTCCTGTTTCGTAAGTCTGCACGCCCCCCCCCCCCCCCCCCTCATCCGGCACAGCCACTAATAAGTCCACGCTGCCCAGTTCTTCGTAGTGGAGTTCCTCCGCGTTCGCACCAAGGTCCCGGAGACGCTGCGGCTGTCGTCGAGGTACCTCGGACGGTGGCCCGTACCGGCTTCGGTCCAGGTCCTGTACCAGGTCTTCGGGTCGTTCTTCTTCGGTGCTTGCGTGAGCCAGCTCATCACGGACATCGCAAAGTACAGCATCGGACGTCTGCGGCCGCATTTCTTTGACCTCTGCAAGCCCAGCAACCTGGACCTCCTCTGCGGCAACAATCGGCACGCTTACATAGAGGACTTCACGTGCGGCAGCGGAGCTAGCCCGAGGCTTCTTAAAGAAGTCAGGTGAGGTGCGGTTTGTTCCGTTCCGGTAGGAGTTCCTCTTATTGACAAAATACAGGGTATTTCACAAAACGTGTCATTCGGACTTTATAAAATAAAGGAAGCGACGAAAAAATACGGGGTAAGCTGCACTTCTGCGGTAACAAAATTTGCCACCTCGCAAAAATATTTTCGTTTGATTTTAGTTTAAAGAAATTGAATTTCTTTAAGTGAATTCCAAAATTTCTGAAGTCAGCCTAACGTGTGTTTTTTTTTTACAGAATTAGAGAGCCCATAGAGAACTTATTCAGATCCACCGAGAAATCTGCTCGATATTGCAAATGGAACTGCTAAAAAAAGTCCCGAAATTGAGGCTTCAAAGTTTCGGGTATTCGACGGCGCACCAAATCAGCCGCAAAGCTGCGCGGAGAGGAGGACATGCTCCTGCCCCCATGAAGCTAGAACAATTTATCGTCGGACCGGCGTGCAGCACAAGACGTGCTGATAACAAGGCGGGTGACATTCCGCCATACGTTGATAAGCGGCAAAAAAAAAAAAAAAACATTCTGCCTTTTTTTTTTCTCTACCTTCTATATTTCATGGGGGCAGGAGCACGTCCTCCTCTCCGCACATCTTTGCGACTGATTTGGTGTACCGTTGAATACCCGAAACTTTGAAGCCTCAATTTCGGGACTTTTTTTGGGCAGTTCCATTTGCAATAACGAGCGGATTTCAAGGTGGATCTGACTAAGTTCGCTACCGGCTCTCTAATTCTGTAAACAAAAAAAACAAAAAAAAAAACAAGAACGCTAGGTTGACTTGGGAAATTTTGGAGTTGAATTTAAAAAATTCAATTTCTTTTAATTAAAATCTAATGAAAATATTTTTGCGAGGTGGGAAATTTAGTTGCCGCACATGTTTACCCCGTACCCCGCCGTTTACCCCGTATTTTTTCGTAGCCCCGTTTTTTTTATAAAGTCCGAATGACACGTTTTCTGAAACACCCTGTTTCGTACAGGTTCACCTTGTTTTCGTTTTACATATAAGACTGTTGGCGGCCGAGGGAGCGATGTGTTTGAAATTATGTCGGCAACAATTCCTGCACAAAGGTGTAGCGTAATAAATAAATAAATAAATAATAGTTCACAACAGCGTCCTTGCGACCGTAAGGTGATAATATCTCGAAGCCTTTTCAAGAAATTACTTTTGGACCAGGACTCTAGAATGGACTATCTACCACTTCGAAAATATCGCCGAGTACGGGTATGAAATACCGACAGAAATTTGCATGAATTTTTGCATGTTCCAAAACTACTCGATCGTGCAATCGTGAACAGACGTGTTCATCTGTACCTTTTCCTTTTTCAAGGTTGTCGTTTCTCTCCGGTCACTCGTCGTTTTCAGCCTACACGATGTTTTTCGCTGTGGTGAGCACCCGTTACGACGCGCCACCCTTGCGCAGTGTCACTTATACGCGTACCTGACCTTATACCTCGCAGCTCTACCTGCAAGCTCGAGTCACGTGGCGGGGCGGAGCCGTGAGGATTGGACGAGCAGTGGTGCAGACGTCGCTCGTGTGCTTGGCCTGGTACACCGCACTGTCCCGTGTGTCGGACTACAAGCACCACTGGAGTGACGTGCTTGCAGGTGCTCTGCAGGGCTACATAGTGGCCATACTAATTGTAAGGTTCTCATCGTTTTCAATATCAAAAATTCGTAGGGCCTGAAGTTTTTGCGGGGAAATTTTTTTTCTTTCTAAAAATTCGGGGGAGTAAAAAAAATTGGGTAAATAAACGTGCGCCCAAAATTCACGCAAGTTTGGTTGAAAAGACTTCCGGTACGCTAAAATCGGGGAGAAATCGTGCTCAGTTACTCGAACTAACTCGAACAGCTTCGGTACAAATGGTGATGTAAACCGAGTTTGCTGCCAAACAAGTTGGTGTGCATTCCTACAGACGTCTCAGTGAGGGCAATTTGCTGGATAAAAATTGGGTTTCACCCTAAAGAGACAACCTTCTATTCGGGGTGCAAATTTGGGGAAAAATCGGGTTAAACCGTAAAACTTCAGGCTCTACAAATTCACAGCCACATCATAACTAGAGCCTGAAGTTTTAGGGTTTTACCCGATTCTTCCCCGAATTTGCACCCCGAATTGAAGGTTGCCTCTTTAGGGTGAAACCCGATTTTTACATGGCAAATTGCCCTCACTGGGATGTCTGTAGGAACGCATTAATTTACTTGTTTGGCAGAAAAATCCAGTTACATCACCATTTGTACCGAACCACTACAGTTAGTTGAGTAACCGAGCCCGATTTCACCCCGAATTTAACATACTGGAAGTTTTTTCACCCGAATTCACATGAATTTAGTGCACATGTTTATTTACCCAATTTTTACACCCCGAATTTAGAAAAAAATATTTCCCGAAAACTTCAGGCTCTAATCATAACCCATCACAGAACATTACGTTGTGTAATTGCCATCACGTTGTATAATTTCATGTTCTGGTTAACACCAGGCATATTGTCACTCATGCCGTAGTTCAATGTCACATTCCATCACGGAACATGATTTTATGTGGTGGCAAATTTTGGATTGCATGTGGAACCGGCATGTGTAACCAAATCCACATTCAAATGTAAGCACATTTAAACGCTGATCAGTGTATTTCCCCCCGATTGCAGGTTTTCGGCACGTCCCCGTTGTTCAACCGGCAACGCGCCGTCAAGGACATAGAGTCCCCAGGTGCGTCATCCACAACACAGTCTTGCAACATATTCCAGCCCGAACATGCTTTAACCGTTCCACAGAATGAAGTGGCCACAAGGCGAGAGGACCGCAACTAGCTGGAACGCACCAACGGGTCCGGCAACATGTTGAATTTTTATTTTTGCCAATGACATTGAGATGTAGTGGTAAGCTCGGTGCCTAAATAATACGGGTGCCTAAATTTCGAACGTGAACGTTGCAAAGAGCCTGAATGTGGAATTCCACATGTGTTCTAAAGTGCTACAATTTTGCACACACTGCTGATACATGTTTAACCTCTGGCACCTTTGTTTTCCCACTGAATTACGACATTGTTGATTGACATTATGACGATGAAAATATTGATAGGGATCATGTCAAGCTCTCCTGTGCACCGATTCGATGTTGTGCTGTGATTTTATTGGTTGTTATCATTCTCATGATTGACGTTTTATCATGCACTTCATTGTCTTTTTGTTTTCTAATATGTGCGAGGAACTTGTATAGTTTCACTTCATTCGGTTTAAATGGATTTACATATGCGTTAGACATTTTATGAATGCTCCTTTTGGCACCTTTATTTTGGGCACTTAGTGCATTGAGATGATGCGACGATGTTGATAGTTATTATTTCATTTAATTTCTCAGCATCATTTTTCGTTTCATAGTTTTTTTCTCTTTAATGCATGCACATATAATTCCACTTCATTTACTTCAGGTGCGCTTCATCACATTTTCACAAACACTGACGTAAGCTCAAGTGGCGTTCCTTTGACTTAGTAAGTGCAATACACCCTGGCGCTCCTGTTGCCATAACACTTTCCTCTTTTTTTTTCGTTTTGCTCATACACAACGAGAGTTGCACTACGTTCTGGCAACATGATATTGTGCACTCCTAATCGTTCTCATGCATGGCTTTCTGTAGCTGCAGTTCGATTATGGTGCATGTAATGCAGGAAACAACAGGGAAATCGTACTACATGGAGCATTATATATTACACGCTTTATGTACGTCGTGTAAATTTTGCTGCGCAGTGTTTACCTCGACCCTCTGTGCCTTCAGACGTTGCACTAGCGTTAGATAGGACCTTCACTTAAAGCTCAGCTTCACGCATTTTCTCTTAAAAGCACTCTTAATAAAACGCAAGCATATTTTTGTACGGCAATGTTTGCTGTAAACTACCGCTACGTCCTCTAAGTGCCCTTGCCACATTGCAAAAACCATGCATTTGAATGCCACTCCAAACGGCCTTTGATTAACTTACGCGGCAGAATCTCGATGATGCGATCGCAGATTATACAAATTTCGGGATGATACAAACTTTTTTTAAAAGTCCCGGCCGGAATGCCTTTTTGTGTAATGGGTTACGTTTCTGGATAGTACGAACACTTTTCTTGGCCATTGCGGATGATGCGAACGGGTAAGACGCCGGGATTGCGCCGGGAAAAGGACGGCACTCCCGATTATATGTGGCCGACGCAAGCCCGATCACTTGTGAACACTGCAAACAACCATCTTTTGCCCTGCCAACGCAGGATGGTTGGAGCACCAAAACGTGGTCTTTCAAACACGACAGTGATGAAAGAAGCAATGTCTGGGCCGTAAATGACACAAACAGGTGAGGCGCGTCTCCTGTACTTGCGCCGGAAACAATGCGACGCTCCGCGACTCAGCGACTCCGCATGTGCGTGATTTTATGTACCCCAAAGCTGTCCGCAGGTTGATCTTGCGGAAGAGACAACGTTAAAAACCTCCAACTTCTCTGATCACAAGTAGAGAAAAAATGTACATCAAGTATGCGTTTCCTGCACATTTTTTGTTTACTCATCGACATCATTTCTGATCATACGAATACAGTCAAACCTCGTTAGAACGAAACGCGACATAACGAAATTCGCGATAGAGCGAAATCAATTTGGATTCCGTGATTAGGGTCGGGAGGAATCTGGTGCCTACAAAAGGAAGTTGAGTCGTCGGAACGTGTTGGATTTTCCTTCTGAGGTTTTTCCTTACCGCATTGGTTTTGAACAGTCCGGTTGCAGCCAGTACAGGATCTTCTAGGCAGACGCAGACGCGAATTACCGGCTATTTCACGCAAGAGTAAAATGCCGTAGGTGCTGTTTGGCGCTGTATTTGTAGTTGTCGTAATTTAATAAGATCGCAATTCGTGACCTTCAATTCGATACAACGAAATAAAATTGCGGTCCCCGTGAGTTTTGTTATATCGAGGTTCGGCTGTATTCTGCGCGACCCCGAGATATTCGTATCATCGAGATTCTACCGTATTTCCCTATCTAGGTGACCTGTGATGTTTTTAGCCATGCACATGAAAGAGATGCACCCACATGTATGCGACGCTCTTGATGTCGTTTTATTTCCCCCGAGTTAAATGCAGTTACGGTAAAATTATTTTCTTATATACAACGGGTCGTTTTAGCAACTTGTACACTGCCCCACCGTCCAGGCCAGGGATTATAAATAAAAAATTTTTAAAACTTTATCTTTGTCATCGTGCACTTGTTTGTTTCACAAAATAAGATCTATCGCAACATGTGTGTTTGTACAACAGGCTCCAGTCAACTTGCTTCAACATGAAGTTTAACTAGCGTAACGTAACGTAACGTAACGTAACGGGACGGGACGAGAGACATCTGTACAGTTCACGGAGAAACATCTTCAACGTCGTGGAAGAAACGTAAAATCGATCGCACCTAGCTGCCTTGCCTTCGGCTTGTGGACAATGTACAATGGGGACGGTTAGTACTGGTACTGGCTGCAGTCTGTTTCTGTTTCTCCGCTAAGCGGCGACGGACGGCACAATTGGGGACGGTTTCGCCTACGCCACGCGGCAGCCTTCTTCCGCGGTTCCTTCTTGCGGAGGGGCAGTGCGTGGGAGCCGGGGAGCCGGAACGAGCTCCCCTGATGTTGGCAACGACGGCTCTTCCGGGGTGTGTCCGAGAACCATCTGCAGGAAGCCCACGTATCCTGGGCTGCGGGATAGACAAAAGGGGGAAAACTCGTAAATAGAGGCTGAAGTTTTCGGGAATTTTTTTTTTCTTTCTAAATTCGGGGGATAAAAATCGGGTAGATAAACATGTGCTCTAAATTCGAGTTCGGGAGAAAAAAACTTGCAGTACAGGTGAATCTTGTTTATAACGAATTTGACAGTCGTGCAAAAACTGTTATATATCCGAAAGTTTGTTATAAATGGAGTTGAATGCACCGAGTTAAATATTGAGTGTTGTTTACGGCGTGTTTGTTATAACCGGAAATTTGTTATAAGTAGGGCTGTTATAACTGGGATTTACTGTACGCTAAATTGGGGGAGAAACCTGGCTCAGTTACTCAAACAAGTTAGTGTGCACTCCTACAGACATCTCAGTGAGGGTAATTTCCTGGGTGAAAATCTGGTTTCGCCCCAAAGAGGCAACCTTCAATTCGGGGTGGAAATTCGGAGAAGAATCAGGTGAAATCCTAAAACTTCAGGCTCTACTAATAAATGACTCATAGTAATAATAATAATACATATATAACAAAATGGAAGAGAAACAAGCCAATAAAACAGTCCAAGCAGTACAATGTACTGAAAGTGTGAGTGCATAGGGTGGACGGGCGGCTCTGCAGAAGAAAGCATTGCGCCGATAAGACGCCAGCCAGCCATAGCTGTTTAAGATACCCACAAGAGGTGAATAAGCTACAGTTACATGGCTCTGAAAGTAATTTGCGTACAGCAAAAGTTACCGAAACCAAAATGTAAAATCACTTACAGATGTAACGTCAATCAAATGTAATTGAGTTACTTCGGGTGCTGTCCATTTAAAGTGGACAGATAGTACAACTAAAATGTCCATTTGGGCTTGTTGGTAAGATACTTCAGTTTCGCTAAAAGCGCTAAAAACAGGACAACGCACACAGAGAGCGCTTACAAACACAGGTGCTCTGTGTGTGTGTGTTGTCCTGTTTTTAGCGCTTTTAGTGGAATGGAAGATGTCACAACATCTCCCGTGACATATTTGAAAATGATAATGTTGTTCATGCCAGAAGTTCATAATTTATGCAATGTACTTGATTATACAAATGCTTATGCAAACAACGAAACTTACATGCAGAGTACAGAATACCTGAACAGAAGCATGAAAGCACATTTAACATGGATATGCCACTATAGACAACACCAACATACCACCATAAAACAAATTTATTAAAGAGAGTGGTTAAAAATCTACCTAATTGATTCGGTGCAGTGAATGTTCACACAAACAGTTGCTACATTGTTTCAGTATATCATGTTCTAAATGAATGCTAAAACCTGCGCAAAGCCAGCAGCTATATGGAAAATGAAAAACCTGATCGCAGTTGAAGAGACAATACTGTAAACAGAAGTTTACAAATTTTTTTTTTTTACAACAGGGTTTTTAAACTGCAACAGAAAGTAACAGTCCCTTGAGTACAAGATGCAGGCGGGATATAATTAAATTAATTAGTCATATTGGAAAGTATTTAGGCACAGCAATTAATTACTCTGAAAATAATTAATTGCAGTGACCTAATTACTTCATAGCTCTGCTGCCAGCCACCCCAACATACTTTCAGAACATTGTGCTACTTGGGAGCCAAGAAGGTTGTGATAACTTATTTTTTAACTAGGATAGATCATAAACGGAACCTTGTGGTTTTGGGTTTTATGTGTTTGAAAATTATGTTCTCTTTTTTCTTTTCTTTTTTTTTCGTGACTTAAAATGGGGTACAATAGGACGGCATCACATGGAAAAGAAAGAAGAAAAAGGATGATGCAAATTGGGACCCAAAGCATGAGCAAAGCTTTGCAATAAGGTGAAAATCAGGATGGCTGGTAATCTCGAATAAAATCATGTCACGAACACTCTAATCAAACACAGTTCCGCGATAACCTCAGCTCTGGCCAAACCCAGACCGTGAAGTGACTTTTCGACACCACAGCTGCCTGTTTTCTCCCGTATATGAGGGCAGTTCAAAGGGTATCCAGGATGGATTTATATTTTAACAAAAAGTATAAGATATACGGACGCTAATTTACTTTTTCTTTCAACTGCATTCCGATTTTTTAAAGGAGAAAAACTTGCAGGCGTCAACTCGCGAGCCGAGACTAAAAAAATTGTGAATACACCAAAGTGCGATTGAAAATTAAAATTTTGGGATGTTCTTAAAGAGTCAAACAAATGGGCAAGGTAGTTCTTCGCAATTTCAAAACGAGGCTTCAAAAATGTTTCGATCAACTGAAAATATCAAATTATTTGACTTTTCAAACAGCCCTCGTATTTTTCTTTTTATATATCACACGCATCTTGTCCTAAACTACGTCTGTAATTCGCAAGGGTTAGTCTACAGCATTGATTGAGAAGTTACTCGTCAAAAAGAACTCGTTACAAGTTAAGTTACCATTTGCAAAATGTAACTAAGTTAATAACGAAGTTCTTCAGCCTGAAATGTAACTCGCAGTTACTGAGTTACTTAAAAAAAAAAAGAACGAGTTACTTCCAAGTTACTTCGATTTGTTTCAGTTTCAGTCTGTCTACCAATGTCATGATGACGTTTCTCTGGGAGAGGTCTATTCGAACGCTAGCATGTTACTCCCTGTGGGCGCACAATGGTTCAGCTTCATTTCAGTGGCAGCGGTTCTTACTTCCTGAATAAAGTACTGTCGTTGATTGAATATCACGTTTTATGGCAAAAAAATGCCACGAAGGAACCGGAGAGAAAGCAAGAAAATGTGTGGACGTGAGTGAAAAGCAAGTTAAAAGTAACTTGCAACTTAACTTAACTTACTTTGGCAAAGTTACCTGAAAAAGGAACGAGTTCCTCTGAAAGTTACCACGGCGCAAAAGTATCGAGTTAAGTTACAAGTTACCAAAAAAAGGGACTTAGTTTCAGTAACGAGTTACCTCGAACTCTGGTCTACAGCGCAGAAAAACTAATAAAAAAAAAAAGAACTTTGACATCACCCTCACCATTCCTTGAGTGCCCACTCCTCGAGTGCGGCCAGTGTTCCGTCCGGTGCCACGAGTGGCGCCACGAGCGAATCCCGCAGCATCACCGCTAGCACGAGCGCCCAATCGCAGCAGCGAGCCTGTCCCAGCACCTGCAGCATGTGCCTCGCCTGCGCCTCCGCCTGCGGCGAGCCTCGCCAGTCCGGTATCGGAGTTGCGGGCGCCTCTTCTTCTTCTGGCCACCAGCTGTCTTCGGAGGCACTCTCGGACTCCGCGGGAGATTCCCGAGGGAACCCGCGTCCCGCCGAGTTGTTCCCTCTCTCCGGCGACTGGTCTGCTCCGCCGCCGTTCCGATGCTGTGGCGGAACGTGTTCTTCGGGTGGTGTCGGCGCTGTTGTGTGGTTTTCTCCTGGTACCAAGAATGACCAGCTCTTTTTATGTCTCGTGTCTAAGTTATGCGCGTGCGGAGTGTGAGACGTTATTACATCAATGCAGAGTTCTTCACATTTTTGAGTACCACGAAGACACTGCAATACGTTTAGAGTCTCGTCTTTTACAGTGAAACCTGGTGGAAACTTGCTTTTTGTCCCCCGATTTGCATTATCATCATGTAGAGTAAAACCGGAAAACCAAATGCAATTTTCATCTTTCTGCTTTTCGACCTGGTATCATCCGATTTTACCCTATTTTACAACTCCTACAATAAAACCCGTTTTTTGGCCCCCTACGTTTGTGCAGCACTGTGGCAATTCATGTGACATTTTTAAGGGAGCAGTAAAGGCCCTGATAAAAAAAAAAAAAGAAAATTATATTTTGCTCCTTCTGGATGAATGAAGCAAGTTATCGAGCAACCCTGAAGAGCAATGCAAGGAGGAGTGCGAGGGAGAACACACAGAACAAAGTCTTATCTCGCACGCACCATGCTGGCTACGATTATCGTTCTCAAGAAAGAGCACGCGATATTTGTCGTATAATCAGTCACTGCCGAAAACGAGATTTCAAGAAAAAAGCATTTCTCATATGTCCATGCTGTAAACATACGCAAGTGATAAAAATTAGCCCGCAATTAAATGGCGGAAAAAATATGTGGGACGTACCATTCACGTTTGGCATACTGACGGGAAGCGGCCACTCAAAGTCCTGATGAACAGCCTTCAAGGCCACGACATAGTCGTCCACACGGCCAGCTCGCGTCCTTAAAAAGGCAGACGCGAATTATGATTATGCGGGAGACAGCTAACGTGACAACAGACCTCTCTTTCTGAAGAAATTCATCGAGCGGGAAGTCCAAGTGAGCAGCGAAAGAACCGAGCTTGCGCAGGTGACCGGCTGCCAAGAGTTTCCTTGCGTGCCTCGACAGGATGACGTCGATGAAAACTTGGTTGATCGTTTCGTCGTCACTGCGGATCCACAGATTTTGAACTGTCTCCTCACAAATATGTGCACAATGCAAAATTTCACACGTCGCAATTTGCAAAACAATACAGTGTGTATACAGTGAACCCTCGTTAATATGACCCCCCGATAATCTTGCCTACGCGCTTGTGTGACCTACGCGCTTTGCGACCAAGCCCCTAGGGAACAATGCAGTGAAACCTCTGCGAATCTTCCCCGTTAATATGACAGTTCCGCATTATGACCAAAATTTTCGGGAACGACCATGGTCATAATAACGAGGGTTCACTGCACTAATAAAAACTGCACAATTTGCAAAAGGTATATTTTGTAAAATACTTCGCATGTACAAGCGTAAGTATGTTGAGCAAGCATATTGCAAAGCTGCATATATTACAAAAAATCACACAGAGAAGGTGCAGATTTGGCAGAAGAGCACACAAAAAGCTGCATATTTTGCAAAAGGTATATTTTGTAAAATACTTCGTATTGCCACGAATCATCTTCGAGAAACTTCCAGGGCAGGCACGAAACGGTACATCTCATCCCGGCGCGTGCTGAAGAAGAAGCAAGAAGCTTCCAGACACATCGCCTGCTCTCTGGAAAACGCACGTGCTGTTTCTAGACTTTTCGGCGCGACGCTTAAATGCTTGTGCCCTCCAAGCTGGAGCATTCATTCTTTGGACACAGTTGTGTTCAGAGAGCTATCACTCTTGTGTTTTGCTACCAAGTAGTCTAATAAACCGTTCGCTGTTTATTCGCCGACTCGCCGACCCATTTCGCTTCGTGACAGTATGTACAAGCATAAGTATGTTGAGCAAGCATATTGTAAAGCTGCATACATTACAAAGATCACACAGAAAAGGTGCAGATTTGGCAGAAGAGCACACAAACAGCTGCATAATTTGCAAAAGGTATATTTTGTAAAATACCTCGCATGTACAAGCATAAGTATGTTGAGCAAGCATATCGCAAAGCTGCATATATTTCAAAAATCACACAGAAAAGGTGCAGATTTGGCAGAAGGGCACACAAAAAGCTGCATAATTTGCAAAAGGTATATTTTGTAAAATACCTCGTATGCACAAGCATATTGCAAAGCTGTATATATTACAAAAAATCACAGAAAAGGTGCAGATTTGGCATAAGAGCACACAAAAAGCTGCATATTTTGCTAAAATAAAAAAATATAATAAAAAATTTCATACGTGTGTGGAAGAGGTGGAGGTGGCGGCCCCAGGGCAGCACGGGGTGGCGACTCAGCGTCCGCGGGGTCGATGGCCCTCAAAAACCGCACCAGGTCCTTGGCCAGGGCCCAGCAACCCGCATCGAGCGCAGCACCGAGAAGCAACGTCGCATGCTGTCTGCTCACTAGCGCCACCTCGAGATTTTGAAGAACCTAAAGCACCATCCGAGAAAGAGCTCCGTATCACGTTGCACGAAAAAGCAGACAAAAAACACTTCTGTACCAGAAGGTAGGAAGCCGCCGTATCGAGCTGTCCTTGAAGCAGACACTCCTGGAACAAGTCCTTGGGATTTCCCACGGCCGCAAAGAGGTGAGGCCAGAGCGCCAGCTCCGTCTTCCGAGCACACTGGACCACGGTCTGGAGGAAGACCGGGAACTCCCGGATGAAGTCGATGACCCGTGGCAACAGGGCATCTGCGCGACGACGTCCAGCTCGGTGTGACGTCTTTAATCGCGGCGTCACCTACCTGGAATGGGTTCGGACGACATGGCTTCCTCTTCTAGCACTTCGTGAAGGAGGAGTTCCAAGGAATGATGGAAGTACGGAAGAGCGGAACAGCTGCGGGCGATCTCCCAGGCGTGGTAGCCCAAGCTACGGAAAAAACCGTAAGCGGCGTCAGATTGGGAAACGATTCTACCATTTCTGGAGGAATCACTTTGACGTCATCGAGAAGGTATCGCACGTAGAAAACCTGGCGCTGTGGGAGAGGCACGTTCACTCTCTCTCCCTCATTTCTTGGAAATATAATACGTAGTATTACCGTAGAAAATGACACACGCTTGTGCTTATGGGAAGGCACGATGCTTGTTTGTTCCCACAATAACTACTTGCTCGAAAATCCCCCGCCTGGTATCACGCTCTGTCTGTCGAACTTTGGAGAGTGCATTTTTTTTGTTAATTTTTATTACAAAAGCAGTGTGCTCCAGAGACAGGTATTGCTTTGTGTATCGAGAAGTATATGAACTACAATATTACGGACAGTTTGTGAAACACATGTGAGATGGCTGCTCAAACTGTTCAAGGTGAAAGAAAACACTAAAAGAGAACCTACTTTCGGCACAGCAGCTGACGGAGTATCGGGTGCAGGTACACCTGGCTCTGAAAGTGTAACAAATAACTGCTATAGCCGATTGAAGACTTCGCCAGTCGGCAACACTGCAGCCAAAAAAAAAAGAAGCCTCCTCACGTTACCGATTTTGAAACGACGCATAAGGGAAACAGGTCGTTGCTGCCACACAGAGCAGTGTCGCTTTCCGCCCCCAATACCACGGCTTCCTCAAATAGCACAGCTGAGAAAGAACAAAGACTCACGTTGCCTGCACTGCCCACTTGTGGACATCACAAAAAAGGAGTCACAAACCTAACGGGTAAATGTGAACCGTGATCGGAAGCATGATCCTCTTTGCCATGAAGTTGTGCCGAGGGAGGAACCCCGTCGCCCCCGGGACGTTACTTCCTGCTGTCGGAGCGCCGTTGGCACCACTCGGAGGTGGGAACAGTGGCAGCCATACCTGGAACACGTTTGTCGCGATTTTGTTCGCAAATAAATCGCATTTTGTAATGTATAAAAGTAATTTAAACTGTCGAAAGTTTCCAACATGATTAGTTAATCACGGATTAGTATTCATCATCGCCGTAACGCGAATTACGTGTGTGTAAAATCAATTACAGCATTGCTGGCATGGCCAGGGTGATGTAGCCTGTGAGAAGCTGTCTAGTTTTTCATATCAGATATGATGTTCATACTTGCTATGCGCGCCATGTCTAGCTCAAAGCAGTGCTCCTGATAGTGCTAAGTCTGCTATGGCCCTTAAGCGATGATAAGTGATGATGGGCTAAATCTGCTATGCCCTTTGCACTGGGCTTTCAGTGGTGAGGCTCTCACCCAGACGGCACAGTATCACCTCCTAATTACCTTCTAACACCACCCACTCAAATGTTGCCGACATGCGCACTGCTGACGACGGCCCAATTAATGCAGAAACACCTGCCCAGTGTTGGTATGGAGATGTTTGAGTACTTACGAACAATTTCTACTGTATTACTAGGGCCTGACTTTTTAGGGTTAAACCCGTATCCGCCCTATATTTACCCCGCCAAACGAAATTTGTAAAATTCGGGTTTAACCCGAATCTACCCGAAAACATCCGGATCGCGTGGCACACTCGTAAGCGTGCATTAAAATAAAGCTTGATAACATTGCTAAACATTAGTTCCATGTTAAGACAAATTTTTATTAAACAAACAAAAAAAAAAATCACCCGAATACACCCGAATTCCTGACGACAGAATATGCTTAGGGCCTGACTTTTTAGGGTTAAACCCGTATCCGCCCGATATTTACCCCCCGAACGAAATCTGCAAAATTTGGGTTTAACCCGAATCTACCCGAAAATATCCGGGTTGCGTAGCACACCCATAAGCATTCATTAAAATAAAGTTTGATAACATTGCTAAGCATTAGCTCCACGTTAAGACAAATTTTTATTAAACAAAAAAAAATCACCCGAATACACCCGAATTCCTGACGACAGAATGTGCCGTAACGGGATTTAACCCGAATACACCCGAATTTTCAAATGAGAAATATCACCCGATATTTACCCCCCGAATTTGGCCAAAAATAAAACCCGAAAAAGTCAGGCCCTAAATATGCTGTAACGCGATTTAACCCGAATACACCCGAATATTCAAATGAAAAATATCACCCGATATTTACCCCCCGAATTTGGCCAAAAATAAAACCCGAAAAAGTCAGGCCCTACGTATTACAGAGTATTGTACTGTATTGTAGTATGCATGCGTCACTTCCTAATACACTTCACGACGACGTTCCTCGATGCTTCGGAGAGGACACCCACCTGCATGCCATTGACGCCGCACGCGATCCACAAGGCTTGCGTCAAATGAGGCATCCTCGGATCCGGACTTCTTCCCGCCACCCAGACCTTTTCCACGCACGATGCCAGCACTGTGGGGGTGCTCCACCTGGGCCCCACTCTCGGGGGAGGGGGAGGAGGAGGAGGGGGCGCCCCCGAACCGGCCGGGGCACCTCCCACGACGGGCGCCTGGTCCTGTTGCAGCAACACCAGCCGCCCGCACACGTTCAGCAGAATGCCGTGCTTGGCTCCTCCAACGTGGGCCAGGGTTGCCGACACGACACACAGGGGATGCGGGACGATGTTCGTCAGGTCCATGTCTTGCAGACGATCGAGTCCTGACAACACGTTTAAAAAGAGCAGCGAACTCAGGATCGCTCGAAATACTGCTCAAATCGTCAGGCAAGCATATCAGGAGCAACCAAGCAAAGTAGTTCTGCTCAAAACTCTTTTATCGATGCTCGTGCACAAAAATGTCCCAAAAAAGTCCCAAAAAAGTCAGCCGTTTGACACGACAGATCGCGAGCACAATTCGCCTCATCGGCACCCCCGATAGAGTCCTGCCTCACGACAAAGTGACGTCAACTTCACTCACTCTTTTACGGGATCTTAGTTGGAGAGCGAGGGTGTACAGACCAAAGACCTTTCACGCACTACAGATCAGTAACTACGCCATATTTCTTCGCATAAGTTGTGCACTTTTTCTAAAAAAAATTGTCCGAAACTTTGCAGGTGCGAAAAATTTTGCATGAACATTTGTAACAATATTCGAACGATATTTCCACATTTTGTATACCAGTCATGTCGGCTATTGACTGGCGATGGCCGGGAGGCAAAATGCCGGCGGGCCCACTACTCCTCAAACTACCGGTGAAATACGGCGAGACGCTGCAAAGCCGCTGAAAGTTGCTCCTAGTCGCACTAACAATCGAAAGCGTGCTATCTTGGCCAACTTTAACATGTTGCGTTACAAGTTCATAGCGTGTTTCTCAAAGTAAAGTTGTTGGAGTTGCTCGTAGCGTATTTTGTCAAGCGTTTCTTTCAGCGCTCGTTTAGTAGTTCGGGTGACAGTGGACCTTCATCCAAAAGCAGGGTGCAAATCACGAGGGTGAAAGCCACGTGAGTAGCAGAAACCAATCGCTGCAGGCGCACTGAGACGCGCTGGGCCAGAGATCTGCGTGCAAAAATTACGCGATTTTTTTTTTCCTTTCACCACATTTTTCGTGCGAAACTGGGGATGCGCAAATCATGCGAATAAATACCGCAATTATCGTGCGAGAGCACACAGTATTTATTGTACAACCTGCTGCAGCAAAAGTGGTCTTGCACTGCCCCTTTAATTGTCTGAAATGCGACATCTTGTGGAAGGGTGATTGATAACCCTGATAACCCTGTCACAAAAGGGATAGGACAAGACTACTACTACTACCACTATCACAGCCAAGTAAAGTCAAACTCCTTTACAACAAAACTCAGGGGACAGCAAAAAAAATTTGCAGTAAAGGTATTTTCGTTAAAAAGGATGTCCATTATTGGACCTATAGGGCTCCAGCGGGACCACAAAAAAATTTTGCTGTAGTGGTATTTTCGTTAAAAAGGTGTTCACTATAAAGGAGTTTGGCAGTACATAAATGATTATGAGAGGAGTAAGATTGGCAGAATTGACTGCATCTTAGCAACATCAATACCGAGAGTTAGAAAACCCTTCGCAACATAGACTGATCGCGTTTTCTCACCTCCAAGATGAAGCTGATAAAGCACAAGATGATAATCCGCCAGGAACACCAACAGCCTGTCTTCGGAAAGGGACATCTGCAGCACTTGGTCATTAACCTTACAAATTCTCGAGAATGAGTTGTCCAGCTTGGTGTTCCGTGGATAAACCCGAATCTGCACCCGAGAGCCACGTCGTTATCTCTCGAATCTAATCTGTAGGTCGGATAAGATAAGCCGCTTACCTCGTCCCTGCCATCTTTTACGTTCACGCATCCGAGCACGATGAAGCTGTCCCACCAGAGCAGGCCGCCGGTCACAACAAAGTCTTGCTCCTGTGAGTAGAATTGATTGATCGATAAATTGATTGATTTGGTGTTTTTTGGTGCAAGTAGAATAAGTATCGCAGTTCGGTCCTGCTTTTACGAGTAACAAAGTCAATTTCCTTTGACTGCGTCATTGTTACTCATAAAAGCATCACAATTTCTTTTACAATTTTACAATTTTTTTTTACTGCTTGTTCTGCTTTAAGGGAGGAGTGAAATGACACTTCATATTGCTCATTCATTAATAGAGGAAACATGAAATAACATTGGCCAACCCTGAAATAATGATAATGTGTTACATAAGCTGAACTTGTGCAGCATGTAAAGACACTATATGTCTTCACATCATATGGCACACCCCTACAAGTTCCCAAGATCTAACAAAATGTAGAGTTATATGTCTCACCTGCGTCTCGTTGCCAAACACTTTCCACTTGTTGTGTGCCAAAGAGAAATGGGCAAGGCCACCCCGACCCGCGACGGCTATGTGGTTGCAGCCGGCGTCAATTGCAGAATACTAGAGGACATATCGGAGACAAATTCCAAACTGTCAATTAGTTATCTGAAGCACTAAAATAAACACGGAAATAAGACTTAAGCAAGCAGACTTGCCCGAATCGGCCAGTTGATACTGAGGTATGTGTGGGGCACCTGCGAACATTTCGTGCAACGTGTTACGTGAGAAGTTCTTCGTTCAAATTGACGCGCCTCACCCTTTCAACGGTCCAGTGTTTGTTGCCACGAGATCCCGCCCTGTCCTGAGACCACGAAAGCCCCGGACCAGAGTCCGCGAGGTCCGACTCGGAACTGATGAGCACGCAGTCGGATCCTTGCAGAAGGACGTGCTGCCTGCCTGATTGCTGTATTTTTTTTTTATAAAGAGAAGAACCAGCCTTAGCAATATTTCTGCGGTACCTGCAACGTTACGTTATGCTACTCACAGGTCCAGGATTCACCGTCGATGCACTCTTCACGAAATTCATCAAAATAATATCACGCTCCTCCGGTTTACTGCTCGGTGAGGTTACCATCCACAAGTGATAACCTTCGGCACCCCATTCCTATAAGAAGGCCAGTAAAAAGTAATATATAACTTTTAAAAAAGTAAAAGTAACTTAGTAAAAAGTAACATTTAACTTTTAAAAAAGTAAAAACGAAAAGTCAAAAGTAAAAGTAACTTAGTCAAAAGTAATATATAACTTTAAAAAAGTAAAAACTAAAAGTAAAAAGTGAAAGTAACTTAGTAAAAAGTAATACATAACTTTAAGAAGCGAACTTACTTCATAAATGTGCAGCATAATTATTCTTATTCCATCTTTAACTTTTACTGATCATTTTCTTTTACTTTTTATTTGTTCAATTTTAAAATGTTGCACAGGTTTTATGCTGTAAAGATTGATACTGACACCCAACGGAATAAAAAGGTGTGCTAGAAAATATTATTTAGGTAAACTGTTTGCATCTGTCAGTCTAAATCAGTTACATCTAACAGGTGTATTTGAATATTCCCCAAATTTTAAAAGGAAAAGGTCACCTCATTGTACCCTTTTGCTTCGTTGTCCCATTACTTCCATAAGCTACTATGTGCTAACATAAATTCAAATCTGAGATTAATTCAACTTTTTACAGTGCACACTGTCAATGCATCTGCCGTATCCATTTTCAATCGTATGAGAAGATACAATAAATAGCTGGACAGCTCCTATTACAATTATGCTCAGTGTACTAAAGCGAGCGCAGCAAGTAATATATATAACAAAAGTAATATATAACTTTTAAAAAGTAATATATAACTTTTAAAAAGTAAAAACTAAAAGTAAAAAGTAAAAGTAACTTAGCAAAAAGTAATACATAACTTAAAAATGCGAACCTACTTCATAAATGTGTAGCATAATTATTCTTATTCCATCTAACTTTTACTGATCATTTTCTTTTACTTTTTATTTGTTCAATTTTAAAATGTTGCACAGGTTTTATGCTGTAAAGATTGATACTGACACCCAACAGAATAAAGAGGTGTGCTCATAAATATTATTTAAGTAAACTGTTTGTATCTATCAGCCTAAATCAGTTACATCTAACAGGTGTATTTGAATATTCCCCAAATTTTAAAAGGAAAAGGTCACCACATTGTACCCTTTTGCTTTGTTGTCCCATTAATCCCATAAGCTATGTGCCAACATAAATTCAAAACTGAGATTAATTCAACTTTTTACAGTGCACACTGTCAATGCATCTGCCGTATCCATTTTCAACCGTATCAGAAGATACAATAAATAGCTGGACAGCTCCTAGAGCTCCTATTGCAATTATGCTCAGTGCACTAAAGCGAGCGCAGCAGGAACTACGTCGCATACCATTGAATGGACAGCAAAGAGGTTTTTGCAGGACACGGACGCGTTCCAGTTGAGCGAGCACACAAGCAGAGAGCCAAAGACGCTCCACAGCGCGAAGCCTCCCTTTTCCCAGGATACGGCTACGGCTGTGCTATCCGGGGTCCACTGCATCAGAGCGACGGCGCCACCTACGCTGCCGGCGTCGGGAAAATCCTTCGCGGACAGCGCAAGACGGTGGGACGTTATGAACTGGCCGCTGGCGTCGTCCAAGTAGAACACCACACCTTCACCACTTGCAAAACAGAGAATGCGATGAATGTTGCACGTGTCGAAAGGGACACGCGCGTAGAAGCGTTCCGCGTAAATTTCGACATCCTACCTCCTGAGGCCATAGGCGACGAGACGATATCGGTGATTGACGGCCGTTACCGTGGCGTCAGTCACGTCTGGTATCCAGATGCCATTCACGTCCTGTACGTCAAGCAATGAGATATAAAGGCATGTTTGTCAAGATGAAAATTTCTAAAAAAAATTACAAAATCGAACGTGAAGCAGCTGTGAGCAACAGAGGTTCTGGCACGACACGGAAATGTAAAATGTTGCGTTGAAGCTACGCTACACAGACGTTAACGTTGAGGCTACGAGAGAAAATGTGCACCGAGAGCCATTTCCTCACCTTCGGTTCAAAGCCCTGACTGGACGTCATAAGAACTGCGGCCCTGCCGCAGGTGAAGACCACGGAGAGTCCGCCGAGCAGCGGAAGGTACTGGATGTCGCGGATCTCGAAGGCGTCCCCGTGACAACTTTGTCCTGAAATTTAAATATTGCGGCACTTTTGAATTCCCATCCTGCGAAGCAAGATCGTTCTTTCTTTTCTCGGCTTTTTTTTTTCTAGCCAATGTCATACTTGGACTAGCAAGCAAACAAACAAACAAAAAACAAAAAATACTACACTTACTGCAAGACCCGCCACATGTGAACGGAACGTCCCGCAGGTCCAGCGCGAAATCTTGGTGCACCGAGGCGTCCCATCCAATGCGAAGAATATGTCCACTGGTGCAAGCAACCAAGAGTTCATCACCCAGACTTAACACACTGCAAATTCAAGAGCGTTTATAAGATAAGAGATAGAGATAGATAAGAGATAGAGATAGATAAAGATAGATAAGAGATAGAGACAAAAAGCACGAGACTTGTTACTCTGATCGTACTTTGCCACTTCTCCAGAAACGCAGATGTGAGACGCAAACTTCATGTGCAGGGGCAACACCGCGTCCCGAACGAAAAGTTCCGAACTTTCTCGTTTCAACGTTGACACACTGCAGAACATGGCAGACGACAAGACGTTACAGAATACGTTTTAACGAAGAAGTGGATTTGATCATCTTACCTACTGTCAACTTGTTCAAACAGCGGAGAACCAGACTCCTCGGTCTCGAGGTGATATAGTAATAAGTGACTTTTTGACGTCTGCGGAATAAACAAAAGAGCAGCGAGGAGTACAGTACAGAGCCTATAGAGAGTGAGTACAGAAACTGAGCGGGTGAAATATGGCCCAAACAACAACTCACCAAAACTGCTACCATAGTCGAATCCCTTTTCCATACAAGTTTCCAATTTTTTCCGTGTTTTGCGATAGATTCTTGGTCTCTGTGATGGCAGACGATTTGGATACATAGCTGAAAGCATAAACCGCTTTAGTAATCCTAACTGGCATCACAAATCAACGCGGTCACAAAATATAACGTCGTCCGCGTTTTATTTCGATCTGCTTACTTTTTCTAGCCATATCCCTATGCTGTCTTCTGTCAGCACTGCGAACAAGATCCTGTTGTAATCCGAATTGACACATACTAACGTGGCTCTCTCCTCCTTGCTGATATTGAGGAACTTGGGCCAACGGATCGGAAAATACATGTTTCCACTACGTTAGTGGTAATATTGGGTCACAAACATCTCGGAAAGTCAGCAACATCACTTTGTAATGCTCTGGATTCATTTCCTACATTGGGACACATGATATTCACTTCTTTGCTACTTTTTCTTGTTGTTTTTGCGTATTTTGGCGAGAGTGGCGTTCTCTGGCGACATTTTTTTGCAAATTCAACCATAAAAAAAATAACAAGAAAAAGTACTAATTCAGTTATCAAAGAGCTTATTTCTTACTGATACCATAATTCGTAACGATTCGTATCTATCCAAGCCATGATAAGTGTGATATATGTGATACAGCGTACGCGGTGGTCGGTCGCTGGTGTCTGCTTCGGTGCGTGAGTGAGTGCCGAGTCAGAGTGCGTGCTGTTTTCTGCAGGAAGTACCGAGAACGTTGCTTGGAAATCAGCTTCAAAATGTCTCTGTACGCAGGAAAGGTTCGGTCTAAAAAGGAGAAATCCGGCGAAATCGTCGCGTACAGCGAAGCAGCCATGAGGCACAACGGAGCAATACTAGAATATTGCCGTACCTCGGTGTCAGCCCTATCCGGTTGTACAGCCGGGATCCTCGGCCTGACTGGACTCTGGGGATTCCTTTTTTACTTCGTCATTGCGGCCGCCCTGTGGTTTATGTTTGTGTTGAGGTCGATGACGACCTGGAGGAAGTTCTTGCGAACTCGCACCACATTCCTGACGACTGGCCTTTTTGGCGGACTCTTCACGTATGTCCTCTTTTGGACTTTCTTCTACGGAATTGTCCATGTGTACTGAACTTCAAAAACAACCCTTTCGGTGTCGGATGTTGTGTAAATAAAAAATAGTTGGACGTCTCAATGCTAATGAGTTTGCTGTGTAAGGCATTCAACGTTTACACTTCTTCGAGCGTGCCTAGATATTTTCTATATACTGCTTCAATAAAATAAGTGAGTCTGCTTCTGCCAGGAACCAAGCCCACTCCTCTTGATTGCTGTGTAGGTGCGCTACCATTATGCAATGCCAACGTCACATTCTTGTCGACGTACAGCGGAGACATGAACCTCAAAGAGACCTGAACACATTCTCACATTTGTTCCAAGCACTCTCACATTCACACTCAGATGTACAAACGCATTATTTCCAGATGGCAACGTAAATTGCACGGGCTGAACCAACAGCTGGGATACAAACACGCATCAAAGCTTCCCCCACCAATGCCCAGGCAATAATCCAAGGACAGATCTTTGCCTATTGGATATAAATTTGTTATAAATAACTGGATTAAAATTTAATCGAAATATTTTGCACAGTGACTATGAGAGCATCCACATCGGACTGTTTGATTCGCTTTCCTTTTTGTATTCAGATCCTTCAGATCATTGGGGAGACTTCAACGTTGTATTTGTCCTAGCTGTCTATTCAGCCGCTGCAATTTGGCACGGCAAACCATTTTTGGTTTAACCCCATCAAAACATCTACACAAATCATTGAGAGGCTGCGAGATGATATAGGATGATGTTTCATTATTTGACTTGAGAACAAAAAAACAAAAAAAAAGACAGCATGAAAAGCACTGTGAGAAAAAAAAAATGGGGATGAGACTTTAGATGGGCTTGATCTTGAAGTGAAGTCCGATGAGGGAGAAGACCAGGCACTTGAGGTCCTGCACCAGGTAATAAAAGCATCGCAGACCCTCCTGGTCCTTGCTCTGGTTCACGTCCACGAGGGAACCAATCTTGGACGTTGTGAACGAGACGTGCTCGTCGCCCATCACAATTTCCAGCTCCTTAAAAAAAAAAAAAAAATTTTTTAGAGGTGATTAATTAATTAATATGGTTGCTGTAACAGTTAAAAAAGCAAGCTGAAGTGACACAACATGCAACGAGACGGCTTCGAGCTACCCAGTCCGTGCCTGTTAACAAAATAATGTATAATTATAACAAACAAAAATGAACAAAATAATTAATAAAAACCTGGAGGTGACTGAGTGTGGCAGTACGTCTTCAAAAAAGAAAAAAAATCTACACAAATCTACTACGCAGGTATCTGTGTTTGAAATTGTCTATAGCATGCCTATTGTCATTGTCTATTCGTCTCTCCAACTACCTATTCACCCCGAGATCGTACGGTGTCGGCGCGCTGCGGAGAACGGAAAACTACGGTAGTGTGGACGCGTCGTCTGCTTTTACACGTTCATTCCGCATTCAGTGGAGCATTTCGAGCATCGGGGAACCGAACAGTATCGTACCGTCGCGGCACGAGTGATCTTCCGGTGAATATACGCAAGAATTACGGAAAAGAACCATCAACTGCAAACATCGGCCCACGTGTTAGACACACTAGAAAGGTGACAGTGTCGCCCCCTGTAGGTCGATCTCGCAGCGAATAGAGGCGCGTGTGTCGTCCTCAAGATGGCGGAGGAAAGAATGGCTGCCGACGAATAAATCGCCCTGCTTTATGCCTTCTTCCACGAGACACGCTTCAAAACCTGTACAAATCACGTAACATAACTCGTGCAGGGTTTCCTGCGGTCTTAGTTGTTTTTGTTCTCTGCGCTCCTATGATAGTATTATTTTCCTCTCAACGTTCTCGACATTGAATATTCTTTTCCGTAGTAGTTCTGCACTGCGGAATTGAGCGGTGCTGTTGCTGTTTGAGATCTGTGAGCCGGGACACTCCACCGCACACGGAGGGGAAGTTGCGGCAGTTTCGGGTCAGCGCGAAATATACCTGTCGTTTGCTGTTACTATCATTCACGGAGTGCTTCCGCTGGGGTCCGCTAGGTGGCGAGCTGTCAGCTGGAGAAGCGAATTAGCTTCGTTTCACAGCAAGGGACTTTAGTCCTGTCACAGTATCTAGTAAATCTATGGTTTCGAGCCAACACAAGCTACGTTTTGAAGGCATGGCAAGCACCGAGGTCATGTCACGCTCAACTCATTCCACACTCTGACATTTTTTTCCTTTCCCGGCATGACTAGAACCGAAATGAGTTCAGATTGGTATGCGTTGAACGCGACATGAATTGTTCCCGTATGGGCTCTCTCGGTAGGAGTTGCGTGTGTTACGAGTTGTCTTTCTGAATCCTATGTAGCATACCTGTCTGCCGACTCTGTCTGGTCTTGGCCAATGGCAGTCGTCTTCTCGCATGATTTCCGAGTCTTCAATAACGCGTTTCAATTCTTCCATCACACATTTGTGGACGTATGCCTGTAGATGCACAATAACAATAATGAAGCATATAAAGAATATGATAAGGAAGGTTAAAAGGAAGACTGCAAGGCTTACTTCTTTCCGAATCATCGTATCATTCTTGTAGTTCGAGTTATTGGCATAACGAAGTTTACCTTGGGAAGAAAAACGTACATGTTATGGTCAGTTCAAACTAAATCTTACGAACCGATTTATTATTCGAACTTCACGGACGCTGTCCGCATCATAATTCTACATACTAGTCGTATTTTACGTACGACGTAAGCGTGTGCTAAAAAGTTGAATCGGGGTAATCCCATGGGCCTCACATGCACAACACGACGACAGAATTTATGAATAATCATTGATATTAATATGCATTTCTTACCGCCTGCACAGCGCGAAAACTGGAGTCGAATTTTGAACAAAAAGATCGCAAAAACTGCTTACCGTCCGGTCTGAATTCAAACTCGAGAAATTCGTGACCGAATTTTCCTTTGTGACCGACGTAATACCTCAAATAAAAGTCTGACGAACTCATTGTCGTTTCCTAAGCGTGCCTATCACGTCCACAAAAAAGTAAAAACAACAAGATGATGCCAGCGATGGCGATCGTGCTGGAGGAGGGATCGGTAGCAGATGAGAAAATTAAGAGACTGAAAAATCAGAAAACTACACAAGTTGGCTGACTACGATATTATTCATTATTTTTGTACCATAAAGTGACATGCTGCGAGTGTGATTCGCGATGTTTTAAGATGTTTTAAGTCTGATCAAGCGCGATAATCAGATAAATCATGGCAGGCGGCATCGAGTCATCGATATCGTGTTGTAATGGCGCTGTCAGCGACAGAAATTCGTGAAAACTGGAAAAGTTTCTGAGGAATTATGTCCGGTATAACCGAAGTAACCGCTTCAAACTTCGACAATCTGGTCCCCCAGATTGAGGACGCAATCAAAGGAGCTGCATACATCTCTCTGGACACAGAATTCACAGGCTTGATACGGGAACCTGACCTGGCACCAACCTTATTTGACAGCCCGGACGCTCGCTACCAAAAGCTACGACAGACTGTTTCAAGCTACATCATCTGCCAGTTGGGCCTCTCAGCTTTTACTCCGATAACCGGTAAAAATGAGTACCGAGCTTCGGTTTTTAATTTTTACTTGTGCCCACGATCATTCGGCATCATCGACCCTCAGTTCAGCATTCAATCTTCTTCAATCGAGTTTTTATGCCAGAATGATTTTGACTTCAACAAATTCTTCTACCAAGGCGTACCTTACGTGAACAGCGTCGAACGCGACGCTATCGATCAGTTCCTCGAAAATGTCGAGGCAATTAATTACCCGGACGAGAAACGAGTGCAAGAAGTCTTCGCGGAGGTTAGGAAATGGAAAATGCAGAAGGACAGCGAAGACACTCTGCGTGTTAACGTTCCCAACGGAACGAACGGCCAACTCCTAGCGGCGGATCTCCGTACTAGGTTTCCAGGCCTGTCCTGCGATCTTACTCCTAGTGGTTGTCTTCTGCTAACGAGAGGCAAAGTGACAGCGCACGACAAGTCGACACTGAGGGACTCACTCGTTGGTTTTACGCGCGTGTTCGATACGTTGACGACGTCAAAGAAGCCGCTCGTCGGACACAACCTCTTCCTGGATCTCCTGCTGATGTTCCACCAGTTCCACGAGCCACTGCCAAAGTCCTACTCCAGGTTCAAGGCGGAGCTGCACGCGTTGTTTCCCGTCATCTACGACACGAAGCACATGTCGCTGTCGTTGCGGCAGGAAGCCGACCCGTGGATCAAGGACGTGCTGCGTGCCGGGGATCTCGTCGAGTTGTACCACGGACTGTCTGGCATAACTGCGTTTTTCTCGCCGCAGGTACATAGTTCTATAATCGCAGTTTCTACGTGATGCTGATCGTGAAACCATTATATTTGTTATGCTATGTCAGTGGAGAGTATACTACCGGAATTTACGACCATTTTGTTTATTGGGTACTCTGTCAGGGTGAGTACCCGAGTACCCTTTGCGATCCTGTGCCAGTGGAAAATGCACTATCGGAACTTATAGTCATTTTGCTCCTTGTGTCCTGTAATACGGTAATCCAGAGAACACTCTCTTGTAAAAACACCCAAAGCACTACTACAGCCCTGCGCAAGTTTTCTACCGCAAGTTATTCAACGACACCTTTCCCTTCACAGATCAGCGGCGGACCATCCGCGATCCGCGCTCACGAGGCCGGCTGCGACGCCTACGCTACGGGCGTTGTCTTCCTCAAGCTGGCCCACCTCATAGCGACCCACGAGATCTCTCCAGACGTCATCGCACCCGTCGGACCTCCGCGTCCTCTCCAGTGGCGCGCGCACAGCGCCGCGGTTCGACAGTTCGCAAATCGGGTCAACCTCATCCGCGCCCAGAGCCACCACGTCAGCCTCGAAGGATCCGACCCGGCCCTCGAACGTCCTCCCTGGCTCTGCGTCGAGACCTTGAACGGACATCGAAGCCTGGACGACCTCAGTCGCGTCCTGGCGCGCTGCGGAGCGGTCGACATCAGGCAACTTTCCAAGTCCTGCCTCCTGGTGGCCACGGGGAACTACGGCTGCGCGCGCGATCTCGTCTCGGCGTTTCGAGACGACAAAGAGGTCAGGGTGACGAAGTACCGCCGTTCGCGGCGTGACCACGGACTCAGGGCTGCCCTGTGGAGCTTGCTCGTAGTTTCGGCGACTCTTACCTCTTACTGCGTCCTCAAGTTGAAAGGGACGAGTCTCGCGGGACTTCCGGATCTGGGTACTCTCAAGCCATCGTGGGGATTCGGTATTTCTAAACAGGGTTAGGCTTTTGTTTGGGCAGCGCCGCGATACTTCCAGTGCCCGCGATCCACTTGACGAGGATATCATTTTTAGCCTAGATGGTAAAGTTCCCATATGATGTAAATATGTTTTGCCTCATAATGTAGGCTTTGGAATATGCACTTGTTAGCACGAGCAATATTGTATTGATTGTTGTTGAATTCCGGTAGCATAAAACTGCGCGCGCAATTTAACTGTTTCGAATTCCAAGTTGTTACTTCTCTTCGAAATACAAGGCAACACTACGTTATCATAAAACCTCCTGCTTGAAAATTACTGTGATGTGCCAGCCAAAATGCGTGTGTTTCGAACAAAATTATTCGTAGTGCACCGTTAGCTGACACTGCTTACTGCAACGGGTGAGCCATCGAAGTGCAATACATCAAACCCAATCTGCGTCTTATTATCGTTACTCCATCTTCATTAAAATGATTTCAAGGTGATTATTACCGAGGCTTCTTTGTTTTTTTGTTGTTTTTTTTACTGTTTTTGTGGCACCTGCGCTTCTATTGAATTTTATTTTATTGAATGTTGATTTATCGTCCGGTCCTATCGACTTTGTTATGACGAGGGTTTACTGTACTGTACTTTGCCATACAAAGTTTATCCAATGCGGACAATGAGAATTGGCCGAGGCAGGCCACAAGTATGGATGACACATAAACTTAGTAAGTTTATTCAACTTCACTGGTGTAGTATCGCACCTTAACCTTGCAGCACGTGATTTCCGAGAAAATCACCGAGCCGCCAGGCATGCTCATCGATCGAGTCACCATCACGGGAGAGCCGCAACACGGAAGCAGTTAACGTCCTAAGTCTGTTATGTACACATATATATTACGGCTTTTAAGTCCATTCTTACAAATGTGGTCGGCGTTACATTGTCCTCCTGCACATTGTTTTCATCACACGATCCACACCTGGATGTTGCGAGGATGGAAGCCGGATGCTAGCTCAGCTCAAATCCGGCTCCGGACTCGATGGCGTAGAGCAGTTTTTCCCTCAGCGCGTTCTCGTCGTTGATTTCTGGAAGTTTGAGCAGGTTCATGCATGTCGATGCAGTTGGTAAGCGACTGGGTTCGGCACCGGCTGACTGGATGCAGAATCCCGGTACCAGTTCCTGAGACATAAAAGCAGTGGTGCAGTGAAATGATGTCCCGTCAATCGAAAATATTATAGGCTAGGCGTGTTCAAATAGTCATTTTAAATCCAGATGGAATACAAAGCGAAATAATAGTTACCTAATTGAGCATGCATGATATTGTTAAGTACGGAATGACGATTAAGTCTGACAGGAGGAGAGATGCAATAGAAGGTACTGTTTATGATGACTGATGATGACGATCGTGATGATGATAATGGTGCAGATTCTGTCTCGCAATCGGGGATCGGAACCGGTATTTTTTTCAGTCCGGTTCGGGTTCAGGGATATTGGGTCGGTTCCGATTTAGCTCCGCTGGACCGAAATTATCAGCTCGAACTGGTTCGGGTATATCGGTCCGGGTTCGACTCAGGGAGAACCCCACCCCCCTTCCCGCACACATGCAGACAAAAAAAAAAAAATCTGCCAGCGGTCGGGACATTTACAGGGATTGGAACCCCTACTTTTTTCGGTCCCGGTTTAACCGGTTCATGGGCAGTAATTTCGCTACATGAAAGCGAGCTTACGCTCACCATATACACGGTTCAAAAAGTGTGAGGTAGCCGTTTCAGGTGAGTCAAAAAAAAAAAAGGTCGATCAGTCGTTAGTACAATTATTTCACCTCCGAACCGATTCCCGAACCGGTAACCGTACGAGTTTTTTTTTTTTTTTTCGGTTCAGGACAAGCAAAAAAATTCTTCCGGTTTGGTTTGGTTCGGGTTCGTCAGAAAACCTCTTTCTTTTCTCGTTTTTCGTTCCGGTTTCAGTTCCGGTTCCGATCCCTGCTCACAACATCAACATGTTCTCCTCTCTGACACTGCTCTAATTTCATCTTCACATCACTGACCTAATCTTGCAGTATCGTAGGTGCTATAGGACAGTATTACAGAGTTCAAAGTCCCAGATAATTACGAGGACTTTTACGGTCCCTCTAACCCGCTTGGTCCAAGCGTAGTTACGTTCCTCTTGTCTGTCTAGAGCTCACCCTAAATCCGAGTAGAGGTGGTCTCGAGCAACTGGTGACAAACTTGAGCAGCAGTCGTCTGCGTCGCTCGTCAAACTCGTAGACGACGCGCCAAAACGCCACGATGACCGGGTGACCGCTCGTGTAACCTCCCTCGTAGTGAGTGTGCGCTCGGAGGTCGTCGAGGTCCACGGGAGTGTGCGCTCCGGAAATCAGCGTCTGAAGCTCCCTCGCCGAGAATAATGCCAGCCACTCCGGCTGGAGCACCTCCGCCAGCCCGCGCTTGAATGCTAGACATTGCGTTCGTATCTACGGAAATGTGACGAAAAAAAAGAGAAGAGAAACCGGTTCGTTTGAGCACTACGTTTCTAACGAGGTTGTTTATTGATATGTTTGTCGTTGATTCGATCGCCGATTTCTCTGTTCTCCACGTTGTTTCTTAAAGAGACTGTTCAAAACGGTCGAAAAACATTGACGAAGACGACTACGAGACAGGTTTTGTTTCTCGTATACCAACAACGCAATATGTCTATAAAAGGAGTGTTTTTTTTTCTTAAATTTCTCTGTTTCTTTTATATATCTTGGTTGTTAGCCATAGTGGTGTTTCAAGTGAGAAGCGCAGGTGCACCACCCTGATATATGAAAAAAAAAAACTGTTCTATTAGCAGAGTGGAGCAAGAGGCCTCCTCCATCTATTATAACACTCGCATTTTGGGTCCTCTAATCTCCAAAATCCTATTCCAAAACACTGTTAATACGTTAAGAAATGTGGCACATATTTATACTGTGTGACAAAAAAAGAAAATAAAAAACATCACGTACCTGTTTATTTAACCTATAGTCTGCCATGAGATGGATGTACTCTATACGATTTGCAGCGGTCACAGGAATGCTTGCGCCGTTCGGTTTCAGCTCTTCTATCTACGGCGAAAACAACGTAAAAACGACGTAAAAACAACGTTTAAAAAAAAAACGATCCGTCCCGTCGCATCAGACACACACCTTGCTCTCTCCGAGGTCGCTATTCGTCACCGTGAAGTCCAGCCCCAAGTCCGAGACGTCTCCCTCGTAACGTTTTAAATAGAGCAGATTTCTATACACCAACGGATCGAGAGACGCCAAATGATGAATATCTAGGTCGCCGGGACACAAAATCTTCTCCAAGAAGAACACGGCCAGCGGCAGCTCGACCAGCATGCCCTCGTAGATGGCCTTTGCCAGCATGCGTCCCGCAAACGCGTAGTGCCTGGCGTAGTCCCTGTAGTCCGGAAGTAGTCCGACGCCGGGGTTGGGGTAGAGGCGTCGGTCGTTTGTGCAACGGAAGAGGCCGCGGTTCGGATCGAACGTGGTGCGGAGGAGCTCGTTCATGAATTCGCGGAACACGCCACCGCCTGCAACGATACACGTCCAGCCTGCTGAAGAAGCTTCGTCGCAAATTATAATTAGGGCCTGACTTTTTAGGGTTAAACCCGTATCCGCCCGATATTTACCCCCCGAACGAAATCTGTAAAATTCGGGTTTAACCCGAATCTACCCAAAAACATCCCAGTCACGTGGCACACTCGTAAGCGTGCATTAAAATAAAGTTTGATGACATTGTTAAACATTAGTTCCATGTTAAGACAAATTTTTATTAAACAAAAAAAAATCACCCGAATGCACCTGAATTCCTGACAACAGAATGTGCCGTAACGGGATTTAACCCGAATACACCCGAATTTTCGAATGAAAAATATCACCCGATATTTACCCCCCGAATTTGGCCAAAAATAAAACCCGAAAAAGTCAGGCCCTAATTATAATCAATTTACCGTCAATCCCCGCTTCTTCGAGGCCCGCCGTGTTGATGAGCTGGATGCGGACGCGGTGCTTGAGGTTGGGCTCGGCGGAAAGGTTGTCGAAGGCGTCTTCGTAGATGTAGTTGCGTCTTATCTGCAGTTGTATCTGGGGCCCCATCAGGAAGTTTGAAAGTTCCCGCTGATTTTCGTTCTTATCTTTCGAAATTAACTGCTGAAATATCTGTGACCGGAAGAGGGGTTTACTTCAGCAAATTGTTTTCCTGGAATACGGGACAGGACTTACCCTGACTCGAGTTGGAAATGGGATGACAAAGGGGATCTCTTGAAGCACGGTGATGCTACGAAGCTCGCTCGTTGATAAGGGGGGCCCTTCCTCTTCTATTAAGGATAAAGATTTATGTCACACATACAATGTTGTATGGATGTTGTTCCGACCACGTGGGGCGACACACTCACCAAACTGTTCTCGTGTTTTGACGATGTTAGCGCTGGAAGCTCGGGAACGCAGCTGGGACCTCGTCAGGTTCCAATCCACTGCCTGCGAGCCAGGGTCAACAATTATCGTTTACATTTAACGAAGATAACAATTCGCGTGTAATAATGATGATGTAAATCTGCACATACTAAAAATTACCTAATGCAGCCATTGTGCATCACATAATTTTTATTACACGAACTGGCATAAGTTTATGTCTAGCATTGTAAGAAGATACGTCTGTAAGTTAACTGAACAAGAATCATCTCGTTAATTAATCGACGGACATAAATTGTTGAGATACCCTCTCGGGAACGATGGACACCCGGGACGCGATCCAGTGGTCGTCCGGACAAAACGACCGCCTCGAGTCACGTGCATACAGCTGGCGCAGGAGGGCCACCGATGACTATAATGAAAAAAAAAATTAAAAATTCTTCAACCTTCGTTGTTCTTGCAGAACATGTGCCAGCTTCCGGATAAAACATAGTCGGGTCATCGTACGATGCAAGCGGAACAAAGGTTAACACATATTTACCCACCTTAAAGAGCTGCACCCACACGATCGGGCAACCGTGTTGGTCGTGCGATCGGGTGTCCGGAAAGCAGAGCTCTATGAGTCCGAGGCATAGGTTTCGTAACTGGGCGGATATCTTCACCAGTTCGACCAGGTCGAAGGGTACGGCGGTACTTTCTGAACGAGGCAGCAAGACAAGTCTCGCACATCACAACTTATTATGTAAAACAATAATAATAATTTTAAAAAAAAGGAGACGAGGTAGTTTACCAGTCTCGTAGAACTCCACGTCGTGCAAAGTCGGCAAGAGATGACACAGCAAGCTGCAGAAGAGGGTCAGCTTTGGCACAAAGTTTTCCACGTCCCCCGGCGCCGGAGGAAGTCCCGATGTGAGTACTTGGAGCAGAGGGGCTTGCAAGTTCCTGAAATTTAGGGGTTGTGTTCCTGTACGCAGTTTCAGCTCAATCGGAGGAACCGAACCAATTTTCAAATTTGGAATGCATAGACGTAGAAATGTGCGCACAAACGTACACAGACAAGGATGACGATGACAACAAGGCCCGCTTGCATACAAGATGAGTTCGAGTCTCTGACTCAATCTCAACAGTTTTGGTAGCGCTTCTCGCATGAGCAGTGAGTGCGTGCTCAATACATTGCCAAGGGTATTGAGATTGAGTCTCAGACTCGTACTCAACTCTTATGCAAACAGGCCCAAATTTTAATAGAGCATGCGCATCTCTTTTGATGTGCAATACTCAACTCTTATGCAAACAGGCCCAAATTTTAATAGAGCATGCGCATCTCTTTTGATGTGCAAATGATACTATAGGAGAGGTCAGCACTTGTAACCACCACTCCCTGCTTCTTAGTTGTCCTTTCGCTCACTCATGCTCATTCACTCCCTACTTAGCTGTCCTTTTGCTCACTCACTCCCTGCTGAGCTGTCCTTTTGCTCACTCACTCCCTGCTGAGCTGTCCTTTTGCTCACTCACTGCCTACTTAGCTGTCCTTTCGCTCACTCATGCTCACCTACTCCCTACTTAGCTGTCCTTTTGCTCACTCACGCTCACTCACTCCCTACTTAGCTGTCCTACTCACTCATGCTCAACTCTCCATTTGCTCACTCATGCTGAACTCATTCATCACACTGAGCGTGAGTGAACATGCTTATGAGCGAGTTTTGCTGAGGTGTGCACCACAGTAAAGAAAAAGTTCACAGACTCACGAGAAGACAGACGTAGCTCTAGCGTTGCCAATCTCTTCCCAAAGCCGACGTAGAAAAGCGGGTCGAAATGCAAGCGTGTACAGCAGACGATACCGATGCATTGCCAAGGGCTTGTAACACAGCAGAACGTGCGCCACTTTGCACAGGCAGCTCAGCGAAGTGGTGCACGTGGATGCAGCCTCCACCATCACCGTCACCGTTTCCGGACTGTTGATCCGCTCCACTGCGTCGTGGCGGACTTCGTCTTCCAGTAACTCAATGTCCGTCGATGTCTCCGCATCCTGCATCTCTTCGTCTTCGTTGTCCGGGTCTTTCAAGTCCCCGTTGCCGTTGAGGAACACCTGTCATGTAGAGTTGGTTCCATTTTAAAGGTACAGTGACAGGAGGAACAAGGGTACCGTCAAAGGTACCAGAGGAGACAGACAGGTTATGTTGGCGGCGTAGCTCGACAGGTTGTTGCTTGTAAACCCAGCACAACAAGTTATACGTGCAACGGCGAGTGCTAAACATTTTAAATTTGTGAGTAAAATTGTGGTAAGACGGCTTGGGCCGACATCTGGTGGGAAATAATCCTCAATTTGTCGAGCAACAGTGATCTATGTTCCCGACTGGCTTGCTGTTCATGACGACTACGTAGCCGGCTTCTTTTGTTTTAGGACCCGGCGTTATGCCGGTGTTTTACCGTCGTACTTGAGGGGCAATGCGCGGTTGGGTGGCAGCTTCGACGCAGTATTGCCCGTAATTTTCGAATTTAGTTTTCTTTAAAAAAAAACTATACAAGCACAACTGAGGAAAAGATTGTGACTCGGGAGTATCGAGGGCTCGGGCCGTATGAAATAAACAGTTTTTCTTCCTCTACAAAATTATCTGTAGATGCGCAAGGACCTGAGAATGGCCACGTGCCACTTACTGGGAATATTCCCTTGGGGTCGGACTGGCAGTTTGCTGAGGCGACCAGGCACGGAGCGACGTGTGCCAGAGTGAGCAAGAAACGGGGGTCTGTAGGTGGCGCCATCTGCATCAGGGCATGAAGACTCCAAGGGGATGGATCCAGAGAGAGGAGGCCACGCAAGAGAGGTTCCGTCGGGAGGCTCTTCTTTGCGGCCAATGCGGGCACCACAAATCGCACCACCTGGAAAGATTTTTTTTTTGTGATTGTGGTGGTTGTTTTTTATTAACGGAACAAAAAGGCGATAAAGAATTGTGGGTTTACGAATTTAACAAAGAAATAGCACTTATTTCCCACAGTTTTCTCAAGTCACCCTTTCCTTCCGTTTTCTCAAGTGCGCTCTTATCATTGACATTCACCGTCACATCGTGGAAAATGATGTGACATTGAGTGATGAGATGGGATCTTTAGGCTGATGTTGAATGATGGCTTATGATGTGGCATTGAAGTCAAATGATGGGTTTTGATGTCACATGATGGTTTATGATGTCACATGATGGTTTACGATGTTGGCAGGTTACGATGTTGATATCGAATGATGATTTATGACCTTGATGCGATATGATGGGCTGCGATGTGACGTTGAAAAAAATGTCCAGATATGTGACAACCTATGGTCCACATCAGCACTACAGAGGTAAGCGAGCGCAAAAAAGGGCAATTCACCTGTGGGCTATCACCGATCAACCCTTTGAGGAGAGCACCAATCATTGCATCCCTGTGGACGAAGACATCCCCATTTCCCACCAGAGGCAATTCTATTGGTCGAAGAGCGAGCGCGAGCACAGCTTCGGCCAATGGCGTAGGAGGCTTAGGTCCGGCCCCTTCAGGGCACGGATCGGGAACCCGCAGCCGCAGGAGGCAGCAGAGGTGGCCGTAGAAGTTACGCTGCAGGACGAGAAAGCTCCACAGTTCCCTCAACCACTTGAGGGACGGAAAATCTTCGGCAATGCCGCCGTTGCCTCCCGGAGCAGGTCCGTATACGTCCAAGGACGTGAAAACTTCCAGGAGACGGAGCGACGGAGCTACGGTGTGATCCGGTCTGCTTAGGTGTCTGGGTATTTTCGATAAAGAGGCACCCAGTCAAGGGGGAGGTTGGAAACGGTGAGACGAACGAATGAACTCACTCGACGCTGAGTCCCAGGAGTTTGCGGATTCGTAGGCGGCACACCGGGTCTTTCAAGTTCCCCGCTACTTGGTCCTTACGGGTCAGGACCTGCTGACTCAGCCAAACCTGCGGCATCCATTATACGTTCAAGTGCATGCGTCGAGTCACGTACAACTAAAACGTATCTTAAAAAAAGATGGAGCGGTCTACGTGACTGAAGCCCGCCGAACGTTGTTAGCTGTCCTGTCTCCTAGTCTCCAGTATTTTTGTTCATTTTGCCAAAAAATAAAAATTAAAAATTGATGAATTAACTTCGCACTAACCAAGCTCGTTCATGTAGAACACTCTGTTTTCTTTTCAAATCTTAGTGCACGTTATTTTGGTCACCGTGTACGCACTTTTTTTTTTTTTTTTGCATGTGTTGGGTCTGACTTTTTTTGACAGAACTCGATTCTATTTGAGATTTGACTGTGAATTGATTTTGATATTGGTGTGTGGTGTTTTGGTGCTTTATGGCACAAGAGCAACTGATTTTGATATTGTATTGAATACAAAACCTGTATGCAAAATGGACACTCAGTCAACGATTTGGGGGTGTGCCCCCCTGAATTTTTGTGAGATTGCACAATATTTTGTCAAAAAGCATGAAAATACATGAGGGCAACCTGCATGCTGTGAGTGCAAACCACTGCACGCAATATTTCCAAATATGCGTGTCATAAGAACGGTCTGCAAGCAGCATTTGTCATCAAAAAAATTATTTTTTTGTTTTTATCCTGTTTCATTCAGCAAACACTACTACTTCACGCTCAAAATCGAACTTCACCACATAGCCCGGTGGAGGCCAACCGCTGCACCGTTGTCACTCCCAATCTGTAGAAAGCGTGGGGGCAAAGACCTTTTTGTGACAATCAACGTCACTGCGCAAGTGTCACAAAAAAGCTACGACTCCCATTTTTTCAGGGGACAGAACGATGTCTTTTGGGATGGTGGTTGGCTAAGAGCGTGCTATGCGGTGAAGTTCCGTTTCAATGGTGTACCCGGCACTAATTTATACTTGCTCACCCAATTTTAACAACACACAAATGTGCAAGTCATACTACATCTTTTTCCGGCGATTTTAATCCAAGTGCCAGCTAAATTAATCCATGCCCCATAAAGTTTGCATGGCACATGGATTAATTTAGCTGGCACTTGGATTAAAATCGGCGCAAAAACTTGTAGATTTCACCTCGAAGTTCCGATTAGATATAGCACCCGACTTTTCCCCTCGTGAATTTGTGGAAGGGGTTCAACCGGTAAAGGTCACAACGACGTATACGTGTTGATAGAGTGCGTAGAAGAGAAGTCGTACCAACAGTTGCGCGTCTTGCTTGGGGTCGTAGAAGAAGATCAGCCTGTGCAACAGCTTATCCAGGTCTACAGACACTCTTGACGCTGCCGTGAACATCTGTCGTTGTTCGTTTGCCTGTTTGTCGTTAGAGGATAATACAAGTTGCACGGGTCAATACAAGCGTGTGTTGTCGAACGTGTGATAGTCATACCAGTCTCCTTCTCGCCAAGAACCCACGGACATATGACTGTATCGTCACAGCGGCCTGCTGTTGTCGTCTGCATTCCTGAAACAGGACAAAGAGCATTTTGTGTACATATCACCAATCCACAAAAAAAGAACGCGATCGTAACGTACCTCTCTGCTCTGCCTGTGATAAGCACTTTCTTTGAGAAGATTTTCCCTATCAACCTGGAGAATGCACAACAAGTTGACGATTACCGTGCCGATCGACTTATGAACAGCAACCATGACTAAACTAATCTGCAACGACAATACCTTGCGTTTGCTCGCTCCTCCAAACGACTGCTTGGGCCTCTGTCGAAAGTCGCCTTCAAAACTGTACATTCTAAAGCAAGAGAATGTTGCCATTTCAAATGCACAATCCTTCACGGCAAGATGAGTCGCCTAGCTGCGCTAATCAGTCACTTTGAACAGCTGAGCACGGAGTTAATGACATCCGATGATAACTTAATTACGAAAACGTAGGGATAACGAAGAGCATGATCATCCTACTTGGTTTTCATTAGTGATTAATGGCATCCCTCGTACGTGAAGATCCACACGGTTGTAACTCGTGAACCTCCCCCGTTTTTCTGTCTTCGAGTTCACCAGGGTTTACGCTGCACATCCAGACGCTGGCCTTTGAACAGTTAATTTTTTTTTTAGACGAAATTGCGTACTTTGACGCTCGGCAGACCTAACTTGAATGGACACCATGGACATCATACAGACAGACTGCAATAAAAATAAATTTGCACGTCATGACAACTGCACCATCTGCCGAACTATTTCGCAACCTCCTCGCTCGCAAACGGCACATCGATCAAGATGAATCGCAACGAACGCGAATATGATTACATCTATTTTCACTGCTTATTTCACAGCGGAAAGGAAAATTTATAAAGCTCCTCGAAGACTAGCAGGAATTCGGGAAAAAAGTTGCAGACGACACATGAATCTCAGCAGACGCCATATTGCGACGCTTTGGAATTTCGATGTTCTGTTCGCATCGTTCAGAACATTATTCCCGGTACTTTTTCATCTTTTCTCGACACCATGACTAAATTAACAGCATAGACTCGACCAAATAACGGGTTACACGCCTCGTGACATGAATTTCCAGGAGGGATGTTGAGTGCCTATACTCATGTCCAATGTGGCCTTATTTCGCATGCCGCATTCACTGCCACAGAGACCACGAAGAGAGAATACGACCTAGAATTAAGCAGATGCAAAGACATCGAAGTGGTTCACAGCGCCGGCGTTAACTCTCTGTCACTAGATCCCGTTGATGGACGATAGTGAGTATCTGTGGACGAACGATATAAAACAAACGTTCTGACGCGCACAATTTTGAACAGTTTATTATCAGGAGCCGCAGATGGAAGTCTCTACATTCATGACCTCTTCAACACGTCCGGGAAAGTCCAACATACATGTAAAGCCATTTGCAAAGTTGAAAGGTTAGCAACCTCCCACTTTTAAAATAACTTTTAAGTGTTTTTAATGTTACTTTTATGTGTTTTAATTCATTTTTCTTCAGGAAATCACGCTATGCTCATTCGTTCAGCGTCGGGACCGTGCAGTGGTACCCCTTTGACACTGGTCTCTTCACTTCATCGGGTATGGATGGGAGGCTCAAGGTGTGGGACGCAAACGCGCTTCGTCCTGCGGATGTCTTCCAACTCGGGGCGAAGGCTTACAGTCACCACATGTCTCCCACGGCAACCCGTCAGTCCATTGTGGCCGGTGACTATCCAGCTAACACTCGGATAATATATTGTCTTATGTGTTGACATATGTTGTGCTTCTGCCGACCAGCTACAGCCAGACACACGTAATAAGCAAAGTTACTTTGATTGATAGATTACGTACAGTGTGTAAAGATACCTTGATAGGGCTGTGAAGTAACATACGTAAAGTTGCCTATAAATATGTTGAGTAAAGTAAATGAGGTTAACCGAGCATACATGTCAATCGAATATGTTACTCGACAAAATTTTGCAAAATGTACAAAACTATTTACGTCCATATGTACTTAAAGCAAGCAAAGTTACTCACGTAAATAGGCAAAAGCAAGGTTACTACTTACTAAAGTTGCTCATATTACTTTCTCTTCAGATACGCTCAGTTTATTTACTTGTACGCTATCACTAAACAAGCGAAATAGCTTGGAAAACTTGGTTACATTTTTAAAAATTCCGCGTTAATGTAGCTCTCTGGCTATGAGGTTGGTGTACCGATGGGTGGGGGGATACATGAGAAATAGCCTCATGTTTCTAAGCAACAATGCTGTGAAACAGACTAACTACTACTACTAAACTACTACTAACTAACTACTACTAAAGTACTAGACTAAACTACTGAAGTAAACTACTGAAGCACTAAACTACTGACTACTAAACTAACTAACAAAAGCATAAGACAAACATAAAAGTAGTTCCCTTCTAATTCCCGCAGTTGGAACGACAAACCCCTGGGTCACGCTGGTCGACCTCCAGAGCGGGACAATCTGCCAGCAACTCAGAGGTCACAGCGGACGTGTCTTAGCCGTACGATGGAGCCCGTGCGCTCCGAACCTCCTCGCTTCGGGGTCGCAAGACAATCAGGTGGAAACAGTTTTGTGCAGTGTAAGTTAGTACGAATAGTTACCCACTTTTTTTTTTTTTTTTCGTTTCCCCAGGTCATGTTGTGGGACGTACGGTGCGCTAAAGGCGCCTTGGCAAAGATCGACGCGCACGGAGGGGCAGTCACGTCGCTCGCGTTTGAGCCGGGCGGATTCGTGCTCCTCAGCCTCGGCACTGATGAGCGCATGCGAGCTTGGGACGTGGCAAAAGCTAAAGCGCTGCCGCTCAACTTTGGCCTGGTGCCCGTGGCGTAGGTACTTTTTTTGAGTCGTCGGACGCTTGGTCAAGACGTTGAGACACAAAGAGCACAACGGCGCTATACATATATGCATATAAACATAAATAAGGAATCTTTAATGTTACATTGCCAATGTACAAACTGTTTTTTGTTTTGCATATGTTTATTATATTTATATGTGATTATTTGTGCATCCTGTAATCAGCAGTATACTACTTGAGACTGTTTTTAGAGAATTTATAGATATTTTTTCGCATTGTGCTATTTTTACTTTTTAAATATTAAGACATTTTGTGATGCTTCTTGACCACCCAAGCTCCTTCAATCACATTCAACATACACACTTATGTTTACTTGATAATTTATGGATATGTACCTTCACGTAATCAGGACTATATATATATATTCCATATAATCAATCAACAAATATACTGATTGTTTTTCACTCCAGACCTTTATGTCACTTTTCTATTATCGTACATTTTATATTATTTAATTACCTCCGAACCCCTTCTCGTCACATTACTTGTACATGTAGGTACCTTGCTCGCTCTATTTTTTTCCTTTTTTCTGCAGACAACGCCCCCTTGAGGTGGCCGTGTCGAACAACCTGGCCCTGGTTCCGTCGGAAGGTGTGGTTCTCGTGCTCGACATCCGTGCTGGCGAACCCGTTGGCTCCCTGCAGGGCCACTTCAACGAAGTCAACTGTGTCACCTTCTGTCCGTTGACGCTGACCGCGTACAGTGGTGCTAACGACCGCAGCGTCCTCTGTTGGACGTCTTCTCCCGAACTTGAACGCGCATACTGTGCAGAAACGGAAGCCAGCAAGCGTTTGGCCGATGCCTGGAGCAGCGACGAAGGTGCCTAAAGCAGGAACCTACTGATATGGAAAAAGAACATATGTACGCAAAGCAATTGTAAATATTTTGTAATAAAAATCTGTGTTCTCTGCGGCAAAAACCGGACGTTTAGTTTTGCATAATTAAGAAAAAGTTAATGCAAAATAATAAAGTAAATCAGGGGCGGGTCTAGACCTTCGGTTTGGGGAAGGGCAGTTCCTTTGTCGCAGGGCGTAGCGGGGCGAGGGGAGATAGGGAAATCCCATGTATAAACTGTCTTTTTTGGGGGGCGATCGCCCAACTGCCCCCCCCCCCCCCCCCTCCCTTGGATCCGCCACTGAAGTAAATATAGTTAGGTAAATGCTTTTAACTGCCAGTCAAACAGCGTTCTTTGCTGAACTTTGCCAGCGAACACTGGTAAGGGCATGTTCATGGAACAACGCCTAACTTGTGCAAAAGCAGGGGCAATTTGCCCCACTTCAGATGAGATATCAGATATCGGGACGCAAAGCGATTTCAAACAGAGCGCCAGCGCCACTTTCCCCCGGCGGACGTCACCGACGTCACAGACCGATAACCGTCACGGCATAAAACGTCACTGCACCGCAAAAAACTGCTTCGATAAATTTGATAACAATATATATTTACGATTCCGCGGTCACTACATTTTAGTTAGCGAATTTTTATATATTTTTTTACTTCACAAGTCATCTGCGGTCTGCAAATCTATCAGTCATGTCGCCATGGTATCGTTGACACAGCACCGTGATAAAGGGAAGATGGCTTGACTACATCACCCGAAATCATGTCAAAAAAGAGCGTGATGTATTTTTGGGATCCGGACGTAGGGAACTTTCACTACGGTAATAGAACGAACTGAATGTTTTGTAGGACAGCTTTGTCCTGTCAATTTGACGGAGTGCACTTGAACTTGTGACCCGAGAACGGCGAAAGCTCTTCGCCGGTCGCGTTCTAAATATATGTTCTATTTCCCAAAAATAAAGGTCCAGGTCATCCTATGAAGCCTCAGCGACTCTCTGTCACTCACAGCTTAGTTCTACACTATGGACTTTATAAGAAAATGAAGGTAAATTAACCGCCTGGATTATTAATAGCGAAGGCAGATGATGATGCTCTGATTTTGTACTTTCAGGTTTTTCGACCTTATCGAGCAAGCTCGCATGACATGTGTAGATTCCATTCTGAAGAATATATAGACTTTTTAGAGAGAGTCACTCCTCAAAACATTCAAATGTTCACGAAAAGTCTCAGCCACTTCAACGTTGGAGATGATTGGTGAGTCTCATTAGTGACATGGATTTTTTTCGTTAAAAATCTTGTCATTGCGTTGCAGCCCAGTATTCGACGGGTTGTACGATTTCTGCTCAATGTACACGGGTGCCTCGCTGGAAGGAGCTGTCAAGTTGAACAACGAGGTACGTAATATACGTGTCCCATCAAATCTTTATCCACAGTTCCTTATATATTTTATATTATTATATGATATATATATATATATATATATATATAAAGTACACAGTCCTGAGGAAGGCGGAGCTTCCGCCGCAAAGTCTATTTTTTTTTTTTTCAAAGTTTCATAGTATACTGTCCCTTAACTTTTCATATGTAAATAAATAACTTCCCCCCTTTTTCCTACTTCCTATGCCTTTGTTGTCTGCCTCTCGTTTTTTTCTATTACCTATATATATATACATATATACCATGTATATATATATATTTATATATTTTATTTTATATGTATATATATATTTTTTGTTTTTCATTATATTTTTTCAGTGCTGCGACATCGCTATCAACTGGTCCGGGGGCCTGCACCACGCAAAGAAGTTTGAGGCGTCCGGGTTCTGTTACGTAAACGACATCGTCATCAGCATATTAGAACTGCTCAAGTACCACCCGCGAGTGCTGTACATCGATATAGATATTCACCACGGAGATGGGGTGCAGGAAGCATTCTACCTCACCGACCGCGTAATGACCGTGTCGTTCCACAAGTACGGGAACTATTTTTTCCCCGGGACGGGCGACATGTACGAGCTGGGCGCGGAGAGCGGACGGTACTATTCCGTCAACGTACCGTTGAAGGAAGGAATCGACGATAATAGTTATTTCCAGGTGAGAGTAACGTTTTCCTGTTTTTACCGGTAATTCGGTGCTGCGTTATCCCATTTTACGTGCAACCTTGTACTGCATACAAAATTTTGCTACATGAGGTCTTTTAACGTAGCATTGTAAGCTGCAACTATTATTCTTATTTTAAAACGCACCTCTTCCTCTCATACCCATTTTCTGAATCTTACCTCTTCCTTTGCACTTACTTTCCTCCACTGTGCAGTTAAAATATGTACCTCTCCACTTTGCACTTCCTTTCCCCTTCCTCCATTGTGTAGTTAAAATATGTACCTTTCCACTTTGCACTTCCTTTCCCCTTCCTCGTGCAGTTAAAATATGTACCTCTCACTTTGCACTTCCTTTCCCCTTCCTCCATTGTGCAGTTCAAATATGTACCTCTCACTTTGGACTTCCTTTCCCCTTCCTCCATTGTGCAGTTCAAATATGTACCTCTCACTTTGGACTTCCTTTCCCCTTCCTCCATTGTGCAGTTCAAATATGTACCTCTCCACTTTGGACTTCCTTTCCCCTTCCTCCATTGTGCAGTTAAAACATGTACCTCTCACTTTGCACTTCCTTTCCCCTTCCTCCATTGTGCAGTTAAAACATGTACTTCCCACTTTGTATTTCCTTTCCTCCCACTGCAAATTTGTATATGTTTGCACAGTTTGTTGTATCAAAAGCTATGAGGCGAATTCCAGTACGTAATGAGCAAATGGAGATTTGAGGTAAGAAAGTGCAAAGGGCCAACCCTTGGGACGACGCCTCGCTGGTCACAATTTATTACAAAACTCCGTCGATTTAACCCCAGATGCTCGAAAGTGAAAGAACTGCTCTTTATGAACTTTCATCCGAAGTTAAATCAATGGAGTAATTGTAATAAATTTCTTACCTCAAATCTTCACTTGCTCATCCAGTTTCCGAAAGCCTCTCCAGTAACCACTTCGCTTCCCTTCCAGGTTTTCAAGCCGGTCATCCAAAGCGTCGTAGAGTTCTTCCAGCCAAACTGCGTGGTCTTACAGTGCGGAGCAGACTCGTTAGCCGGTGATCGCCTGGGCTGCTTCAACCTCAGCATCCGCGGCCACGGAGAGTGCGTCAAGTTCGTTAAAGAACTGGGACTTCCCCTCCTGGTACTGGGCGGCGGCGGATACACGGTGCGGAACGTGGCTCGTGCCTGGACCTACGAGACGTCTCTCTTGGTCGACGAGCACATCAGCAGTGAGATCCCCTACAATGAGTACTTCGAATACTTTGCCCCGGACTTCACCCTTCACCCCGAAGTGGTGACGCGTCAGGAGAACGCAAACAGCAAACAGTACCTCGAGGCGATAGTGCGTGCGGTGACGGAGAACTTAAAATGCCTGGTCCAGGCGCCAAGCGTCCAGATGCAGGACGTTCCGCAGGACTTCATTGAGTGCAGCCGCAAGGATCAACCGGACAAAGTGCAGTCTTCCGCGGCGGAAGACGGCGACGAGCCGTAGACGGCGGTCGGACGTGGCCTGGTGCATTGGTGGAAATTGTGGTCCGATAGAAAAAGGTGCTCGCGTTTATTTTTAACGATAGGGAGGTTACACTTCGGGCGGGGGAAGGTACGGAGAACGTAGGGTATGCCGCTTCAGAGACTTTCAGCTTTTACATACCCTGCAGCGGAGTTGCTGCGGTTGTGTTCAGCCTATTTTGTGATAAGCAACAATCACACGACCGTATAGCCCGTAGGAAGATAAGCCAGGACAGCATATTTTAGGATGAACGCGAAATACTATCACCTCCATAGCGTCTAAATACGTTACTACGATATTGTTTATACTCTGTTTAACGAGCAAAGTCCAAAAATGAGATTACGTATAACGCCACTGCCTCCTTTCACAAGCCAAAACCTCAAGATTGGAAACAAAGTTGATTTCACTCAACTTCAATTTTAATAAAGGATTACAAACCAGTATAAGTGCAGTGTGTGATTTGAATGGTGAACACAAGGGTCTTTCGTTGCCGGCACTGCCCAGGGTATTTTCTGGCACAACCGCTAAAAACAGTTCACGGCCCATCTACTTTGGCAACCCTTTCTGCGAAGACCGACAAACAGAAAAACTCCACCGTGAAGACATCACGCAAAAAAAAAAGTAAAAAGTTAACTTTCACACGTTATGGTAAAGTCCGGGATGCCTCGTGGCCGAACACGAGTGTTTTTGTACTGCACATTGTGTATGTACATGCAGCAGGAAGCCTGCACTTCGGGTCGGGGAAATGACGTCCCCGTTAATCTCACAGTCCAAATGTAACGAAATGGTGCGCAGCAATATTTACAAACTGTTTTGAGAGAGGTAACTCGGTGGCGTAAAAAAAAGAAAGATCTCGGGAAGAATAAAAAGTGACTCGGTGTTGCACGTGTGACGCGAAGAAGACTCGGTCCCCCCCGTGCAGCAAATAAATAAATTAATTAATTCGTGCGCTTCACTCTTCATCCGCGACACTTCACACACACGCACAGACTTCGGAAGTGGACGGAGTTCACGATTGACTAGGCTCTTCCTCAACGACCTTCCGACCGTCCTTGAAGCGGTGCGCGGCGAATGGGTTGGAGGTGCTGCAGCGTTCCTGTTCCCGCCCAACTAAAAATACAGAGAACATTGTGAGCAACGACAACGTTGACGTCGAGGCCCTCCTCCCACAGGTGGCGACACTCACATATTGCCTGCACGCTGACGATACTGTCGTCTCCGTCCGTTGGTGCGGGGCTGCTGATGACTGGTCCGCTCGCAAACATCGCCTCCAGCTGCTTGACAATCTCTTGGAAGGAAGGACGTAGACTCGGTTCAACCTGACAGTGAACCAGGAACAGAGAACCATGAGTATAGCAAGACAAGTGTTCGCTAAGACCAGATATACCTAGGATTCTTCGTTTTCGGGTTAAACCCGATTTTTTCACGCTCAAAATTACGCGCTACCATTCCGCAAGTCGGCTTCACCTAATGCCCGCATGCTTTAGGAGAAGCTCGGTTTAGAACGCTGTCGCGCGAATCGCGGTAAAGCATGTGGTGGGACTCTTGAACCATCTCACGATTTTGGGCAGCACTGGCCCAAAAACCAAGACACAAAAGCGTTACGACCGACCTCGTTCACTGACAGTAACGGGAAAATGTATCGAAAACAGTCGCTGCGTATTTTCTTGGCTCAATTTTTAGTTTGGTTTAATTCTTTTGATACAAATTTTTTCCACTACCCCGTGAGATTCGTATCATCGAGATTCTACCGTATTAGTATGGACACTGTTCCTATTCCAGCAATACCTTCCTGAGATGATGCTCTCCTGCTGCTTCTTTTTCCTTTCTACGAGATCCATCCTTTTACAGGTGCTTTACGGGTGCTATACGGGTGCTTTACGGGAGTAGTAGCTATCCACTGCTGCGAAGAGGAACGCGACAACAGCCGCCTGCTCACCTGACAACACGACAGCGCCAGTCGAAGGAACGCCGGCGGACAGTCCGGGCTTAACCGCAGGAGAGCCAGCTTGTCCACTCCAAAGTCCTCCGTCCGGCTCAAGACGTCTGGATCCGCTTCCACCCGGCCAATCAGCTCGCAGAGCACGATGCCGTAAGAGAAGACGTCCGCCCTCTGGTCGTACCAGGACCCGTTGAGACACTCCGGCGCCATCCAGTAGGGCGATCCGACGATGGGCAACCGTAACGAGCCCTCCCGCTTGTCCGGGATCCTGGCCGCCAGTCCGAGGTCTCCGACCACGGCGGTCATGCCTCCGCCGGACTCATTCTTAATCAGAACGTTTTTAGAAGTGAGATCGCGGTGGAAGACCCCGCGAGAGTGGAGGTACTCCATTCCGCGGGCGATGTCGAGCGCGAGCCGCAGCCGCAGAGCCCAGGGGAGGAGCTCGCTCTCTCGCTGAAGAAGCTGTTCCAGGCTCCCGCCGTTGATGTATTCGGTGAGAGCATGAAGCTGGCCCTAGAAAGACGTTCGTCGGGGTTTTACAGACAAGTCAGTTGCCAAGCCAAGCCAATCCAAGCCATTGTCAGTATTCAAGTATTCCTGACAGTTTCTTCCGCAATATGTCTCTATATCTTTCGGTGGTGAGCAGAAACTTTCGTTCTCTTTCTCTTTTGATTGTAAGGTTAAAATCCAATTCCCTCGGGTCTTCCTATGGGCACTACATTTCGTAGATTGCTGGCTATTGAGCTATCCATTTATGTTTTTTTTTAGAGCTATCACTCGAGGCGCAACAAATTCTTCACTGGCAAAAGGGGCAAGGACGCAGGCAGTATGGTTCGTGATGTGAGAGACACAAAACCAGGAGACGAGGGTCACTGTCCTGGGTTGTGCCTCTCAACTCATCACAAACCTTTGTAGCACAACAGAGCCAAATATAATGAAAATTTAGTTACACCTTTAGTGGTAAGTCACAGAAAACCATTCTAGTTGATGGCAAAGATTGCAGGCAAAGCTGTTTCAACCGCTAAAATTACTCTTTTTTTTTTTTTTTCAGTCTGCAAAAATAAAAAATGTTCACTTTTTTTCTTAAGAACTTCAAAACAGCACTGTTTTAACATGTGCAAGGATTTCATCATAGTTACTACATGAGATGACAAAGCCCTGCCAGGTTTTAAACGTTCAAATTGAAGATTTTTGTTTTTCAGAAATGTTCTCCTCCTTCAAAATTTGACCATTTCAACGTGCGTAAGGAGTCCAGGAAATACATAAACAACTATAAAAGTTTACCTTACACAATTACTCATACAGTGCATAATTTTGTACATAAAAAGTACCGCACATAATTCTGGAGGAGTTTTTTTTTTTTGTTTGTTTTTTGTTTTTGTTTTTTTTTCAACACAAACCTGATGAACACAGACTCCGAGGAACCTGAGGATGTTCTGGTGCGAGAGTCGGTTGAGAAGCTGCACCTCCCTCAGCATGTTGGGCCGATTGCTGGTTGAGGTGTTCATCTTGAGCACCATCACCTGGCCCGTGGTACGGTGGGTGACCTTGTACACCTCGGAGAAGAACCCCGCACCAATTTTTTCCGAGACAAAGTCGTCCAGGCGGGTGAGGTTAGCCACCGCATGGCGCAGAGCCTGGCACGAGGACCGTGGCGTCGGGGGCTCCAGCGCACAGCTCCGCACGCAGGGCATCACTTGCCGCCCCTGCAAGGGGTGCAACATGCACCGTGGAGCGCCACAAAATGCAATGAACCGCGCAGCAACGTTACACACTCAATATGGTAATACGTTGCTTAAAGGAGAATTGTAGGGGCCCTGACATGAATGTTGCGTTGCGGACTACGGCATACTGCGCAGTGAAAAGATGTGGCAGGAAAATATGGCAGGATGCTATCCACTATAATCGGGGAGTGACCTTTTCGGGTTAATCCCGATTCCGCCCGGTTATTACCCCCCCCGCCCCGAACTGACCACCGACCAATTCGGGTTAAACCCGATTTCCCCCCGAATCTAAGAAAGGCATTTAACCCGAAAAGGTCACTCCCCTGACTATAATACCCTAGTCAGACGGCACAACCTAAGGCCGTTAGCGGAACGGCCGTAACCTCACCTGTAGCCCAACCATCATTTCGAGTGACATCGTTCCCCAACCCGATTGGTTGAAAACGGGAGGTGTGTGTGTATATACGCCTTTTCTGTAACAATTCTGAACCGCATAATTGTCACAAAAAAGGTGCGCGCCTCGAAATTTTCAACAAATCGGGGCAGAGAACCATGTCACTCGAAATGATGGTTGGGCTACAGTCGAAGTTACGGCCGTTCCGCTAACGCCCTTTACTTTGCCGTCTGATTAGGGTATACATGACGTAAAAGCAAAAGAGAAAGTTGCATACAATTCATGACATAGTAAAGTGCGAAAAGACATGTGAGGAAGTAGGCAGGATGTCCAGTACCATATGCAAAGAACAAAAACGAAAAGAAAATTGCTCGCGGCAGCTACTTACTCAAGAAGGTGCTTAGAATGTATCCCTATATCCGCAGCACACGTAGAATCTGCTCTGCACACATAAATCTGGCTACGTTCCAGATAGATACACACTACGTATATTACATAACATCACGTATTTATCCGGAGCATAACCTTGGCCTCGGTGCCAGTTTTGATTAATTCGTTTCCTATAACCGTACGCTACGCTGATATGCTACATGCTGATATACGTATACATGTACACCGCGGGAGCTAAGACCGCCGAGAGTGAATGCCAAGCAGTGGAAAAACACACGAAGCTGTGATTTACACAACAACACACATTTGCAACTGACCTTGTTCCAGCTATCGATAGCTCAGGCTGCGATTGTGTCACACACACACACACACACACCGGCCCGTACTAACACAGCCTGAGAGCTATGAATAGCTGCCAAGAGGTTCAACGGAATGCAGACGAAAAAGAGACGTTTCGCCTCAGGAATACCGCTCAACATTCTGACACCCAGCCACTTAAGAGATCGGTCGGGAGGCAAATAAAATTTAAAGGCAATAAAATTTACTGCACCCACAGGCCAAAGTCATGTGCGTCTTCGAGCCTCATCCTCCTCCAACACACACACACACATACACAAAAACGCAGACGATACCTTCGTAGTCACCTGGGTTGTTTGTTTCTTGCCTTTTTGACACGCGTTTTGCCAAAAGGCATCGAGCCAGTAAGCGCAGGCGAACGCCGATCGGCGAAAGATGCAGAGGACGGAGTTTGCGCGTCTATAAAACGGTAACTAGGTCGACAGCTCATCTTCTCTTTAATCTGACTTGTTGACACGTTGATGTCGCGCGACAATTCTCACGCCACAACGCACGCACAGTGGGCTGGAAGGCGACGCATGTGTTGTTATTTTCTTAATATTTCTTGGAGACTGTTCAAGACGTAATAGGATAGCGCTAGCATAGGCCTAAGCTTGCCAGAGTTAACATGCAGAGAGATGGGAGGACGCAAACTTTCGGAGCGCTCGCAAAAATTTCACTCACCGTATTAAAGAAAGCGTGCTGATGCAGCCGCACGAACTAGTGTGTCTAGAGGGCTTCTGCACAATTAGGCAGGCATACTTGTCCATCGTTCTCCTTAATTTTACCGATGAAAAGTATGATGAGCGGAGAGAAATGCTACCGCTACTGTTTATTGCCTACATCGTTAGAGGGCGAAAGTGGACTTTTTGCCGGTGGCGCCACAGAAGCTCTCCGTGTCGTCTGCTTCGGCATTCTTTCAAAACGCGCCAGTTTTGAACACTACGAAACTAATAGCTTCATTTATTTGGAATCGTGAGCTATTTTTTGCAAAAAAAAAAAAAAAAAAGATTTGGTGATTTTGGAATGTCAAACTCGAATTTGCAGCACTTCATGCAAACAGTATATAATGATTTTCTACCAACCAACCCACTCAGCCACTCTATGATGATTTTCTATAAATGCATTGGATGTAACATTCGTAACAAATATTGATATATTAAAATACATGACGCTATAAAAGGCACACAAGATATTTTTCATGAATTTCCGTGGCATGCATAGACAGGTTGATTACCTGACAAACATACATTTCATAAGTCATTTGCACATATTATACCAATAAATTCGTATTTTAACAATAAGATTCTGTAAAGCTTATACAAGGGAAAATAAACAGGTTACAGAACCCTCACAGACTACAGAAACAGTAACAACAGAAAAATGGGATAGTATTATGGAATCCACATGCTTGCATATTGTTTTTTGTTCTACTCAATCTTCTTAGACTTTGTGCATGTGTGTCCACCACCATGATGATGGTCATGAGTCTACAGATAGTCCACTTAGTCATTGTCAGAGTCATTTTCGTCCGAGCTCCAATACGACCACACCGGACCGGATTTCTTATCCTCGCTTACACTTGACGAATGACCGTTGTCCACTTTGTGTCTCTTACAAACACTACTTGGCTGCACAAGCTTAACTACGTCCCAGCCATCCAGTTTCACATTTGCACAAATCCTCTCCGGCTGGAGATCTTCCAGAAGGTTCCTCACCTCTGTCAGTGACGCGTGCATCGAATAACACACCCTGTAACTGTTCTTCGCAATTCTTTCCACCAAATTATTGACGGTCACATGATTCACAAACCACATAGTTGACAGCTTTACAGCTACATAGTTCACTAAAGGACAACGGCAATTGGTATAGCCCACTTTTGCATGAAACCTAGTCGAGCTGGCATCCAGCGTCATAGCTTCTTGGATGGACTCCAGCCCTTTGTAACGATTCATTTTGCCGGCTCCCACGTGTACCTTCATCCCAAAAGTGTGCCAGAGTACTTGATATAGGTGTTCGTAGCCGTACTGCGCGAATGTATCCAACAGAATATGGCAGTCTGTTTCGGCCAGAAAAGGCTTTACGAGGTTGACCAGCGCTTCTGAACAGTCTATCCGACCAGGTATATAGTTTGCGCCGGGAAAACAGAAGGTCGTGTCAACGTATGCGCATTTCAGAGGCTTGGGTGACCCGTCTTCGTCGTACAAGACTTGGAGCTGACGTTCACTTCCACTCAGTCTGAAGTCGCCCGTATAGAGGACGTTGCCCTGAAGTCCTTCGAGGTAAAACATAGTTGAACCAGGGCAATGCTCGGCTGAAATCAAGGTGACGACCACGCTGTAAGCTGGCTTGCTGGTGTCACTGGGCACTTTGATCGTGGTTGGACAGTCAACCGGAATGGTCACCGTGTACGGTTTGAGGTGTTCGTATTCGGGGTCATTAAGTAACAGAATGCAGGACACCTCGGAGAGATACAGCTTAACGTCGCTTCTGCTTTGTAAACGATCAAAAAACGGTTGGGAGCTCAAACCGTTCATGTGGTCCTTGTGACAGTGCGATAGGAGGAAGACTGTTGATCTGAGGTTGTGTTCGGTGAAATTGTCGATGGATATGCGATCGTACTCCTGCAAGGTTCCACCGAACGTACTCATGGTGATAACCTGGTGATAGCGGTGGAAAGTGATAAGCCGCCCAGCCCCAAACAGACAAGCTCACACATGTCCAAACAAACTCCGACAGAAATCGCAGGCCCGCGGTTACGGCTGAACAGCTTGGATTGGATTAAGACAAGCCGGTAGCGAAGCCAATAAAAAAATGCGCGCATTCGTTTGTCAACTTTTCAACGCGTGAAGTTGTGAGTTATGTCTGATACCTGCTGCGTTTTCACAAACAGAATATTCGTTGCACGCCTCAAGTCCATGGGAAGGCAGTGTAAGGTGTACATCTACAGTCAGTTCTCGCAGGAATCCAACTCTTTCGCGCAAAGCGAAACGGTAACAGTCACCGGGCTAACAAACGCTCGGCAGTGCCAGCTCGCCCGCGTCGACGACTTCGAAAGTCTGCTCAGACAGCTCGTGTTAGCCGTTTGTTGCGCAGAAAGCGTACGTATCTTTCGGTATAATCAGACGGAAAATGATTTCACGCCTTTGAAGGCCTTCAAGGTGGCAGAAGCCTCACCGAAAACTTTCGTTGTGTCAAACGTTCCAGCTTGGACGACGTTGAAAAATCGGCAACTGACTGTTTATCAACAGAATGCTGTGCAGAGCTTCAAACTCACCTGTGCCGCGACTTTCGTGTTGCATGCTTGCAGCGTACAGCTCATCTCGGAATCCGATGAACAGGTTGTGACACTGTACGCACTAGCAACATACACCGGTGTGAAGTTTGTGTCTGCTACTAAAGGCACGTGCCGCGAGATTGCAGAAGGGCGCTTCTTGCCCGATGTGTTTTCAGCGAACGTCTGCGCGCTTTGTGTGCAGTTCGAGAACGTTGTTTGTTACGTCACCAATGACTGTGACTCAGAAGCAGCGCTGACGTCAGCGTTTGATAACACCACTATCGCGTGCACGCGTGCTGGAAGTTTACTTTTGTTCAGAAACGGTGCTGTGACGTCACGATGCGAAATACATTATCGGAATGCCAATCGGATCCAGTGTATTACACGAGGCGGACGAGTGACTCACGTAGTCGTGTGGTCCCCAACGGACGGCGCATGCGTAGTGCAAGCGAGCAACAGGGATTTAAAGGAAAGTAAGGTTTTTTAAGGTAGTCTTAATTTATTTTTTTACACGCGCATTATAGGTGGTGCAGACCTTTCCACCGAGCCACTCCGTGATAGTGGGAGACATACTTGGACAAGGCTACGAACAAGTCGTCGGATTTATCGTCGGTCAAATACTGTCGGACACACTGTGGTACGACGCAGGTGGTAAAGCAACTGCTGAGGCAGTGTCCTCCGGGCTCAAGGATACCATAGCTTCGCTCCAGAAGCAGTGTTGTGTGAGTTTCTGGGAATCCCACACTTGCAAACGGCCCATATCTTCGTCTTCAACGCAGATTGGACAAACTGCCGTGGAGAAAACTAACCGCACGATAGCGGAGACGGATGCCTTGATAGAAAACCTGGCACGCGCTTTGAGGGAGAAAAATTTACGAGGCCAGGTACAAATCGAGGCACCGGACGCACGGGAACTGGCTTTCATAAGGAGGAGCACGGGCCTCATCTCCATAGTACCGTCAGACGACGGAGTCATCGATCATCCACCAACGCTCAGGGACGACGGTCCTGGATCTCAAACGACGATTAAGCCGGCTTCGTCTTGGGCACAGTTGTACGGGCCGAGACTTCTACTCGGCTGGATATTCAACAAAGAAATGCTCGGGTTAGTAGGAAATGCTTTACAACGTGACTTTATCAGTCCTGGATCTCTTTTCCTCCGTAATGTCTCCTCTTGCTTTCAGGAGAGAGCCAGACGTCCACGTCACAAGCCCAGACGTAACCTTCGACGTCCACACTGCCCTCTCTACCGATGCCGTAACCGTAGGTGCATGCTGCCCGCTCCCAGACTTGGAAAAGCTTCCCGTAACAATCCTCGTAGACTTCGCGGTACACTCCTGCACCGTCGACGTTGCCACCGTTCCGTCGATATCTAACCCAACGACCGAAACTGTTCTCTCTCTCCGATCCCAACAACTTCGGCACGACCTTCTGGTCGAGTCCCGCTCTGTTTCCTTGCATCAAGAATGGGACCAGCTGGTCAAAGACCTGTTCTTTGGCACCGGTCCCGGAGTTTATCTCTGCAGCGTCGCATCGTCCGTGCTGTACGAAGTTAACTTCACGATAGAGTCCGGCGGAAATTCTTGTACAAAGTTACAAGTTTACGTAGGGTGAGTATTATTTGATGCGGCAACGTGCTTTTGTACGGGATACCTCGCATTAACGCTCAAATTTTCAGCTTGGCTTCTCAGTACTCTGCATTCAAACGGTGGCTGGCTGACATTCTCCCGGATGATGCTAGCGCAGCCCCGCCTCCGGACGGACCGTCGGACTTGCACCTGAACGTCAAGCGCCGCCTCATGCGCGAAGCAGACGTTGCTCGGTCCATCGTACAGCGTCCGACGCGCGAATACGCGAGCCTGCGGCGACACCTGCTGGCGGCGGAGTGCGACACCGATGAAGCGGTGCTGAGGCTCCTGCACTGCCTTCCGACAAACTATGTTTCATGAAGAAAATGATTTGCGCGTGTGAATGTGGTAGTGGAAGGAATATTGTAAAATACATCTTTAGGCAGGCTGGCTCACGCATAATAAATGTACGTGGAATGAGGAAGCCTAGGAGAAAACGCAAGTTACAGTGCCAACATCTTTTATTTCCAACCGTCCCCACAAAGTGCTTAGCGCTTGCGTCGCAGCTGCAGGGTGTTCCTGCGCTTCCAGGAGGCCTTGCGGGAACCTCCGATCGTCTTAGTGTAACGGTGACCCTTGCCCAGACCGCGAGACTTGCGGCCTGCCGAGGTGAGACCCCGCATCTCGCGGTGCTTGTGCACAGCCTTGCAGATCCAGTTGATCTTGGGGTCTCGCCTGATGGCCTTGTGGAAGGTGTCGACGAGGATGACCTCGTAGTACTTGAACGTGGAGTCCTGGGCCACCCAGTAGGAGTTGAGAACTCGTAGGGCCTTGCAGCGACGGCCTACGCGGTCCTGTCGAATGACGGGCATAAGACGGGGTTACAACTAGGAAGGAGCTTTTTGTGAGAGAACATTGACTCTGTTGAGTCAGACATCCAAGGAAGTGAATACATCATTGTATATCACGGAGGTGTAGGATATCATCATATGACACACTAATGGCGATGTCCCATCGATAATCCGGGGCAGAGCCACAGCGACGGCGGCGCCCTCGTGAGACAGGGGTCGACTTTGGCGGATGTATGCAACGACTGCTGGCAACTCCGCAGCTAGAGCACGGTTGTTTTCGCTAATGGATGTGGATTAAGTCCCTCAGGCTCCAGATTGCTACGTTTTTGCTCCACATTCAAGCTCTCACTCCAGTTCGACAGGTGGCATTCATCATGAGTGTAACTGCCAGAAGCCTTCTTATCGAAAGCAAGGCCCTCTGGTGGACAGCCAAACCCACAAAATTTCTCACCCATTGTAATCCACGGGCCATTTAATTTAAGCGATAAATTTAATCCAAACAGTAATTTACAGAAGTGCAGAATATAAAAGACTGATGCCCTGCACTGATTATGTGAGCAAACGTGAACATATGTCCCATGTGAGTAAATGTGTGAGATCAGCAAATGAACGACATACAGTGTGAATGTCATACGCTGGAAATTGCATTCAATTTCCTGTGGGACATGGGTATTAGAATATGAAGACCATTATATCCAGCTATTGCAATAAATCGCATACCATTGCTCTGGGCAAAAGTAGTCGCGAGAAGTCATGGATTCGCTACACGAAAATAGCAACGATATGTAACAATTGCACGTAATTGCGCAGCATTGCGTATAAACTGGGTTGAGGTCGAAATCCTGGGAGTTGACGTGATTTTTCTTAGAAGTGACATCCTATTATTAGCCCGTATCTGTGTGAGTCTCTGTGTGGGTTGACTGGCATATTAAATTCAGTATTGCCTACATTAAACTAAGCGACCCAGAAGTTGTACGGTGCAAACTCTTCGTGAAACACACAACAAATGTGGGCTGTCATATTACATACAGCAGACGGAAAAAATCTTTGCCAATCGTACCTCAGCCAGGGCCTGGTGATTGCGGACTGGCTTCAGACTGTTCACACCGTGGTTCCTGGGCTTGCCATAAGTTGCGCCCTTGGGCACCTGCTTCTTGCGGCCCCCGCGACGGATACGGATTCTGTAGATAACGTAACCTAAAATAAAAGAAAAAAAAAAAAAAAAACAAGTAAGCCATCTCCACATTTTCTAACATGATGTCCCTGTTCATCTTCCTTCAGACATCCAAGGAAGTGATAAGGATCATTGTGTTTCACTGGGTTTCTGTGTTGTCATCATTGCTTATTAGGTACGAAAGGCAAAAGGGATGGATCCAACACCTTGCTTAGCCCTGTATCCGAGACGACGGGCCTTGTCTGGCCTCAAGGGACGCGGGGCACGATGGCAAGTGCTCAGCTGCCGGAAGTACCAGCATCGGAGACGGAGCAGAAACCGCATAACATCGGACTGTTTTTTGCGCCACAGCTCTTGCATGTACTTGTAGGCCCCCATGATGAGCTTTGGGCCTGAAAAACAACACGGAGCTGGAGAGACCGGCCACGCACTTCGCTGTCCGATTTACCAAACAGGAGTCACGCACTACCAGACAAAACATTTCGAACATTCTTTATCATACAACACGTACACAGAAAGTGTTATTTGCAGTGAGGGTGCTCGTATTATCGATGTATACGTGCCGTTAAGTGACAGCACGTATGGACACACAGTTTGGTTCGAAGAGAAATTACGGGTCTCAATTAAATCATCTATTGTAAATACGCGTCACAGTGATATCGGGATAGATAATAGAGTGCTACACAAGTTGGAGAAGTCCTATTTCAAGTTAATTTTTGATGATAAAAAGCGATTTCCAAAATACAAAGCTATATCATTCTCACTCACCTCACGGAAAACGAAGAGAAAAGGGCCGATCTCGCGTCTTCTCGCAGCTGATGGTATCCGGCGTGATCGCTTTTAGCATTTGAGAAGTTTTCTGCTTGAGAAATTTACTTTGTCTGTTTTTCACTGTGTCAAACGAAATTTTTGAAGCCACGAACTCTGTCCAGCAACTAAAAACTTTACATTTTTCTGTAACAAAAAAAGTATCAACAACAAGGCAGAAATTTTAGTACCAATATTGACCGTCCTACGCCACCACTATCACGCGTCGTTCAAAAGTTGTCTTTCTGTGATTTCTGTCAGTAAGACCAGTAAAACATTCTTTATAGTAAAGACTGTGAGCGCTTCCGCTTTGTCTTCCCTACCGTGAATACGTCAAGATGCTATTCAATGCAACGACCACAACAACGCAATCTGCTCCAACATTTTCTTTTGGACAGCCTACGCAAAGCCCCCTCACAGTCACAACAACCACTTCAAACCCAGGTTAACACACATTTCGCTAACGTACTTACACCACGAATGATCGACGAGTAGTATTTACGGCGTAATTCTTACCGTCATGCAGGGTTCAACTTCTTAGCGAGCAAACCGAGCACGACATCGTCCACAACATTCTCTCTCGGTCAGACCGGCACCAGCTTCGGCGTTACACCGTCAACGGCTTCTACGACAGCAGCTGGGACTTTGGCACTCAGCACAACCCAACCAACCTTCGGAACTGCGACCACAAGTAAGTTTTCGAGGAATCTTGCGTCCCACACTTCATTATGGCTTCACGTTGCATTTACAGCTACTACACCAGCAACTTCGAGCACGCAGACGTACGTAACTACCCAAAACTAAGTACTAAATTATCTCAAAACGACCACCAAGTTTTTCTCAAAACGACCACCAAGACACTTCTGTTCTTCACGTAGGATGCATTATCGTCTATTAGAAGAATCCGTGAACAAATGGAAACTGGAGCTCGAAGAACACGAGTCCGCTTTCCTCCGCCAGGCCACTCAGGTCAATGCGTGGGACAGGCTGCTCGTGGCGAACGGAGAGAAGATTGCCGCGCTCAGCGAGCTCGTCGAAAAGCTCAAGCTGGACCAGCAGCGCCTCGACCATGAACTAGACTTCATAGTGTCTCAGCAGGGCGAGCTCGCTGAGCTCATCGAGCCGCTCGAGCGAGCGGTTCGCGATGCCCCGGAGCTGTCTCTGCAGCATCATGCTGATCTTGAACGTGAACACACGTACGTGCATTGCGGTTCATGCCTCAAAACTTAAACGCGGTAACCTGCGTTTTAATCTTGCAGGTATCACCTCGCAGAAAACGTCAACGCCCAGTTGAAGCGGATGTCTCAAGATATCAAAGAAATCATCGAGCATCTTAATTCGGCCAATACTGCTGTCATTGAGAACAAACCCGTGAGTTGTGAACTTGACCGTCGTACAGAAAATTTGACCCCAAACACTCAGATAATTCGAGGAAGGTTCCAAGCTTATATGAACCTTCCTTCTAGTTTTAAACGATGTCACACCCGACACAGCTTGAATTGCTTTTGCTTCGGGCATTAATCATTTCATCAGATACATAACAGCACTAGGTTTCCCATGTCTTCGAATGTATGAAATAAGGAACAAGTCTGCCTTCATGGGAGCTCGAAAAGCTTCAGAGGATAGTCTTTGAGGACACTGATATAGTCTCCAAGGGTTACCAGATGAGATACGTAAAATATGGCAAAAAATTGTAAGAGTATCTGATAAAAAACCACTAGCAACACAAGGTGGCATCAACACTACAAAATCTTACTGTAATGAGACTAACGATAGTCTCCCATGCTTGCAGATCCACCAGATATCGAAGGTCCTGGATGCGCACATGAATGCCTTGACGTGGGTACAACAGAATTCAGGTGCGTACAACACTCTGCACGCATCTTGGAAAAACCCACATTTTCCCTTCTTTTTTCGCAGCTCTTCTGCAGCGGAAGACTGAGGAGGTGGAGCGCGCTTTTCAGCAGCAACAGGTCGAGCAGAACAAGTTCCAGAATAGGTAGTCTCGAGTATTAAGTGCAAAATAAACTCTACTTCTCCAGACATTGCCTCCGAATACCTCCTGGCCCAGTTTCGTAAAGAAAGGACATCTTATCTGACTCTGATAAGATTCCAACCCACGTGGCCAAAGAAATCATTTCTTCCACGTTTCTCTCAGGGGAATAAGGTCTTCACACTTTTACTCAACCACCATTCACACTCAATGCTGTGGTTGCCAGCACAACAAAAAAAATAAGCCAGAGAAAGATGTCCAACAACAGAGGCAAACGTGAACAAAGGCATAAATCCACTCTTTTTTCTTGTCGGGAAAAATCCACAATTTTCCACCTTCCAGGGTTGCCGACTCCCGGAAAGACGTGCGTCAACGGATCAAAACTCCAGCTCCCCTCCCCCCCCAAACTCCGACGCACCGTAAGACTGTCACTCGAAGTGCACTCGACGTAGTCCGGCAACCACCGTACAAAAGTACCGCAAGTTTTTTTATCCAGGTCGTCACCCCGTTGTAAAAAAATATACAACCTATATGTTACACCGTTATTGCGGGATGATGACTAGAGGGGGGCCGACGTCTCGGCGCCGCCGCCGCCGCGGAACAGTCACGTGCTGGGTCGGCGCCGGGTGGGGATCACGTCCGAGAGGGACGTGCCGCGTATCCGCTGCGACCGCCGCGTCGTGTGCTTGGCCTCTCGGCACCTCTGGCAGGTGAACTCTTCCGGAATGTTGTTCCGCCGGATCTTGGCGCACGACAGGTGGATCCAGGTGAGGCACTCGGAACACTCGATCATGGGACGACCCGCAAACGGCTTCAGGCAGAAGCAGGTGATGAGGTCGTGAGAGTCCTCGTCCGACATGTTCGACGTCAGCGGCTCTTCCGTCCTGTCGCTGCGAGACTCCCCTGGTGGGTGAACAAGAACATTTCGTCATTTGCGATAGTGGGGACCTCGAAAAAGGGGGGACAACAGAGAACGCTTGTTCGCTCAGAAACGGCGTAAAGTATCGTCAAAACAGAAGTACCGGCGTGTTCTCCTTGCTTTGCCCTCGTCGATGACACGTTTTGTAGAATTCTGGGACTATCCATTGATTCGTGTTGAGCCCGAATTCGCTAATATTTTAGTGCGCGACACTCTGTCGAGACTGCAGCACGTGTTCGAGACACAATTTATTGAAAATCAACGGTTCAACCTTGAGCATCATACCGAACACTGACCTCTCCCTTGATACAGAGTACAGCATTCGCATTCATTTTGTGCGAGTAATTAATTCGTGAACGATGACTATACCAAACCGAAACCAAAATGAAAAGCGCACGACGGTTTGCCCGGAGGAAGATACTGCGACGTCACCCGGCACTGTCGTCTGCTACGAAAGCTCGCATTCTTCCATGCCGGATGACGTCCGCTGCGTTGCTTTCGGCGCCCTCTTGCTTCACGGAGGCGACGCGCTCGCTTCGTAATAATTCGTCCGAACAAAATCTGCGCGCTTTGGGAACGCGATATTTCGCAATGTACGTTCCTGACATCCGAAGGATTACTGCTATGTCACAATATTTGTGAAGATTTTGTTGCGGAGTCCCACTTTAACGGCACAATGCAACCACCCATGCTGCTTGTCACAGTTACAGAGACTTCTAGCAGACATTGGATATATGGGAAGGCGAAGACGATGGCAGCAACGTTTTTATGGTACACTAGGTACTATAGTACGTCAGCATCAAGCTATGCGAAGAGAAGATAAGGGACAAAATGTCCCTTGTCACACTTGTCCTCGTTTCATATTGCTCCAATCAGAGTTACTGCATCATTGTTTGGTTTTTCCGAGACACTTCTCCAACACATACACTTCGCAAAGCGATATAACTAACGAAGATATCGAATTCACCTTCAGGACACACCTGACAATGTCCCAGACTACCCGTACTAAGCTGCGGCGGGAAGGCACAATCGTACCTCTCCGATATCTCAACGTTTTGGAATATCCATCAAAGGGGCAAGGAACCTTACCCGATTCTGCTGCGCCATTCTCGAGCGGCTTAATCCCGCTATCGGTGCTGTCCGCTGAACTCTCCGACGGACTGGATGCCTTCTGACGCAGCTCTTCCTGCTTGATTGCCTCGTAGTTCTCATACTCGAGGATGAACTTGCAGAATGAAATGAAATCTTCCGAAGTTCGCTGCCTTTTCGTTGGTGGTGGTTGATCCTACAAATTACAAACAGCGTGAATGAAGGAAAAGAACGCCGTTGTCGCGAAACGCATCGCATTCGTCTGCTCAGGCGCCGCCATGTCAGATTTTTTTTTTATATACATATTTTTTTTATGTCTGTCTGCCGTTTAACTTCGCAGAAGACAAGGATCTGAAGTAAACAGTTGCAGCGATCGACTGACACTTGACGCTTTTTTTAGTTTTTTTTGCAAAACGTGAATTCGAACGGAACTTTGGAAACTATCGCCGAAAAACTGAAACATTTCGAGTGAGCAGCGTCGGGAACATTTGACTTTGGTCACATCATGGTTCTAACGTAAGCGGCTTAAGACGAGACAACGGGAACAAGACAGTCGTCAGGACGACGATCTAATAAGGCAGAACCCGGGTAGTGAACTACGAATACTAGCATGAAACGGGAAACACGCGTAGCCTCCTCAATCGAATCCCTTTCTAGGTGGCAGATGATACCATCGCACGCCAAGACGAGGCACAACTTACCCCAGAAGGGCTGTAGCGCTCGGACTTGAAAATTAGTCCCTTTGAACCTGGAAATAAGAGAACTGAAGTTCATAATAATGGCAGCAGACAAAACTGGCACAGAATCAGCGTAGAGTCTCATGCATCCTACGAAGCGTTTGCACTGAGACTCAGATCGTGACATAACAGTTTTGTCAAGCGTTGTACTCTGCTAGGACTTGGAATACGTCTCGTAAACCATTTATGGTTACCGGAAGGTCCTGCAAGAACAATGTCCTGCTGCATCGAACGTTTGGCCCAAGACCTCGTAGAACAACGCCTGACATACGACGGAAGAACGCAGCCAGCCACAGCGACTTACCATTAACTTCCTCTTCCATACTCTTTAAATTAACTTCTGGAATAATCATCACATCGCCTGTGTATCCAGAAAAGTTCTGTCAAAAACTCCACTCAACGCACACAATCAAGAGACACAGCTCAGATCTAAACCAAAGTGTCTTCCCGTGATGCTTCGCGCGGGTTGGTCCATTTTCAAAGGGGGAAGGAGGGTTGTTCTCGGAGTGCTTCTGTATATTTCCTTGTAGCTCAAATTACGAATACGGCGCTTAGATAATCATATGAGCTAAATAATAGGTTAAATGGACACTTTATCGTATTTAATGCCATTACAAGTGATTTCGGTTGCCGTTCTAAAGCGCGAGCGTTGCGCCACCTGTGGTTTCCCACGCCGGTCTGAAACTACTGGAACTGCGTCGAAAATAAGGTCGTTTATGAACAATTTTCGTAGAAACCAATTCGTGGTGGTCATAATAGTGAAAAGATAAGCCATTCGAGGTCTAGAGGAAGTCCCGAAAATCCGAGCCTTTATGGAATCGTTGCGAATTACCTACATATCGAACCACCACTTATTACGAATTCCGATTCGTAACCAACAAAATGCTCACGGCATCTCTTTATTGCCACTAAACCGAACTGCAGAAACAGGAGAGCGTTACAGAATAAATACTTCAATAGCAAAAGTACTGTTGTCAATATTTAATCAATCTCTTTGTATTATTTTAAAACTATCTAATAAAAGATGTACAAACCTCTCAGCTCTAACAAGGTAGTGACAAGCATCTTTGTTCGTGCTCTGTAATGAAGGTTAGTGCCGACAAGCAGTTCTTAACATAACCCTACTTTTTAACGCGACACAATGGCACTCTCTGCCAAGGACAATATACCCTCTCTTTAAGATAAGCTTAAATCTGCATTCAAGTGTCAACTATCGTAAGTGTAACGAACAGGCTAGAATTAAATGCACAATTATCAGAGTCCTTGTGCAGTAAACCACACTATGCCTGTCTCCACGACGGGACATCCGTCATTTTGGCATCGTACGGGTCAAAATGGCTACGACCGTGACGAACACAAGCGTTTTACGACTAGAGCGTTCCTGCCGAGCTGACGGGTCATAGCAGTCCTTCCATAAACTTTGTGTCGAGAGTCTGTATGAGAATCCTAACAAACGCCATCTCCTTTCGAGTGTTGTCGAAGATGACCTGAGGGTCGTCCGACGTGCACCGCAGGCAGTTCGGCGCCATCACCATCGCCAGGTTGCTCGAGTCCATCTTTGTGACCGCGGCGTTTTCGGGCGCCGCAAAGACCTGCAGGAAGCGCACGAGGTACGCGAGAACGTAGCGGTTTATCTCTGGCAGACGGCGCACGACAGACAGCGCCACCTGGGGGTTGTTGCAGTTCTCGATGCACTCCTCGTAGAACGCCGTCGGAATTAGCGGTTCGTGCAACTCGCGGTACCACAGTTTGAGCAGGGAAGCCGGAACGTGCGGATCCGCGCTGTCGACTGCCTGCCACTGGTCCATCCTGACCTTGAGAGCGTTGACCTCGTCGATGTCTCCCGGCACCCTGAAAATTCCCTCGGTCTGCGCTCCGTTGAGCCGCAGGACCGCTTCCGACAGCGTCGTCTGGATCCAGGGAAGACAACGCCGAGGATATCTTTCTTGCTGCAGCGCCATCACTTCGTCGAGGGTGTTTCCAAACATGGATGGCCTGAAGATGTGGGCACGGGATTGTTCCACTTCCTCAACGGTCGGACGTCGCAGTCCGCGTTTGGCTCCGCTTTGCGCTCCACGCTCCAACCGTTGCGCGCAGGCAGCAGCGTAAGCGGCGACTGGGCTACTTGGGTCTCGGTGTCGCTGTATGTAGCTCTCTAGGTACGGTTTAAAAGTAGCAGACGGCGGGAACAGGCCCAAGCAGACGGCCATGAGTTCCCAGCCCAGGACGAGGCTTTCCTGACGCGGATTTTCTGTCGTTTGACGGCAGATCTGGATGTAGAGCTCATCGCGGATGGCCTGCTTGCTCCATCCACGGGTTGCAATATCGAGAGCAACGGCGTTGAATGTGGCCTTGGACTTGCGGTCTCCCATGTAAGCCTGCAGATGGAAAATACAAATGTTGCAACAAAATTCTATTTAAAAAAAGTCAAATCCTTTCTCAACCTTTAATGTGTCACTCTAGACTAAAATACATACTCTATCTGCGCATTCACACAAGCGACGTTCCACGGAATACTCCAGCGGAAGATGGGCAAAACGTCACAGCTTTCTTCTGCCACGTGAGCGCAGGAACTCAATCTCGTGTTTTTCTGTGCTCTTTCAACCATGGGGAATATCCTGTGGCTCCGCCACAAGACAGTCCATAGCAGACGACATGGCCAATCATGTCGTCTGCTACGTGCGCGGCACGCCACCCTTAACGTTCTGGCACAGAGCGAAAGCTCAACCTCAGACGTGGCGGATATTCCACTCCAAGAGCAGTTGCTCGCTTTTTCTTCCACTAGAATATTCCGTGGCGATGTCGCTCGTGTGAACACACAGTATACATCATGGAGTGATGTGAAAATCACTTGTGGGCTCTCTGAAGGAGCACTTTCCCTCTTGCACTCTAGAGGTCAGCTACTGTCATCATTCTTGCACAAGAGCACACAATGCTAACCCAAGCAGCACGACATCTTGGCCCAATATTGGCAATATTGGCGCAATCTTGGTCCAATATGCGCTGCATGGGAAGCAGGCCAAGAGACAAGAAACATTTACGGAGGGTACTTTCACTGCGTGTCTAAAGGACTTGCTCTCGTGGGTACACTGTACCTGAATGAGTTTGAAGAGATCGCAGGCATCTTGTTTGAGCGACTTGTCCGTGGTCATAATCATGGGCTTCCTGATGGGATCCTTGGACCAGGACAGCATGTCCCGCAGGGAGAACTTCTTCCGGAAGATTCCTCGCTTGTGTCGGTTTATGTTGTCCTGGGCATACTGCACAATGTCGCTCTCCGAGGGAGGCTTGCGGTCGCTCGACAGGGGCCTCGTGACCATGTTGTTCCCAGATGCCTGGAATGACTTTGATAATTATGGTTAATGCGGTGGAGATTTTTACGTAAAACTGCGCATAATTATTTTTTATCACGCGAGTTCTTTCGTTATTACGCGAGCCTATGCAATTTTACAGCACTTGCATATTGCATTGGCCTTGACTGTTTTGTCCCCAGGTGCCTGGGTGGACTTCGATAAACACCGTTAATGCTGCGGGGAATTTCTACATAACATTGTACAAAAATATTTATATTATCTCTTCGAGTACGTAATTTATTCTATGTAACTTTAACAAATAAACCGAAACTATTTACCTAGTCTTAGAAAGTTTGCAAGTTCTCCATATTTTTTTAATTTTTCAATCACTCAATCAAGTTTGCAAAATGTTTGCATATTTGAAAACTATTGTTCAAAGTTACGTAGTGCAGCTTTATATCATTTTGCAGCTTTCAAACTTGTCGACGCGTGAAAGTGTTCTTAAAAATTGGGGTGCACTTACCAAACCCCCTCCCACCCCCCAGAAAAAAATATTTAAAAAAATGTCCACCCACGATCGAGACTCGCAAAGCATTACGGGGCTACAACCTATTGGGTTTCGTTGACCAAAAACATATGAACACATCTCTCATTGAACAGTTCATTCAACAGTTCATGGACTAGTTTCCTGGGCTAACATCTAGAGTGAGGATATCCGAGGTGCCCACCTGTGACTTCTCGAGGGCCGCAATAGGCTCACTGTTACGGCTGTATTTCCGTAACGACGTGTGCTGAACACAGGGCTGCTGGGAAGGGGAGTTGGAAAACCAGCTGCCTGCATCACTTTCTCCTGCAGGAGTGAATGACACCCTTACTTTCACTCTCGAATCTCGTGGCTGAACTGCGATTATTATTGATACAAATAATCCTGCAATACGCTGACCTCGCTATATGTGGGCCTAACAAAGAAAAAAAATTGAGGAAAACAGCTCCAACGGCGTAAGGGAGTTATCACCACGGATGTAAGACTTTTTTATTATTATTATTGATTTATTTATATATATATTTTTGATTTTATTTATTTTAATTATGGTATTATATTATTTATTATATATTATATTATTTTTATTTTTAATATTTATTTTTATTTTTTTCTGAGTTCCTAGGTATACTGCTTCGGTTTGGTCAAATGTTCGGTGTGTCGGCCAGCAAAAAAAAAAAACTACATGTCATTAACATGTAAAAAATGACACGACGATAATAGACTAACTAATCTACAAAATAAATGTGAAAATAAATAACTGTTACCTAATTTCTTAATGTCTGTAGTGTTGCTTTCCTAAACAGTACTGCATTACAGGTACCACAACCTCACAGTCCGTTAGTACAATAGAAGTATTTTTTAATTAAAAACAAGATTTTTTTGCTGGGCCTCACCAATCAGATTTTAACTACACTCTAAAGGTAAAAAGCTGTCTTCCAAAACTACCCTTGAGTACTAAATCAAGTTGTATGTAACTAGCTACTTTTCTCAGTAACTGTTTACAATAACAAGTTACTTTTGGAGGAAGTTACCTGTACCTACAATTAGTTTGCATTTTTTGTGACAGCTGTATTATAAAAGTAACTGTAATTAAGTTACCCAAGGATGGTCATATTTTTTCATGTGTCAATTTCCAAACATTTCCGAAGTAGGGCTTTTGAGGGTTGCATTTACTTGTGTTTTATTTCTTAATGGGTGACGACTCTAAAGTAGGTGAGCAACTTGTCAACTGTACGTGTAACTAGTTACATTTAGAAGAAAGTAACCACAATTACAACAGTGTTATTATTCTTGCAAGCTAGCTGTAACTGTAACTTAGTTTCTTTTTAAATGTAGCTTACCAACGACAGTCAAAAAGCTCACCTGACAGTTTCCTTCCCTCACAATAAGTATCTTCCTCCTCCTCTTCGTCCTCTTCATCTTCCGCGAGACACTCCTGAGAAGAGGAGTCCGGATGACTCATGGCTTCATCATCCGCAAAGTCTTCCTCGTCGTCGTCACCCCTGCCGTCGGAGTTGTCTTCCGAATCGCTATCGACAGAAAGATTGCGTTTTCTTTTTTTCACTTTGTTGCAAGCAATTTCTTAGTTGCTCACTCACCTAGGCGACAAAGAATCCCTGTCGTCGAGTAGATCCAGCCTGTATCCCAAGAGCTTGGCCTGCTCCATAATGTAGTGATGCAACGGAAGCTGCGTTCCAAAGTCCCACAAGCCACCCCCGCTCTCCAGGTTGTTGTAGAGGGGCGTCGGAGAAGATCCGCACTTCCGGTGATGATGCTGAACGATTGACAACGTTCGGTTAGGATGAGCGCGCGCAAATTTTCAAGGCACACAGAATGTGTTGAGACAGCACTCCGCGTACGCCTAGCTATATATTCCGCGGCTTTTGTTTCTTCATACAAATTTGCGTAGCAGTTCGTTGTATAAGGGAAAGAGAGAGAGAGATTTTATTGAACACAACATAAACTGATGTCATGTAACAACTGGGACTGCTAGGTAGCCCTGCAATGCAGAAAGAGCTTGCAGGCAAGAGCCCGGTGCACTGAAGAGGTGTTCTTGCCAGTCTTGGGTAGTTACTTTTATACAAAAGTAACTTCTAACTGTAACTACTTACTGCTTTTGGTTAAAGTAACTGTAACTAAGTCACTCGGGTATTGCGATCCTTTCCATGCGTCCGTTTCCTGACGTCGTTTTGTCGAGGCTTCAAATACCCTTCCGTTTCTCCCCGAGCAGGACTTCACGAATTTTGTCATTCCACACGCAGCCTGGGTGGCCTTAGACTAACACCCACCGCGCTGTTAGGGCCCATGGGAATTCTTCAGTTCACTGTACGTATAACTATGCTTGGAGAGTACAAGTGTCTAAAACAATTTTTTATAGTTACATTTATTCCACTCTTTTTCTTTCTTAAAATGTAACTGGAAGGTAACTAAGTTACTTTAACGTGGTAGCAGTAGCTGTAATTAGTTACATTTCGAAAAGCCTACCTGTAACGAATTCGGTTACTATTTTGTCAGGCTAACTGTAAATGTAACTTTGTTACTTTTTTTGAGTAACTCACCCATGACTGGTTTTTGCGCAGCCAAACACTGAAGGTGTAGCGTACTAACGACAATTTTTTAGTTACATTTATTCCACTCTTTTGCTTTCTTAAAACGTAACTGTAAGGTAACTAAGTTACTTTAACGTGGTAACAGTAGCTGTAATTAGTTACATTTCGAAAAGCCTACCTGTAACGAATTCGGTTACTATTTTGTCAGGCTAACTGTACATGTAGCTTTGTTACTTTTTTTTGAGTAACTTACCCATGACTGGCTTTTGCGCAGCCAAACACTGAAGGTGTAGCGTACTAACGACAATTTTTTATAGTTACATTTATTCCGCTATTTTTCTTTCTTAAAATGTAACTGTAAGGTAACTAAGTTACTTTAACGTGGTAACTGTAGCTGTAACTAGTTACATTTCAAAAAGAGTAACTGTAACAAACTCGGTTACTATTTTTGCAGGCTAACTGTAAATGTAACTTTGTTACTTTTTTTTTGGTAACTCACCCATGACTGGCTTTTGCGCAGCCAAACACTGAAGGTGTAGCGTACTAGCGACAATTTTTTTATAGTTACATTAATTCCACTCTTTTGCTTTCCTAAAATGTAACTGTAAGGTAACTAAGTTACTTTAATGCGGTAACTGTAGCTGTAACTAGTTACATTTCAAAAAGCGTAACTGTAACGAACTCGGTTACTATTTGTGCAGGCTAACTGTAAATGTAACTTTGTTACTTTTTTTTGAGTAACTCACCCATGACTGGCTTTTGCGCAGCCAAACACTGAAGGTGTAGCGTACTAACGACAATTTTTTATAGTTACATTTATTCCACTCTTTTGCTTTCTTAAAATGGAACTGTAACGAACTCGGGTACTATTTTTGCAGGCTAACTGTAAATGTAACTTTGTTACTTTTTTTTAGTAACTTACCCATGACTGGCTTTTGCGCAGCCAAACATTGAAGGTGGTAGCGTACTAACGTTGCACACACAAAACAATAGTGTACGGGGAACTAAGGTTCGCTACAGAAGTAACTTCTCCGAGTTACTACTTTTAACTTACTTTTAACTACTAACTTTTAACAGAGTTTACTTTTCCGAGTCCATACCTTGCGGTGGTCCTTTGGCGACACAACTGGACTTGTCTGAGTCGACACCGTGCACATCTGGGGTCGAATCTTCGGAGACATGTCTTCCCTCACCTGCGAGGATCGGACCCTTTCCTTCGTACGAGTATACAGTCAAACTCCTCTATAGCGAACACCTTTTTAACGAAAATACCACTACAGCAAATTTTTTTTGCGGTCCCGCTGGAGCCTATAGGTCCAATAATAGACATCCTTTTTAATGAAAATACCTTTACTGCGAATTTTTTTTGCTGTCCCCTGAGTTTCGTTGTAAAGGAGTTTGACTGTATCACCAATCAATGCATTAAACAATCGAGACAACTTTTCTAAGCTGCGCCTACGATCCCACGACAGAAAATCGTTGGCGGTAAACCTACATACCCCGCAACCAACTTTACTTTACGTCTTGCGCTCCCGTGGGACTCTACTGTAACCAAATCTTGTGCCAAGAAACAAGACTGAACAAAATTTTTAACAAACTAATTTTTAAAAAAAACTTAAAAAAAAAACAAATTGATACAACATAAAGCTCTACATGAAACAACAGGCAACATAGCACAAAAAAAAAAAACGTCCGCTCAAACATTACTATTATCCGTACCGTAAACTCTATGCAATGGGGATGCCCACAAAGAAACCGCGTCTCGGCACAGCCCCGAGGCACGGTGCGAGTATCGGGAGAATTTACAAATAATTTATAATTTATAATATATATTTATATATTATATATATAATATATATTTATATTTATAATTTATAAAGGACCGATTTACAGGGCCTGCGCTCTCGGTCCTTTATTTGATTATATGTACGTTTTTGATGTTTTCAATAAACTATTGAACTATTGAAAAAAAGGGCGTGGGGTTTAGTGGGTAGCACGTGCAGTAGGTGTTAGCGTAGATGATAAAGCAAGCAGAAAAACAAGGCGTAACAAGGGGGTAGCTACGTAACGGAAAGAGAGAGAGAGAGAACGGAAGCAAAAAACGTAAACTCAGGCCAAAAAAACTTACTCTCGTCTGAGTACCCACGGACTCTTTCCTAACGGAGATCTCCTGAGAACCACTGACCTCCTCACCCTCTTCCAGTTCCGTACTCTGTTTTAACGTCTGCAAATCAATTTCACAGGGACAGGTCACACTCCCCTTTTTGTTGTTGTTGTTGTTGTTGCTACTTTCCTAGTATTGCATGGATGATTTTATTTGTCAACAGCGTCAATACATACGTGGACAGTGCCGGAACCGCCCGTGAAAAGGACGGCATAGCATTTTTTTATGTTTTTTTTATTTGTTCAAATAAATACGGGCCGCCCGGTGAAAGAAACTGGGTCAACGAACTCTGATCTCCCGAATGCCACAGATCTAGGAGAGGCGTACAATTTGCCGCGCAAACATCCTAACGTTTCAAAAACAACACAAAATATTATCTTTCAAAGGTCGGCACAGTTTCTTGCTTTCTTTTTCCTCGAGAAATGTGTACAGGTAATAGTGCACGCAAAAGGAACACCGTCACAGCTGCAAGTGTGGAAGCACATTCTTATTGTTCCCTCACCAGTTGTTTCTTTTTTTAGAGGGACTATCTAGTCTGCTCAAGTAGTGCTGACAGAACCAAAATCACTAATCAGAAAAGGTTTTTTTTTTTTTCCATTTTCTCCTGTTTTTTTTTCTCTCTCTCTCACAAACATAGCAATAACAAAAGGAACATAACGGTGCTCTGTACGGCTTCTGGCAGCAGGGAAGTGATAAACGATTTGATAAAACGTAACGAGGTAACATAATCTACAACACTTGACGGCAGAGGAAAACATTACGACACCTTGTTGACCTGGACACTGATATCCCTCATTATCAACCTATCAGACACCCACGGTGAAGCCCACTGATTTCGTAGAGACTCGCAGAGCTTAAGAGCACCAACCTGAAGCTTGGCCAGTGGTATGATATCGCAGTTCTTTGGCCTGTGCCACACGGTGACCTGACTGGATGCATTGTAGTAGTAAAATCTCGAAGTATTCTGGTCGAACAGTTCCCACCACTGGCTGTCATCCGTTAGCTTTCTGCAATAGGCAGCGCAGAAGGCAAGTTTCCAAAAGCACTGCTGTGCATGCATGCATGGTTGTCGATGCTATTACCCCCCAAAAAAACTTACATTTTAACTCCGGGTGGAGGGTCCCAAACACATTCACCGGTTGTCAAGTTTGCGTACATGTGTTCTTTTGTTCTGGGCTCAATTATTTCGACCCATTCCGTCCTACAACGTCAAGAAAGGGGACGACAATTACAGGCTGGCAGCTCATCGCTTTCAATCAAGGAACACGCGGAGATCCCGAGCAGCGTTTTGGCCTTCACTTCAAACTCGGCAGATGAGTTATCCTTACAAGGTTTCAACTCGGACACAACATATTCGTGCAGAAACGCGCACAGAAACAGAGCCGAATGCGTGAAGCAGCCAAAACAGCTTACTCTAGGCTTAGACAACAAATGGTACGGCACCACCCTGCTTTTAATGTGGTCACGCTTTAATTATTTCTCCAGACTTTTAAAAACAACACAAGCAATCTTTATGCATAATAATAATTTCGATAAAGCATTAACTGAACGTCGAAGATCAACACACTTTCCTCGCTTGTGTTCTCAGCGTTGCTCTATTTTTTGTATTTGTTTTGCGATCGTAGGAGCAGGCCAAAAAGTCTAGCAGACATCGGATGCTCTTCCAGACGCTATTCAGCTAATAACAACCACAGCGGAAAAGCATTGCGTAACATGCTGTACCTTTCCGAATCCATGGTGCAAAAACGATGTTTCACACGCAAAACCACCTGTAAACAATTATAACTTAACAATTTCAACCATGACCGAGATCGCCAACCGCTCAAAGCTCGCCATCTTGAACGAGTTTACGCGGGGCATTATGGGATGCGCGATGAAGATGTAAGATGTCTGCTTCTGTCGCAGCGGCTGAAGTTGCGTTGTTTCTGTGAGCCCCACTTTGTAAGTCGATATTGAAGAGGAGTCTCGAGGCATATCCACTTTCTACTGATAACGCGAGGCAGGAAGAACTTCCCCAACTGTGGAATGGACGTGTAAAAGCTCGTCGTGCGACTCAGCGAAGCGCACAGCAGGCGCAGGGTGGTGTAAACAAGGGGAGCGTGCTAAGCAAATATTTATAAATTCTGTTCCCCAATAGTGACAGCACTTGAAACGCACCCGGTGAAAAAGACAACCACAATGAGTCAGCATATGACCCAAGCTCCGAAAACCAGTAAGCTACTTACCGTAAGCTTACCGAATATCCTTGACAACTTCTATTATTAGTTCGATTACAGACACGTTTCCCTTTTTTTTTTAGGATCTGCAGAGAAGACTGACGAACCCAGCCAAGCAGAATGGTTAGAACGGCTCGAAAACGTTCACATCCAAAGAGCAGACCTCAACAGACTTATCATGAACTACTTAGTCACGGAAGGGTTTAAAGAAGCAGCAGAAAAGTTCCGTCTCGAATCCGGCGCGCCTTGTTCCGTTGATCTGGATTCGCTGGACGAGCGGATCAGAATCCGCGATCACATACAGCAGGGTCGCATGCTGGAAGCTATTGCTCTCCTGAACAACCTCAGGCCGGAGCTGCTGGATAACGACAGGTACTTGCTGTTCCACCTGCAACAACAGCACCTGATAGAACTCATCCGGGACCAGAAGATCGAAGAAGTGCTTGCATACGCGCAGGTAATGCTTTGTCCTTTAGGCAGCGTTCACACGGAGCAACTTTTTCGAGCAGCTCGAACCAACGCCTCATGAGCAACTCGGCAGCACCACCCACGAGCAACCTTACAGCAATCGAAGATTGTGGGTTTGAATCCAACTGATGGTGTCTTTTTCTTTAGCTGCCGTTCATCAAACTTTAGTCAGCTTATTACGCAAAAAGATCATCTTAAAAAAATACATTTCACAAAAATTATATATAAAAAAAAATATATATTGAGAGGTTTGTGTGGCATCAGTTATAAGAAAAAAAGGCTATTTCTCAGCTGCACCCGCAGGATTTGAGCCCATGAACCCACGAACAAAATCACATCACGCTATCGGGAGTCACATGGCAATGCTCCTCTTGCTGATTGGCCGGTGCACGAGCAACTTGAGTAGCTGGAGGAGGTTGCTGGTGTCTGCCAACTGCCAGCAACGCTAAAATTGCTCTTAGTTCCTGGAAAAAAAGGTTGCCCCGTGTGAACGCTGCCTTACCAGATTCGCCGTGACACCGCCGTAATGTTTTAGGAACACTTAAGCGAACGTGGAGAAGAAAACCCGGACGTTCTCTGCGAGCTGGAGAGGACCCTCGCCCTCCTCGCCTTCGATGAGCCCCAGTCGAGCCCCTTCGGCGACCTGCTCCACCCGTCTCACCGGCAGAAGGTGGCCAGCGAAGTCAACGCGGCGCTGCTCGACGACGAGCAGCGACCGCAGCTCACGGTTCTCCTCTGTCTCTTACTCTGGGCACAGGAGCAGTTGGACAGCCGCAAAGTCAGATACCCCAAGGTCACTGACCTTGCCGAGCCTTTTAAGTGAGCTGATGGAGTGTGTATTGATGATGATGATGAATAAAGGTGTTTATTGTGTTTTGCTCAGCGGTTTTGTCTGTGTCATCCCAAGCGTCGAACAGAAAAATTTACGGGTCCAATTCGGGGATTTTGGTCCGGTTCCTGTTCCGGGGGTCATTCTTGTTCGTAACGGGTCGGCGCATTGCAGAAAAAGAATACCTTCTAGGTGAATGTCCGCGCAGTTCCCCCCTGAAGTCGGACCAGGACGCATAGTAACCCCCCCTCCCTCCCTCTGTCCACGTCCATATGTCGCTCATAGCAATAGTTGCTTTGAGGCGCTAACGCAAGACTTAAGAAAAATGGGGCTTCGCCCCAAACACAAAGCACATGACCAAAACGATTACATGCATCATGTGCCACATTCGCATGCAGATGGAACTTTAATTAAACATTTGCAGCAAGAGGCACTTTTAGCCTTCATCTAGGGTGTCCTTCACATCTTTCATATCATCCTTGTCCAAGTGCATCACGAAAAAAATAAAAATGCTCAACCGTTTGCCCAAACTGGTTCGGAACAGTACTTTTCATTAGTTGAGGTTCACTTCCAAGATAGCAAACAAAATAGTGGTCCAGTTCCGGTTTGGGAAAAAAAAATGGCAGTGCAGTACCCGTTTTCGGTTTGGTTCCGGTTTCGACACCCTGGTGTCGTCTGTGATGGTTACCGTCTGTTTCTCTGTTGCACAGTGTTGCTCCCTTCCAGATAATATCTTAATGTTGTTTCACAACAACGAGGTGTTCTTGCCTCACAAATGAATAGTAATGGCATAGACCTCATGGTGGTAGGACTTATAGTCCTGGCACCTTTGAGACTTTGTAGTCGTTGAAGATGAAATCTCTCACTAGCGCGTCAGATTACTGCGAGGCAACCAGGTGATGTAGGAATGCACAGAAGCAGACGACATCACAATCACTGGTGGATCCACTAGACCCTAGTGACTGTTTCACAATCTTTGAACACCCTTCCTCCCCAGGGACCAGGGGCGGATTTAGGGGGGGGGGCGACCCCCCCCCCCATATGGTTGTGTTCCCTATGTAAAAACCCTATCTCCTGGACGATGCTGCGCCGCAAAGCACGAAATTTTCTTAAGACCGCCCCCTCCATGACAGACCCTTAAATCCGCCCCTGCCAGGGACCCAATACCCTTTAATGATATTCACGGAGACACATCACAGAATTCATCACCTTTCATTGCTATCTCCCTCACATTCATTCCATGATTCACCCGTCATATTATCTCCCCAAATTGCAAGTGCCATTTGTCGATTCTACCACCCGAAAACATATTCCATTGCTTTCGATACCACCGTGCTGTTTTTCCTCGGTGTGCGTTCCAGTGTCGAGACGTCGCGCTCCGCCGCGGAGGCCTGGTAGGCGCGGCTCAGGGGCCGCATGCCACCCGGTGAAAGGGGACCCACGTTCTCCTTGTAGTCGGAAGTGTCTAGTAAAGTGGTTTGCTGGACGGGGCTCGAACTGGGCAATGTGGTTTCGAGGCACGGCTTCACGCCCACCATGATGTTACCTCCAAAGATTTTGCCGTTTCTGCTGAGCGCCTTCTTTGCTTGTAGCCTGGATTGGAAGCGGATGTGCATCCAGTTCCCGTTGGAACTCATCTGAAAAGTTTGGGTTCTAGTTGATACGCTTCGATTGTACGGTGAAAAAATTTTAAAAATATTGCGGAGTCACAGAAAGCCTTTGTTTTCCATTACCCTGTGTTCGACAATTGTACCGCAGTTCGAGAGCTGTTGTAGGATGTACGAGCTAGCAGCTGGAGGAAACCTGCAATAGAATCCAAATCCAATCCGAACCTATCCACTAATAAGATATATGTGCATGCTACATTATGACAACTCACCCAAACACTGTAACCCACGTCCTGTCCAGCTCTGTCGTTGGTGTCAGTTTATCGCTGTAGGAAGAGTTACAAAACAAAAAATGTTTCCACTTCCGTTTCTAGAATATTATGGTTTTTATGGATCAATTTTTTTTGTAGCAATAAATTTTGTTTTCGTTTTACGAATATCTTTCCCAGCTATAAACCACAGTTTTGGCTTCATGGGTTGATGCTGTAGCTCTAATTTATTTTGCTTTTACGGATTTACATCCGTAGATAATGATTAGTTTAGTCTTATGGATTTATTACGCATATATAACTTTGTTTTCTTTTTACCAATTGAGTTATATAGCTATAAATAACGTTTTTTTTTTGTTTTACGGATCAATTCCGTAGTAGCAATCTATTTTCACAGCTATAAATTAGTTTCCATTTTACAGATTAAGGCTACACAGCAAGTACAATTTTTTAAATGAGAATGAGATGACTGCAGTTCTTACCCCTGCGTATAAAATGGGTCCACTTGAGCCGGTGATGCAAAGCTTTGGCTTTCGTTGAAACTTTTGCAAAATGAGGGGGCCTCTGTTTGCGAATAAACAAACGCGAATTAAATAAATACTTAATAAACGTACCAACAAAATAAACACTTAAGCTGGTTAGAAAAAAAAAATGCTAACAAAAGCTTAATAACGTACCTTCTGAAGATTGATTAAGGTCCTGCACCACGGGAAAATATGTGAAATAGGCTTAAATAAGTTACGTGAACGTGGTAACGTCTCCAAAATGAAAATAAAAAATTAAAATTGAAAATAAAAATCATGGTGGGGGGCGACCAACCTTTGGTGAACCAGGCTTGTCGAAGAGTCCGGAAGTCGGCGGGCCGCTCCGTTTGCCGATCGTCGGGGTAATCCTGGCTTCCGTCCTCTGGGTTAATGGCGACAGGAGAGGACTCCCCACGAACGTGTGGCGCGCGTCCCTGGGCGTCCCCGCAATGGACCCGAAGCGCGTCGCAGCCATCCGATCTTGATCCACGACCATGCTTGTCTCCCCCGTCAAGAAGGAAGGCAAGTATGACCCCGGTGTCGCTGGAAAGACGTCGCGAAAAACGACGGGGTGAGATTTCCTGTTCAGCCGTGCCACACCGACACCACCCAGACACAAGATGGCCACCTCCATGCCTTCTCTCCACACTGAACATACATGAACATACATGAACATCAAGAAAGGAAGGGGAAGGGCCCTCCCGTTTCATTTGTGCTAACTTTTAACTCAACTTAGCATCCAAACTTTTACCCCCGTACATTTTAAAATATCGCTCTAAGGGCTGTGATGTCAGAACCATGTATATGGTAAATTGAATAAATTGAAAACATCCAACCGAGGTGCTTCCAACTTGGTACAATGTCTGTGCCTTTTTTTTTTTTTCAACCTAAAAAAAAAGCCAGCAGTATTATTAAAAGTGCGACGTGACAAAGTGCAACGCAATTGCAGTCTAATTGTGTCTCGTTAGACGAAATTAAAAAATACTGGCAACTATGATACACGACCGCCAAAGAGGCCCACCAGGGCACAAAGTTACAAAGAGGGCCACCAGGGGTGCCGCTACGAATCCATCCATCCATCCAAGACGTTCAGTTGGTTTCACTCAGAGGGCTCAGTCCTTATTTTGGAAACCCTGGTACATGTTAGTTGTGCATAGAAAGTTCTCGTTGCACCCTTCTTTGAAACCTGATAGGGGCTTTAGCCATTCCCTAATTTTCCCAATTTGCTTACCAAAAAAGTTCCAGCATGACACAACCCTGTGCTACTATAGAAGTACCGAGAGACGTGTTCAAATAAATACTGTTTATTATATGAATAGAGCAGCGTTGAAAAGGTACAATACAATTTTCAGGTACCTGTTCCCCTATTTGAGGTACAAATTGTCGATACGTCTTATATTATTATACTATATCAGTCGCGTACGTGTACTTTGTGCTTCCATATTTCGAACAAGCGTCGACCCAGTCAACGGCGGTTACTCGCCCGCTGTCATTATGACAGTGCCATTAACGTGAGCCAGAAATTAAAATCCCCCTTCTACCAGTCGCTTGCACAGTAATGGCAGAAAGTTCTGCCCCGGAATAAATACGTTAACGCTACATCCCGCCGTTATCTTCCGTCTGCACCTCCCTGTCTTCCAAGCCGGCAGATCCAGATTTCCTTCCGATGTCCAGCAGTTCGCGCAAGACTTCGTTCTCGACCTTCAACTGCGCCAACTGCTGAGCCTGCTCCGCGCCGCAGTCCTCGTCCACCTGCGCGGCTTTTCTCATCACGGCTGCCATTTCGGACACCTTATCCGCCAGGTGATGGCACTGCGGCATGCTGGCCGCAATTTTGGCCTCTGTGGCCTGCGACTGTCCGAGGCGGATGATGTGCTCGCGGTACTTTGCCATGATGAGCTCGAGCGCGGACTGGTGTTCTTCCAGGGCCGCTACGAGTTCCTTGTTCTCCTGCTGGAGTTCCCGGATGTGGCGGTTCTCTTGTTGAATGCTGAGGATGAGCGCCGATCGTGGCCGCTGCGAGGCGCTGTTCAGCTCGGCGAGTTCCTCATTGTACTGGCGCATGGCCTCGACGTTTCTGCCAAGTGCCTGCGCTTGAGCCAGTAGCTGGTCGGCCGTGGTGTCGTGTTCCCGGAGGCGACCCACCAGGCGTTTGGCATCGCCCAGGAGCTGCTGAACGCTCACAGACATCAGTTGTGTCCTGCAGAGAGGGGGGCTTTCAGTGGCGTCCTCTTCCGAATTTCTCTAAAACCAACCTTGCTTCAAGAGAACTGTAGAAGCGCATTCTGGCGCAATGTAATTCTTCGAGCACTAAACCTCTACGTCAAATCATACGAAAAAGTAAGCGACGTCGCACAATGCACCTCTGACGTAGGACGCCCTCTCGAGCGGTCATGCACGAACTAGAGCATGTTAGGTCATCCCATGGCACAGCACTAATTACAACCTCGCAGTACGAATGACTGAGAACGTGTGCACAACGTAAAAGCCGAATTTTTTAAACAATACAGTGTAAAGAGCAACTTGCTAGTAGAAATAAAAGCATCCGGTTCCCACGGGATATGTGGATTTCTGAGCGTTCAAACACAATCTCAACGGTCATATACATAAAGCAAACAACAGACTCATGAAACAATCACGCGAGGTCCATAATTATGTGTACACCGTACAAAGTATACATAAATTGCTGGATTCGTCGCGCCTAATGACAGCATTTGCACCTGCTAACAGCGGCTATACGAAGTGCACGCCCGAATATGATTAGCACGTTTACACAAAGTGCAGAAAGTTACCTTGGTGCGACGTGTCTAATGGAGATCCAAAGCTCATTCTTCGATTAAAGGTGATTTTTAATGGTAAAAACTGGCCCCCGAACCCGTCAACTACACAGAAATGCCCAACACGATCACACACAACCAACACAACCGCGAAATCGGTTTGCGCTTCTTCTTCTGCGATTCTGTTGTATTCATCCGCGTGCGCTGATTGGTGGAATCGTTGCACCAGACCGGAAGGTTAGTCATAAACTAGATCTTACTTTTCGCGTATTAGCGATATTTTGTAAATATTATAAACAGTTCGAGTCAGTATGATGAAATAATTTAGGCAAGACTGAGTTACGCTAATTTTCATGTATGGGTTTAATTTACAACGCGGAATATGATACATACAACAACGCACAACAGCCAATGAGGACGAAGCAGCAAATTTAAAGCGCTTGATTGATCGGGAAATGGATTGATTTATGCATGCCTGGATTTCGGCAGGGAATTTATGTATTTATCCCGACCAGTTCACATGGTTCAGTGGTTAGCGTCCTGGCCATGGTTCGAACAGTTCGAATCACTCAACACACAAACAGAGACGAACAGCCCAATTTTTAACCATTTTCGATATCCTTGAAGCACTTCTCAGACTCCACTTAATTTGACCCCCTTTCACTATTTTTATTGAACCCTCCCCCGTTTATGTGTTTCTTAGATGCAAGCTCTCATATCACTTCTCTTGCTGATTTTCCCCGACGGGTGCTTCTGTACCGACATCGTATTTTTTTTTTAGCTTGTAATTCGGTGTTGCACGTTCGTACCAACATGGAAAATAAACCTCAAATACATACCAGCTCGAATTAGCCACTGCTGATTTTTCTATGGGTGCGGCACTGCAAGCGCGACTACCCACACGCACCCTAATACTGTACCTTGGCTGCACACGGGTCTTTCTGGTAATCTCACCCGCACAACTCACTCCTCGTTTTCGATGACCGGCATATTGCGCTTCACCTCCAATGCTTTTATTTATGAAATACCGTGATAACCTAATCGGAACAAACCAAACAGAGTATGTAGCTCGAACGCGTAGAAAGGAGGGTAAGTCGAAGTTGGTATCTAAGAAAAAGTAAAACTGTAAATTAAATAACAATAAGACAACTCAGACTTTCTCATTGTTGCACGATGACTTTGTGAAGTCTGCTCCAGAATTTTTTTTGTTTTTCCAGCGAAACATCTGATCAGATTGAATGGGAAACTTAACAACGTACACTTCATTCTTCCTTCGACGGAACGTAAGGTACAACGAGGTGGTGCGAAAAGCACTTCACTTGTTCCGCCCCCCGGACCTCCCTGTCCAACAGCGGAAGACGAGTCACGTGAAAGTCTTCGTAGAGGTCCGCTATTTGATCCAGGTACTTGGCCTGCAATTTGTATCTCGCGGCACACATGCGGCAGGTCGACCGCGCACTCGGGAACAGCAGCTGGTTCACGATGATGTTGTGCGTGTCAATGCCGCACTTTGTGAGTTCCTGTACCAGTCGTTCCGTCTCGTAGAGGGAGAGGAACTCGGCAATGCAGACGCAGACGAACGTCGTCTGGTCGGGGTCGCGGAACTGCTCGTTCACCTGGCGGATGACGGGTAGCATTTCTTCGACCTTCGAGGACATCATGTCGGCGGTCAGGTCTTGCAGTCCGAGCAGACCTGCCACTTGAGAGATGAAGGGACTCAGGTGAGATTTGAGACGGAGCAGCTTTCCGAGACCTTTCTCCATTACCTGGAAGACGGAATAAACGGATCAGTTATCAAAGACTGATCTTTGAAGGATGATATTTGCATCCTAAAACGTGATAAACCCCAACAACACCGAATGTCCTATGGATGTACGAATAACGTCATAACGAGCTCTTACGTCCGATGGATGTCCCTCAGACATCCACAGGACGTACGAATCCGTTAGGAGATTATTCGTACATCCAGAGGACGTTCGGTGTTGTTGGGGAAGGGACTTTTGACAAAAGTGTGGAAATCTATAAACAAAAATACGAATTTGCAAGTCACCCCGCCAAGAATTTCCACGACAGCAGTTCCCCACCATTGCTGTCGCGCGGAATTCCACCCCCCCCCCTCTCATTTTCCAGACTTTTTCACTCTTGGACACACAGGTTTAACCAGGGTCCGTGGTTTAACTTAAGCTGAAAAGATCACAAACACAACAAGACTACCTGCGGAAATGACAACAGCCGTAGCGTGTGGCCAGTGGGCGCTGTATCGAAGATGACCACCGAAAAATTCATGCTCCGCACCAGCTTCATGACTTCGGCATAGCTCATGGCCTCGTCGATGCCCGGGAATGCGCCCAGGATTTCTTGCATCATGTTTTTGCTGGCCCGGAGGGGGTCCCCTTCTTCGAAGTACTCGTCGGGGAGCTCGGAGAACCCGAGGTTCGGGTCGATTTCCATGGCGTACAGGTTCTTGAAGCCGTTCACCATTGTGGGTACTTTAGAAAACTTCTGATCGAACGCGTCCGAGATATTGTGGGCAGGATCCGTGGAAATTATTAAAACACTTTCCCGTACAGCCGCTAGCTGGACGGCAAGGCTGCAGCTGCATGTAGTCTTCCCGACACCGCCTTTACCACCGACGAAGACCCACTTTAAGGATTTTTGGTCTATGATATTTTGAAGTGACGGATCTAACGGCACCATTTCTAGTTCGCTCATTCTGCTTACAGGGATATTTTTATCGGCTGCGTTATGATGACGACAGCCGTAGAATTTTGTGGATACCGTTGGCCGTTGGCTTTGGATCCGCTCCCCATCCTCTCTGTCGTAGTCACGTGGTTGTGATGATGCATAAGCAATGCGAGCAATGCAATGCCAACAAGCCGACAACCACTGACAACCTTGTAGGTCTTCAAAACATCTGAGATCTGAAAATTACTGTTTATGAAAACAATATAGAGTATTCTGACGTCTATTTCGCGAAATTTATTGCTGTATTCTGACTGGATCTCGTAGTGTCCGAAACGTTGCGCAGCATCCCATGCGCACATGCGTGATCACATGGGCAAACAAAATGGCAGCGTCCATGTTTCTGCAGTTTATGCGCACGTAAGCGGATGATAACAACCAACACCACATCGAAATGCGAAAGAATAAAGGGAGTGGCGGTAAGTCAGTTCTTGTTCGTGTTTAGTAAACGTTCAAAAATGATTCCATGACGAGCTTGTGAGTAGAATTGCGAAAGGAGGCACCAGATCTGCTCAAACATGTACCTCGTTGCAGACGATACCGCTGAGACGAAACGAAACATCACGTTTGTCCACCTCGACCTTGGTGTAGGAGGTGCGGAAAGGCTCGTCGTAGATGCAGCCCTGGCACTGAAGTGTTTAGGCCACAACGTCCAGTTTGTTACTACGCATCATGACGAAAGCCATTGCTTCCCCGAAACCGCAGACGGTTCTTTCCCTGTCACTACAGTTTGTGACTGGATGCCGAGAAGTGTTTTTGGTATTTTTTACGCAGTGTGCTCGTACTTTCGCATGATAGCAGCAGCACTGTATATCGTCTGCTTCAGCGACATGAAACCGGACATCGTCGTCTGCGATCAAGTCTCCGCCTGCATACCATTTTTAAAACTAGGCAAACACAAAGTGGTTTATTACTGTCACTTTCCGGATTTAATGCTCACAGATCGTAAAAGTTTCCTTAAAAAATTATATAGATGGCCAGTGGACAGGATTGAAGAATGGACCACAGGCATGGCTGACGTGGTGCTCGTTAACAGTCACTTTACCGGTAAGCAGACGACAGCCATCGCCGAGAGATCCTTTTGTGACTTGTCGCTGCTTGTATATTTCAGGCCGCGTTTTTCGTGAAGCGTTCCCGTCTTTAAAAGACATTCCAATTAAGGTAGTATATCCTACAGTAGGCCTGGCTTTGCTGGACAGCCCACTGGAAGGAACACTGGAAGACGTCGGAATCAGATCGGACGGCGCGGTGTTTCTTTCTCTCAACCGCTACGAGAGGAAGAAGAATGTTGGCCTGGCCATACATGCATTGGGTACGCAGAACGGGATGCGGGTTCATCTTCGTGAAATCTCGCCACTGCTTTCGCACGGAACGTTCCGCTTATGAACGGCTCCTCATTTTTTAGGTCTTGTCAGGGAACAAGCACCAGCGCACCTAATCGTCGCTGGTGGCTACGACCAGCAGTGCCGAGAGAACGTTGAACACTACGAAGAACTGCGAACACTAGCCAAGAAACTGGGGCTGGAAGACCACGTCACGTTCCTAAGGTCTCCGACCGACAAGACCAAACAACTTTTACTCCACAGTTGCCGAGCTGTCATCTACACGCCGGAGCGGGAGCACTTCGGCATCGTTCCGCTCGAGGCCATGTACATGCGACGAGCGGTCGTCGCCTGCGACAGCGGAGGGCCCACCGAAACGGTTGGCCACGAAGAAACCGGATACCTGTGCAAACCGGAACCGGGAGACTTTGCGCAGGCTATGGTTAGACTTGCCAAGGACAGGAGTCTTGCGCAAGAAATGGGGATCAGCGGCCGCGAGCGGGTGCTGGCGCTGTTTTCGAGGGACAGGTTCATGCACGAGCTGGCCAACGCCATCGACCTGGCGCGTACTTCCGCGGATGAAGGTCATTCTCGCAGATGAAGGTCGTTCCCGCGAATGAAGGCCTTTCCCGCGGGAGACGTTGAAACGTGTCTGCGGGTAATGTCGACAAAAAAAGTTACGAGTTTGAATAAAAACTGCGGAGTAGTTGAGAAAATTATATTTGTCCTAAATGTACTGTACAGCATTAGTGTGAAGGTGCACATCGTACAACAGATATGATAATGGAGGAGAAATATGCTGCTCAGCTTTGCACATGGGATCATACAAAAATGGCTTCGTACACGAGTCGAAAAAAGTGCAGTTTCTCGCACATTCATTATATAAACATTGCACACATACATATACACACACATACGGGGCCTTTCCGCAGTTACATAACGCGCGTCGGCCGACCCACGGACTTTGTGCAAACACACACGGCTCATGTTAGTTTACACGTGGATATAGCTGAAATAAATTAGAAGTGATAATGGCACGCGCAAAGATGAAATGTAATAACGTATCACACAACCAAACTTAAGACTCGGGGGGGGGGGGGGGGGGGGGGAAATGATAAGATGATTGCTCCCTCAAGTTACGGGATTGTCCGGCGACAATATATAAAAAAAAAAAAAAAAAAAGAGGGAGTAATCCTCTGGCACATGTACTGCAGAGATTGAGAGGCATGTAAGATTGGCTTCGGCATCGGCTAATAGTCCGTATCACAAGACAGTTAACCTACGGCCTTCGCATGCTCTAAAGTCAAGTGACGGCAGCGGAGCTGCCATGGAGTACGAAAAGTAGCATAGTACTCGGTTCAGATCGATCTTGTGTAGGAAGCAACTTTTTCTGCTCAAAGCGGCGCGGCAGGAAAATTGAAGTGTGCAAGTTGTGAAACTGCATTTGTGATCGCTGAAGCTTAAAGTTCCTTCCACCACGGCAAAAGTACTCCTTATAGCGCTGCAGTTCTGCCGATACCGCACGTTGCGGACTGTGCCACCGTATAGATGCTCAAGTGTGGTACGGCTGGATCGGATTTAAAAAAAACAACACAGACTGTGGAAGTGCGGAACAGGCTATTTCAGCTCACTCGTACCACTACAGGTTTTCCCGGCGATTTTAATCCAAGTGCCAGCTAAAGTAATCTACGTGCCGTGCAAACTTTATGGGGCATGGATTAATTTAGCTGGCACTCGGATTAAAATCGCCGGGAAAACCGTGGAGCCGTTCAGATAAGCGTTCAATGCAAGTCCATCATGCGCATTAAACGTGTGCTCTTCACGACACACGAGAGATAACGTATGGAATCGTTTTTGGGATCCGGACGCTCGCGGAGACTCCGCAAGAGCGGGATTCGGCCCTTTTATGCCGATTGGTTGTACCGCAACGATTCAAACGAGGGGCACCACAGTTCTACTCCGCTGATCGGTATAATCGAATGAAACGAGCGTATAAGATGATGCGTGACAGAAGGCACCTCAGGTGTCTACACCGCGACTGGCCCGCGTTTCGCGTCGTACTCATCGATGTACCACTGCTGATTGAGATAAATGAATTTGAGCAGGAGACGGTAGAGAGTGTTCCGAGCAGTCACTTCGACGTACATGGCCACGAAGAAGGCCAGGAAAAAGAGCACCCCGCAGACGAGCGTGATGACCTCGGAGTCGGTCAGCTCGCTCCGCTGCGCCTTGGCAGCCGCCGAGCCGCCGTCCTGTTTGAAGCAGACGATGGTGACCGTGGCGCAGGCGACCATCACTGCAACGGCGACGAGGAAAAGGGTGTGGAGCACTTTGTCACGCGGTGAGCACTGGGGTATCTGCCAGGCACCGGCCCGGAACTTCTTGTGCCACTGGTACTGGTACTGGCACAGCTCGCAGCTGGGGGGCTTGCGGGATTTCTTGTTCAGGATCTCGAGCCATCTCTGCGTAAGAGGGAGGAAAAAAAAGGAAAGAAAAAGCCAGTAACGATGGTGATCGTGGAAGTATCTAACGGTACGATACGACAGTGTTTTTGAGGTGTGGTACACAATGTACCCCAATGCCCAGTCAAATCTGGGAGGACTCTCACTAAATGTTGTACACTCTTACAACAGAACTCCACCACATAGCACGCTCCTAGCCAGCCATCATCTCGAATGATATCTTTATCTGTGCTGATTTGCTGAAAACAGGAAGCGTACGCCTTTTTTGTGACACTTATGCATAATTGTCACAAAAATGGCGTACGCCTCCCGTTTTCAGCAAATCAGGTAAGAGAACGATGTCATTCGAGATGATGGTTGGCTAGGAGCGTGCTATGCGGTGAACTTCTGTTTTAAGAGTGTAGAAACATCACGTAGCTTTCGCAACAAAGAAAAAGAAAACTGGCACAACAGCTGCACCTGAAGAGGAGGGTACGGGTTGACGACTGTCCTAGTTGAGCAAACGTGCGTTGTTGTGGCAGTTGTGTAGATGATAGCCAAATTATTTTTGTTTATTTTTTTCTTGCACCAGACAAGACACACACAAATGCTGACTAGGCAGATTTCAAAGCCTAAATTTACGAGAAAAAAAAAAAAAAGTTTAGTCTCTGCACCACAAGACTAGTAGTATTCAATGGAGCTCTATTCCTGGTATGGCTAGGAAGCTATCTCTTAACGATTTCACCAGCAAAGTACCCCTACTGCTGCTGTACCCTTTTTTTTAAAGGTACGTAGAAATAAAATAAAATAATGGCAATGCGAGGATTAGTGTCAACTGCAATATGTGTCAATTTTTTTTTTTTTTTCTTTCTGCACCAGATTCTCATTGGCATGCCTTGCACATGCCTGGCGCACCTTCCATGTCAAATAATTCCAAATTATGCACGATCATATTTATTAGGTACTGCACTAGTTCGCGCTGAGCATTTATGAGCGTTGGGACAGAATGTGTTGCAACACCATAAGCCACTCACTGATGCAGGGCCAGGATGTGAGATTTCTAAGTGGTTTTGATACGGAATAATTTATCTTTGCAGTAACTCTTGTACTTAAGGGTACGTTTGAGGCACAATTTTAACAACGAAGGAGAAAACAGTTGATAAAACAGTAGTGCAGAATCTACAAGGTAATGAAGCAGTTATCTGAGTGTTTAGTGGTTCCTAAAAGTCACTGAAGGGGACTACATTGATTTACCTTGTAGCCCAATTGTAGCACTTCCCCCAAGATCAGTCAACCCAAAAAAAATTGCATCGATATACGTAACAGCCTTCTTTGTTGCTAGCTGTATCTAATCAAATTTTGCAACCGCGTACGTTAACAAATACGCGGTGACGCGATTAACATGTCTACCAGCTCAAGCGGCCCGCAAATAAATCTCATTATACATTTCACGGTAATGCGACGATGATATACCGGGGCATGAATTATGAATACCACTTCCTGGTGTTGATGGGGTTGCCCTCAAAGAGCGTAAACAACCGTACCGTTTCGCGTATAACATCCGTTGTCTGCACACTTGGGAGTCTTCAAATGCTAAGGCTACTTCATTAAGAATGATTAACATCATTCGAATTGACTACAATTGGGCCTTCTTTTGTTGTTGCCAAACGCAACGACGTTGCCACAGGGGAGGAACAAAAGCAAGTATACGGCGAATGACGCCATACTAGGACGACGGCATCCCCCAAGTGCATTACGTGAGCAGACGCACATTAGCACTGCTCTGACCTTATTACAGAGCAGAATACCGGTAGTGCAGTTGAGCGCAGAAATGTCAACGCTCTATCTGAAGCTCGTCGTCTGCAAACTGAAGCTTGTCGTCTGCAAACAGTTTAGCATTGCGAAGAGAAAACGAATTGGAAAGAAACGAAAGGGGGGTACAAACCATCAAGCATCCGCAGTGAATGTACTGCATGGTCCCCGAACACTTGCAGGGTGAGATGAGGGGGTCCCCATCCTTCGCAGCCATGTGGCAGATCTTGCAAATTGGTCTCCCATCTTCTGGACGCAGTTCGTCTGCAACTTCGATGAGTTCCTCTGCCTCTGCGGTCGCACCGTCCCAGATATGAACCTCCGGCAAGCTAGACTCGCCATTCATGCCGATGCAAGTCCGCGCAGCGCATATCCCGCTATGCTACACCGCATCGCACACCACTACATGGCCTCCGCCAGCTGAGCTTGCGTACCGACAACATGTGTGTCCGCTTCGAGATCGACGCCCTGACAACAACGAACGGCAGACGACGGATCCGCGTCGACCAATCGGAGAGCGGCAAAGAGGGCGCGGAGCTTGGCAACAGCACAAACGCAAGTTCACAAAACGCTTTGCGGGCAATTTGATCGGGAAAATGAGCTTCCCCCAAGAAGCGAGCACGTCGAGAACGTCACAAGCGCGGGAGGTACAAAATTGAAAAACGCCAGCTGTTGTTTTCACGTCGTACGGAGGTCACAAGGCGACAAAAACAATACATAAATAAAAGAATACGCATGCGTGACGCCGCCAGCCGGCGAGTTGTCGAACAACGAAAGACGGCCTTTTTTTTTCTCTCTCTCGATCATACGATGGTGGTTTGTCCATCAGGCAACGTGATGCACTCCGTGCCGCTCACACGTAACCCAAATACAACGAGAAGACTCCACAGCGAAACACGTCGGGCGTTTAATTTGCACGCACACGCATGGCAATAAGATGGGCGACCCCAGCAACCATACCAAGCGCGATATTGCGTCCACAGCGGGTTCGTGAAAGATGATGGGGAGGCGGGGAGGGATCAGCGGTGCACCTGGTCGGTCGGTCGCCTCCTCTCTCCGCTCACCGGGGAACATCCGTCCGGCGGTTCCCCATGAGTAGACAAGATAGTTGGTTCATCAGTCGCGACATGCCGTAGTTCTTTGTTAGTGCTCAAGAATATATTCTCTGCCAAAAATGTAAGTTTCCCCATTTTGCGCAAAAAAAAATGTCTGATTGAACACCCTTGAACCCTAGACGTGATCGCCACCGCTCGTATCGCCTTGGCCTTGGATGTAGTTGTTTGTGCTAGAATATGCTGTGTAGACGCGCCTGTCGCGTGGATCACGGCTAAAGTTAATTAATACTTTTGAGGTGTCGTACTGTAGTGATGCTAGGAAGAGTGTGTTTCTAAAGGTGTGTACGCGCTTATTGCAGATGCAGAATGATTCCGACAAGCAGAGAATCCGAAGTTACGGGGACGGCATGAAGACTTGCGTATTGGATCAGAATGATCGACCCCAACGTGTTCGTCGCACTCATTGTCGCCCTGAGTTTGTTCATCGTCGGCGCTATCATTTCGGCTATTTTATACTTGTGAGTTGTGTTCTTTGCGAGCAGACGACACTTGAACAGTTTTGCGCCTTTTGGTTAGTTTTGATTATAAAACGCAGACGACAGTTCAGATGTCGCAACTTTTCTCCATTTACTGCATAGCTTCGTGTACAAAGCGGTGTTGTGTTTCTTCAGAAAACTTTGGAATTTGTGCAAAGCATAAAGTAAGACATAAAATACGTAATAAAAATTGCAGAAGCGAATCGCGTAAGCGTCAGCCAATCGCATGGAAGTTGCCTCATCCGCGCAAACCACCGCCGACACCTTATTGGTGCGCGCGTTTAGCGTGCGCTCAAGCGCACAACGTTTCATATTCCTGTATCTGTGTTCAATATCTCGATGTATCGTTAACAGGTGCAGAGTCCTGAAAAAGGATGCACGCAGTAGATACAAAGAGGAAGAAGATCAAGTCATTGTGCTGGATGTAAGTGTTAAATGGTAGCGACTAACAGCAGAAATGTTTACACAACCCATGTATTTCAGGGCACAGAACCTCCACCACCGTACGCATAGCTACCCATGTTGCCAGGCGTTATAGCCTCAATATAAAATTGTTGTTTTCAACAGTATGTGTTTTGCATGAGAGAGTGAGTCACCACACCACACCATACAAGATAAAAAAATGTTCATTTTCCAAATGTAGAAAAATACTACCAGTTGGAAAAAATGTCTTTGTACACTTCCTTCCAAAAGATGTCAGAACACGTAGAAAAAGTCTGTACACAGCTTGGGCATTCGAGTGTGCTGTACCACGATGTTGTATAAATATTACAAAAAAAAAAAAAGAAGAAGGATATGGCGGCTGCCCTTTGGCTACTGGCCACACTGTAGCGAGCATTAAATAAATAAAACAAAATTCATAGTCTTCAACAAACGATCATTGACTGGCCCCACTACAATGTGCCGTAGAAAATGTACTGAGATCTAACCCTATCACAGCTTGCCACAAAACATGTGACTGGAACGTGGTCTGTGACGATGCCATGGGAATGAAAGCAATGAGGAGCGATGTTGAACATCAACATGATGATGATGCGAGAATATTAAATGCACACGATGGATATGGTGGGACGATAGCTACCTTGAGCTGTTCCCTCTGTCAGAGAAGGTGGTCGCAACACTCAATGTTTTTCAAGATTTCTCTTACACCCCTGTCACATAGGAAATAGAATGTCATTTCCAGCAAATGACATTCACAAATAAAGTCATTAACAAATTATGGGAATGATGATCCACAAGCATTAGGTATCATACCACAGCACAGAGCCCATTTCTTATTAATGTTGTGTCTTTTTTTTTTCAAAAACTTTTCTTGTCAGAGCAGTAGCGAATGAGATCCCCAAACTCATTCAACAAGCTGAATATTCATCAGCTGAAAGGCTTAATTAGAAGAAAAAGGAGTTTTACATGCTCATTAACGCTGAATCCTTAAAAACTGGAATGCAACTCCACACACATGAAACACCATGCACGCTGCTCGTATGAAACAAATTGGACAATGTAATAATATGTAACAGAAAGTACCACATATTGCTCTTGTTCAAAATGATGCACGTGTAAAAGATGCACCTGGTGCTGACCAAATTCACGTCTAAAAAATGTTTCGCTGCCCTCAAACTGAACACAATTTTCGTACGTCTACATAAAAACAAAATAAAAAATTAAAAATTAAAAATTTTTAAAAAAAGAAAACACTTGCAAGCACAGATAAAAAGCAGGGAACTTCAATCTAAAAGAAACCGATACCCAGAAAGACAAAAGGACACCCTATGTACAGGGTTGCTCGACCGTCGAGGGCCAATCAGCTAAAACGAAAGAGATGATATCCTATGTACACACACGCAACATGACTAGGGGAAGGAGTGTGAGCGGGGGCCTCCGTTGTCAGTCGGCCGGAAGGTCATCTTCATCATCCTCATCCGAGACGGATGAGTCCGGAGCCATGATCTCTACGGGGACCCCGTCCATCAACTTGGGAGCACTGAAACATCCACGCTCAAGCAGTTCCAGGCGTTCGGGGTTGGCCATGCTCCGTCGGATTGCGATGGGATCTTTCTTGGACCACTTGAGGACCTCCTCGGCCATCTTGTGGACTTTCGCGGGGTTCATGGCCCACAAACATCCCTTGCGCTGTCCTCCGCCGCTGCCGGGTTTCTCAATCTTCTCAAAGCACTTGTTGAGCGACAGGTTGTGCCGAACAGAATTTTTCCACCCGTTGGGAGCCGTTCGGAAGTAGGGGAAGTTTTCTCTATTAAGGAGGATGGGGATAAGATGGGAGGGGGATACGACGGAGATATTTAAAAAATGCACCAGTAAAAACACCATAGAAGAGCGTTTTGCATTCCTACATCACGTACAATGTCCTCAATTGTTGATTAGATTAAATCCTCAAGGTATGACTGGTTAGACTTATCATGAGTTATGAGTGATATAAGTATAATACCCGGGTCACACGGGGAGTCTCAAAGGTCATTTAAACTAACGGTCATTGAACATGTGCGTTAGCGCCACCCAGTGTATCACGTGCCAACCTCGGAAGGAGCAATGGATCCAATGCTCCTTGAGAGTTTGACACGTTATACACTAGGTGGCGCTAACACACATGTCCAATGGCCGTTGGTTTAAATGACCCTTGAGACTCCCCGTGTGACTTGAGCATAAGAGGATGATAGCCTTACAGGACTGTCATAAATATTCCTTCCGCAACTTAACAGCTACGCAAGAAGTGTTAAAGGTATGTCGATGCACTACACAACATTAAGTATCGCTAATTAGATAACTATCATCTTTACTCAATTGTCTACGCGCAACAGATACGTTATCTGCGTACAATTTTTAGATACTTGTATTATGAGCACAGTACGGGCAAGATTTTTATTTTTATTCAAGATATTTATAGTCAAGAATCCTCAAAAACCACACCGCATTGTGCCACGCTTCCTTTTCTTCGTTGCTTCGCAAGACGTCATTTAAAAAGAAAAGGAAACTCAACTCACAGCATGAAATTGTAAATCTCGTTGACCGGTAAACTCCCGGTCTGGCTGTTTTTCAGGGCCATGGCTATGAGACAGGAGTAAGAATAGGCCGGTTTAGGGTACATCTTGTCCTCGTCAACACTCTGCTGCCTCGGCGAGGGCGTGGGAAGCAGCGAAGACGGTGCCGTCATGTACGTCACCGAGCCGACGTTCTCCTCTTTCACCGTCACGGGTGCGACGGACGACACCGTAACGTTCACCACGGTCGTCTGGGACACCGGCGCCATCGACGGTGCCGTTGCCTGGAGCTGGTGCGTGGGCAGCCCCGTCTGGGGATTGACCAGTAGGCCTTCGAGCCCGTCTAGATCCGAGATTAAGGAGATGCCGTGCGATTCCAGCCACACGGACGCGTCGGGAGCGAGGTTCGAATCCAGGGAGTCCAAGCTGTCGACGGAACCCATGTTTGGCAGGTCGCCGAGGTCGGAGCCCAGGTCCATTCCGTTGGCGTTCACGAAGCTGTCCAGCTCCGACTGTATGTCGGACTCTATCATTTCTTGGAGCTTAAAGGCATCTTCGTACAGCTCCATGATTGTGCGTTTCGTGTTGGCAGTGCTGTTTCTTTTCTTTTTTTCTTTCCCTTAAGCTTCACCTACGACGAAAATAGTTTTTTTTTTTCTTTTGTAAGTGAAGTAAAAGTTGTATGTGCGATAAATGTTGGGTGACCGATTTGATTATTGATGGTGTGACTATCTGATTGTGACCTTGAATAATCTGTTATCTCGGTTTTGGTTAGCAGCTCCATGAATAAATATGAACACCAGTGATGGCCAGTAGTTAACTACATGTAGTTAAACTACTAGTTAAACTACCTGATTGTAGTTAAAAAGTAGTTATCAACTACTTGCAGAAATGTAGTGGCAACTACTAGTTAAACTACTATTTTAAGTAGTTAACTACAGTAGTTAGGTTACTGAAGGTGCCAACTACTTCCGATTTTGCCGTAACCTTTACGGCACGATTGTGCTTCCGACTTTTACCTTGAGCTACTTGTTTGATGAGAACGGAGGTGCAGAGCAATTGTGTTGTGCATGTGTACTAAATCTTCACTTTTAATGCTTTTTTAAAACAAGTTGTTGAACGTACACCATAGCTGATCTGTTCTGTTTCCCACCACTGTACTACCGCACATGCTTTATCTGTTGTTTTTTTGTAACGTCCGCAGTTTGATTCCAAAGCGTAAGGATTTGTGTAGTTTGTTGCAATCCTGTGAATGTGACCTTGTTGCACTTACTGAAACTTGGTTATCGCCAGATATAAGAGACAGTGAGCTGTTACCAGAGTGTCCTGGCTTTACCTTCTATCGCTGTGATCGCGTAAATAGACGAGAAGGTGGTGTTTGACTCGCCTTTAAAAACTGTTTTAAATCATATGCTGTTCATTGTACACTTCCTATCGAAGTAACATGGGTATTGATTGACTGCGTCACGTGTAGATTAGTAGTTGGTGCATGCTATCGACCTCCCTCAAGCAATGCATTCATCCCAGAATTACACAAATCACTACATCATATATTTCACAAATTCCCAAATTCAAAGGTTATTCTTCTTGGTGATTTCAACTACCCCTCAATTAATTGGAGATCCACCTCAGCCTCTGGCAGTGAAGAACGTTCTTTCATTGATTTGTGTCATGTGTTTGACCTTCATCAGGTGGTTCATGAACCCACTCGTGTAACTCCCACCTCATCAAACATCCTAGACCTAATCCTCACTAACGACCCAGATATAGTAGGTTCTGTATTTTCTCCATGCGCCTTGAGTGATCACAAAGTACTACACTTTACAATACCTGTCCCCAGCGTGCCCCGTCGTTCCTCGTGCAAACGCATAAGATCGATAAGGGTAACTACGACCAAATAAATTCTGAATTATCCAATTACTTGGCTAACTTTCTCGCTAATTTTGAAGTACGGACAGTTGAGGAAAACTGGTATTTATACAAATCCAAGATTAATGCACTTATTGAAGCCTATATACCCTCCATTATCATCAAGACACATTGTCATGCCCCATGGTACAATCATGAAATCAAACTGCTCACCCGTAAAAAGAAACGTCTGTACAGGCTTGCTAAGCGCTGTAAGTCTGCATCATCACTGCTAATATCAAGAGTGCGCACGGAAATACATCTCATTGGTGACTTCTTCAAAACGCAGGTTCTATAGCGAGGGCCTCGTTAACCTCTTGAAGCACAACCCCAAAGCATTCTACAAAGTTATAAACCCAAAATCTCCATCGGTAAACATCCAACTGAAAGATCGTGATGGTAATTTTGTTATAGATAACCAATGTTCTCTTATCTTCAATAACGCATTTGCAAGCGTGTTCACCAACGAAGACACAACTCCCCCTGCCGCGCCTCCCACATCCATCTTCAATAGCATGTCACCGATAGCGATATCTCCTGCTGGCATTGAAAAGATTATCTCTTCCATCAAGGTTTCCTCCTCTGCTCGTTTCGATGGAATAAACAGCAAAATTCTTAAAAACACAAAGGCTCACTCGAGCAGATTTCTTGCTGCAATATTCCGACAATCACTTAATAGTTCATAGATGGGTAGAAATCCAGCGAACCGGTAGAGATGTAGGAAGGGAGTTGCCTCAGGACAGAAGCCGCCGATATTTCGAACAGAGACTGTTCTTCTTCTGGGCACCGTCCTCATCATTGGCATGATTTAAAGGGACAATTCGCATGAACCTTTGAACACGTCACACCTAACCCTTTATATACCATGCCAATGATGAGGACGGTGCCCAGAAAAAGAACAGTCTCTGTTCGAAATATCAGTGGCTTCTCTCCTGAGGCAACTCCCTTCCTACTTAATAGTTCAGTTCTGCCAGAAGACTGGCGTCGGGGAATGATAATACCAGTGCATAAAAGTGGTGTCACTCATTCACCGTTGAACTATAGACCAATCTCCATTACCCGCGTCCCCTGCAAAATCATGGAACACATTATATATTCGCAGGTAATCAACTTCCTAGAGTCAAATGCTTACTTTTCCCCCTGCCAGCATGGCTTCCATAAAAATTTCTCACAACTATATCGCTGGTTTTATCCACGACCTCCACTCAAATATGGACAGTTCTACTCAAACAGATGCCGTGTTCCTGGAATTTGCTAAAGCCTTTGATTCTGTACCGCACGCTAGATTAATGGTTAAACTCTCACAACTAGGCTTTGATGCACATGTTCTCTCCTGGATTAATATGTTCTTAAGTGACTGCCTCCAGTCCACTTTCGTGAACAACCATTCCTCGTCCTTTTGTCACGTATCAACTGGTGTCCCCCAGGGCATGGCCTTTGGGGTATGTGAATAAATAAATAAATAATGCTTGTCTAGTGAAGCCTCATTTGCTGTGAAATAATTCTGCAATTTAGTTTATCGCGTAGGCACAAAAAGAATTTCGCCGCAAGCTTTGTGTTTGACGATCGTAGCAATGGCAAGAGCCAAAGTTTATCATTGCTTGTGATTCATATTTAGGTGTCCAAGAACACTACAAGGGATTGGTGTTGATGGACAACGTTAAGTAGTTATAGATGCAGTTAAACTACATTGCAGTAGTTAAAGAAGTAGTTTTAACTACTCCCCTGAAAAGTAGTTGAACTACTAGTTAAACTACTCAATCGCAAAGTAGTTAGTAGTTATAGTTAAACTACTGTAGAAGTAGTTAGTGGCCATCACTGATGAACACCTTCACCAAGTTTTTATGAAGTTATGTATTACATATCATAGGGGCACATTGCTTTTGTACCAAGAACAATTAAAAAATTTGCATATTTCGAAGATTTTTAGTGCATAGTTGCATGCATATTTTTGGATTTTTTAGCGCATATTTATCCATGCTCTAGTCATGACAAATGATAAATATGTCCCACAGAACATTTCGCGAAGAAGAGGAAAAAAAAAACAACCCAAACTCTGATTATTAGATTACAGAATTTATGAAGCAAGCATGCGAAGCCCAATACAAAGTCGAAGACAACAAAAAAAATTTATTCCGTCAGTAACAACGCGAACTGTTCACTTTGAAATCGCGCATCGGATATACTTCAGTATCCGCGCTGCTTCACGCGACAGTCAATATATAAGTCATAAAACGAACCAAACGAACAATATCGCTCATATTAAGACGTTCACGGAGCAGCAAAACAGGAGGAGGGTTTCCCTGGTTTCCCCACTCGCACAGTCATGACAAAATCAATAGCAGACGGGGCTATTTGTTCGTGTCAGTCACGGGTTGATATTAATCGGAACTAATCACCTCCGCCGCCACTATATGCGTCGAGTAACTGCCAAATATTTCCTAACACTGTCGCTGCTAATGTCACAAAATGACTTTAGGAGCCGAAATACTGAAAGATGCACATACGTGAGCACCCGTCCATTGCTCGAGCGGAGCGGGAATCAGCACTTCAAAAACACGGTGTCAAAAATTGCCTTTTACAGGGCGGAACAAACACGAGCGAGCGAGCGAAGATGAATTTCGTGCAATACTTATTGTAACTAGCGCACGCAGACGACGTTGCACGAGACGTTTTTGAGTTTCTGCAAATCGACTTCATCCAACCTCTGCTTTGTTAGCAGGCATTAGAAGTAAACAAAAAGCTAAACATGCGCGCGTCTTACCTTGATTTCGTGGTCACGCTGGCTGCCGCCATAAACGGGCGAGTACAGAGGACGATATTTACAGCATTGCTCGAAGTAAATTGACACATTTAGATCATCCGGAGGCACACCGGTTATCCCTGAAGATCGAGCAAATATTCGTTGCACAGACAGGACAAAGGCCCGAGAAATTTTGAAAAAGGCGCTTCGCGATTGGCGGGGACGGATCACGTGGGTAAGAAGCGCGCGCTACTATTGGTGGATGATCTCTTCGTGCTCAACGAAAAGGTGTGCTTGCTCTCCGGAGCACATGGAAATGTTTTCCTCTTGCGAAGCAAAAATCCTTGAAGCATTCTCATCTTGAAGAGTTCACAGCCTAAGGAGCTCATCACAAAACGACCAGAATTCGATATGGCGGTTTATTATCTCTCGTCGTTTGTGCCCGCGATTGTGAGCGCCCGTGATACACAAGATGCAAAAGAAAAGTGCCAAGCCACATCCATAACTAGCAGCTCGGATAAATAATGAATTTATGATTATTGCCTCTGAAGTGATAGACACAAAGAGAGAGCACAAACCCTCTGAGTTTTGCTCAAATATTGTTAAGTAGAATAAATACACATTACAAGTCCATTAAGCAATGACCAGAAAAGTTGTGCAAAAACAATGACTTCAATTTTTTACAGAATGATTGCAAAATAAATAGTGTATAGTACCATCTGAGACCCCCAACAGTGATTTTGTTTTTTTGCTACAAATTTCGTGCAAAAAAATAGACAAAATATCAAATATAAAAGTATGCAGAAAACAAGTATCCAGGGCGTATAACAGTTGCCATTGCATCAGGGGTGTAACAGTGAAAGGGGTGTAAAAACCACACCTAACTGGGATTGCCAGCTAGGCCTATGTTGCACCGGCCTTTTGCCGCACACGAGGTTCAGACGTGGTCTTCGGGCACACAACGGCCCTACGTCGCCTCATTGGAGCTCCTTGCGGTTTCATGGGTGCACTAGTTTGTTTTGGAACTGCCTGAGGTGGTTGCACTGCAGTAAGGGATGCAGAATCTGCACAAGTGTTCTCTTTCACCAATGTCTGATCATTATCTGTGAGAGGCAGACCAGCTCTCAGCTGTGTCTGTACGGGTTCAGGGGTGTCTTTGGGTGAGGGTCCAGAATTCAACTCCTCCGACGTGCACGGTGCTGTCGCCTGTCCAGCACTCCGCGGCGCACACTTTTTGCTCACGGGCAAGGGCGGAGACATAGGTTTTAATGTGGCCTCACCGTCACTCACCAACATAGTGTTCTCTCTTGGGGGTGTAGACAGGGGTGTACCTTTCTGCAATTGCACATGAGCACTCACTGGAGAAAATTTCACTCTCACAGATGTGGTAATAGGCTCTGACGACCTCGCATCAGACGAGTCCTGACACGTGGTGGTTTCTGCAGATTTCTCGCTCAGGGGTGTAGGCACTTTCTGTGACTGCTCTGAAACGCTCACTGCTGTCCTTTGGCCTTTTAATTGCTCGGCTGATGGGGACTCGTGGGAACCAGTTTCCAGGGGAGTGAGCAGGGGTCCCATTTTTTCCTTCTGAGGAGCTTCACAAACACTGACACTCTCGGGTGTCAGGGGTGTATCAACCCCAAGAGGTGCGGACACAGGTAAGGGGTCTTCCTGCAATGTTGATTGACACTCACAAGCGCCCTCTTGCGACAACAAAGGCTGCATAGATGTTTCAGAAACAGGAGTGGTGCCCTTCTGGCACATGAACGTGCCCTGTTGCCCAGGTTGCAAAGGTGATGCGTTCAGGGGTGTTATACCCTTTGGCAAGAAACTAACCCCTGGTGTCCTATGAATTAGGGAATGACTGGGCACACCTGAATACGCCCCATTTGTGCTGGCTTGAGCAGGCGGAGATGCGAACCCAACAAGGGGTGACCTCCCAGGTGTCCTTTGGGGTGTCCCCTGCTGGGCCCCTTTCTGCTGGCTCAGGGGCGGAGTGTTGAGACGGCTCACAAGCTCAGAAGCACTCACGTTTGCCTGAGGCGACACCACAAACACGTGCACCACCTGCTCTTGAGAATGGCTCGCATAAAACACCAACTGCCCCTGGGACAACACCCCTGGTGCGGGCGAAGATGCCGCCAGGGGCGTAGCGCACGCTTGAGGCACCGGGGGCGGAGTTGGCGCACGTTCCTCCTCATCGAGAGGAACCACGTTGTCGGCTGCCGTGTCCTCCTCAACCACTTCCATTTCAACGTCGATGACCGATTCGTCCGGGTTTTTATCGGGGGTTTTCGGCTGCCTGCCCTTCCTGCGTTTACGTGGGGCAGGAGAGTCGTGTCCGTTTTGTAAACCTCTCGGGTCGTCGGGATCATCCACCCGCTCCTCTTCTTCTTCTTCATCCTCGAGACCAACGGTGTCGAACTGCGTGGGATCGTCTGCCGCGGGAAAACAGGTGATTTAATCGAAAGGTCAACCTTCAGACCCAATCTCAGCCAACATAAAAATCTGCACTCACTTATAGTCTTGTCCACAAGTTCTCTATTAATGCGTTCCTCACGTTTGAACTTGTTCTGTGGGTAAAATGAAAGTGCTTTTAGAATCTGATAACATTGATAACAGATTGATAACAGGCTGATAACAGATTGATAACAGGCTGATAACAGATTGATAACACGCTGATAATAGATTGATAACACGCTGATAATAGATTGATAACACGCTGATAACATTGATAACGCCTGAAAGGGTAACACCTTATCAGTAAATCTGGTGTGCCTGGAAGGATGTGAGCACACTTGGTCACGAATGGTGGCACTGCTTTTGACATAACACCACGCATAATAACGACAAACAAAGTTCAATACTGACAAAACCCTTATGCTCAAGAAGCAAGGAAGTGGAAAATGAGACAACCTCATAGTATGAGGTATTCCAAATACTATATTTAGTTGCATAAGTAAGGTGCTCTCATATTTCAAGGGGCAGTGAAATCAAACGTTTTCAAATCTGCACAGATATCCGCTTCACCGTGCACAAATAACCATTAGTGTCTCTGCCGACGTTCCCCAGATGCAGCCACAACGGAGTAGTTAGCAAATCCAAAATGGCGTGTCCAAGTGCGTTGTGCGTTGCACTGCTGCACAGTCTTGGACAACCGCGGATTGTAGATTGTAGCTGTGAATATTAAGAGCTCAGCGTGGATGCGGATACCGTCAATATTATCCGCGCCCACCCGTACCCACAAGCACCCCCAGATTTTTTTAAACACAATATTACGAATAGAAGGATAACAAACCTTAAGGTCCTGTCGCGTACGTTTCGGAAAGAACGTCGACATGAGGGTGAAATCTGTGCCGCAGACGCTCAGCGCCCGGTAGAACCTCGCGGTCTCCCTCGTCGTCCAAGTACGTTTTCCGCTCGTCTTCTTTCGGAACGAGCCGTAGTGGGTCTCCGTTCCCGTCTCGTAGACCACCGCTCGGCTGTCTTCCTTTGTGGGGCCGCGACGAATGACCAGCGATTCTTCGTCGATCGTAATCTCGCCGTCCGGTCCCACCCTCACCCGCGGTCCTACGGATTCCTCTTCCCCGTTTTCCTCCTCTTCTTCTGGCGGGGCTTCCGTCGTCGTCACTTCTTCGACTACCGTTGTTTTTGACGGCTTCTCGCTGCGGGTGGTACGAAAGAACAACAGTTCTGCGATGTGACTGACATTGAAATAATGATCAATCGCTATCGATAAATCTAGAAGATAATACGTATTGTTACAGAAAACGAGACTCGCAATTGTTCATGAAAAGGTGAGAGCTGTGTTTGTCACCATGGTAGCTGGCTACTTGTCTCGAGGAAAACTTCCCATCAGGCATTGAGCTCTTGAGTGCTCTTTTTCTAAATGTTATCACGAAAGCAGCATGCACTGGACATAAGTAAGGCAGGAGGCCCATGTTGAATATTTCCGCAATAATACTGGAAATAATGCCTAAAACACAGGTGGTCCGAAGTGGTGACCGCGCTGATTGAGTTTTTCTTCATTCGAAACAAATTAGTGTACTCAATAATACTGATACATACAATGACGTGCACAGACAGCTTGTCAAAAATTTTACGAAAAAACTAAAAATCTTACGGCATTGGGTTGCCCGGAGGATTGTAATAAATCAAGTCCAGCATGGTCATAGAACTGCGATCCGGAGGATTGCTTTTGCTTCCGGTCCGATACTGCCTTCGTTTACGAGCTTGGAGCTGAAAGAAACAATAATAAAAAAAAAGTGGAGCATTCTGTGTAGACTGCCTTTCTTTGCCACTTTATATAGCTGAATCAAGGTGCATCATTACATGTATATCAGGTTAAAATATGAAAGTTCTGATGATTTTCAAGGCACAAGGAAAGGAACGAAAAGATTGTGTACTTGTACTAAGTGTTGGTACACTCCAGGAGATGCTGCTGAAGAAGGCAGAGCCACTGATGTTAAGTAAGCATTTTTTTTTTCTTCTTATCCTCCCCCTAGCATTTTGACGTTTTAACGTTTCATTTCGGGGAGGAGGAAACCCCATATCTGCTGTTTTTGTGACATTTTTGGCCTTTCTTGCTGGTATTTTGTGGGGCTGTTGAAAGAGTTTTGAGGGGTGTTAAGGGGGGGGTACTGGAAAAATTGCCGAGTCCAACCATTTGGACCTGCAGAGGACGGAAGGACCTTCAGTCCCAAAGTTAGTCAAAAAGTCACCCGGGAGATCTCTAACTCGATGTGGACGGACATAATGAAACGTGTGCTATGATTTCTGACGAAGACGTCGTTGACATTACTGGTTGCAATGACGGCACTGAAGAACTGCATTTGGTGACACTTCGAAAGTCCCGAAATGCACTCTGAACTGCTTCGGTGCTTTTTTTAGCAAAAGAATAATGTTCCCCTCCAAGTTAGTGCCACAACTAAGAGCTTAGGAGAACTTTGTGCTTATAGTAATATTGCGCAGATGAGTATGGACAATTTAATACGCATTACAAAATAAATACGGCCCTCGTGAACACCTCAAAATAAAGTGTTTCACTTATCCAGATGCCCCGCTATCTCACTGACCGTCTCTCTGGGAACGGTCAAGTCCCAATAAACGGGGGATCGACTATATATGTATTATATTATTATATGTACCTCCTTGTTTTCTTTCCGTGCCCGTTTCTCGATGACAGCTTTTCCACTCGTCCTGGATGGAGGAAGCATCGGACTCTCTGCGGGCGATGTTTCTTCGACAACAACTACAGGTGGTTCGGTCCTACGCTCCGCTTGTCTGCAAATCAATGAACAAGATTACCTAAGAGGCAGAGATTTTTTTCGAGGAGATCTCTGTGGTACTAATGATACGTACACGACACTGTCCTCAACTTCCACAACAGGTTCTGGTTCCCGTCGTTTCACGCCGCGGCCCGACGCCCCACGAACGTTCGGTTGCGGCTTGGACACTCTCCTTTTTTTCTTCACCGGCTCGGAGTCCTTCGTCGCTGCATCCGAAACATTTTCCGTAGCAGCAGTGTCGACATCCTCGGCGGGTTTTTCGTTGACGATTTCTTTTTCCGGGACCACGGGTGGAACTTCCTGTCTCACAGGTGAACAAATTACGGGCTGGTCCACGGACGGGGTGACAGAATTCGCGGTTTCCGTCGCCTGCGGAGGGGCCACCGCTGTCGCGTTCGCGGTGTTTTCCGACTGTTCGACTTCAACGTTCGGCGGCTTGGACACGGTCGACTTCCGGGGTGACGCTTTCGCGGGTGCCGGTTTCGCCGGTCCAGCGCCTCCGACACGTCCCGTATTGGGTTTTACCTGAATCCTCGACCGCCTCGTTGCCATTGTAGCCCGCCGCCCTCGGTTCTTCCCCTTTAAAGAAGCTCCGGAGGTATCCACACGCAGCACATACGGTTAACGCTCTTTTCGCAGAGGAGCCACGCTTCGAAGGAATGCTGAACTCGCTGCTAATTATCGGGTTGATGCTATCGTTGCCGCGCTTCTGCTTCGAGGCGGTGTAATATTACGTCATTTATCATTTCATTATCTGTCCTTTCCAAGCAGTTCAGAGGCTCACAGGACGCAGGAAATGCGAAAATGCTCTCAAATAGCGAGCTCAGGACGATGCATTCCATGTCGGCCGCACACACAACCTTCCGCAACTCTTTCCTCTTTCTGCTGTTGTGAAATGTTCGGGAAAATGTGGAGCCACTTTATGTATCACAAACATGAAAAAGTGCATGATAGGGCGGGCACCAAACTGAACTAGCTTGAAACTATAGATCAAAATACGAGAGCGTTTGTTTATGCTACCTCTTTGAATATTTTGAGCTTTTCAGTGCCGACGGTACGCTTTCGTGAGTTAACTAAATCTGAGGTATTCGCATCGACATCGCAAGCAAGTAATGGCCGCTCTGACTTTGCCAAACGAGCTTCACACGGTGAAATAACGATGTTTTTAAAACAGTTTCGCGTAAAGTCGAACGTACGCATGAAAAGTTCTGACCGGTAGGTACTCATCTCCCATCCTATATTTTTTTCCTACGATTTTTATGCATGGCGAACGCATCAACTCATGTTAATAACGCACTACCCGTAGCGGACGTCACTTGATCCGTTACAGTCACTTATGCTTTTGTCTTTTGTCATCACATTCAGGAAAAAGTTACGGGGCCTCATCGAGACCAGATACGTTCATCTATCACCTGAGGAGGTCTCTCTGCTGTGTCCTCTCAAAGAAGACATCATACAGCTCAAGCTCACGTGTCACGGCGGAGCCGCAGTAACAGCTTACCTGATCGGCAACGATCCGATGCTGTTCGAGCTGATAGGCGAACGTTTGTTTCCAACTGTGTACGCCCTGTGGCGTGTCCCATCTCTTCTTCCGCACATCACCACGTGGACGAACGTCTTCGAAAGACTCGCTGGAGGGGCTGACCTTATGGCACCCGGGATAGTCAGGTCTGTTTTTCACGTATCAGTATCGGGAGTAGCACAGGGGAGAACATTTATGTTTACGACGATGATTGTATGTTTATAAAGAACCCTCGATAACGTCCCGTCCGCTTATAGCGATGAAAGCGACATCCGGTTGCTGTATCGTACTATGCGAGGCAGCGAAAATTTTGCGCGTTCATTCTGTGGTCAAGAGTGCGAAAATTGCAAGAATCACAGATGAATCTACAAAAATGATACACGCCCCCTAGATGCGTAAATTGTGCACTAGTGTCGGTCTTCGTTGCTGTTACGGAAGTAACTGCAAATGTGAGAAACTGGATTGAGAAACTCATTACTGCTATTGTGACCAAACAGAAGCTGTCTCGACGGAGCAAAGACTGGGGACCCCGTCGCCATACGGCTCACCAGCTCCGGCGACTCTGCCGTGGCCGTCGGATCGCTGCTCGTGGATCCCGTAGATCTGCTTGGTCCGGACAGAAAGGGCAAAGCAGTGGCCGTAACTCACGTGTACGGAGACATGCTTTGGGCTCACGGATCCAAGACGACTCTGCCGAAGGCTACAGAAGCAGAAGACAGTGACGAAGGAGAGGAGGTTGAGGGAGATGGAAGCAAGGAGGAAGGGGAGGGAGAGGACGAAGTTGCGGAACTTGAGAAGGAAACAACGGGAGAAGACGCGGCAGCGCAGCAGACAGATGACGTAGTTGAGGTATTTGCGAAAACATAGATTCCTTCTCATGCTAATAAGTAGCATCGAAGGTTTATGTTTATTAAATTTCAAGACCTAAGTTCAAAGGGCGGTTAAGAGAATTTGGATGGTGCAGAAACATAAAATGAAGAAACTTTAAAAACCCGCAAGAACATTTTTTTATGTGACAGACTGTGCGTGTGCAGATGCAGACAGAGATTTTTTTCTCGCATAATGAACAAACTTTTTGTACGAAAAATATTCGTTCAGCGAGCATGTTAATTATGCGAGTAAATACCATACATATCCGGGTAGAGGTTTCACATTCAAAAAAAGCTTCAAGAAACAGGCACTGTCAGTTCAAATTAGTCCTGATGTTACCTACATGACAGGAACAATATATCTTCTTCTCTGCAGGAAGAAGACATGGACGCGTTACTGGAAGCCTGCGTGATGTCGGCGCTCAGTCGGAAACCAAAACTGCCAATGTTAACGAGTACTTTCTACTCCGGCCACGTGCTGCCTTCAGTCCCACCTGGAAGGACCCTCGACATTAAAAAAACAGCGCACAAGAAGCTGACCCCATACCTTGCCCAACTGCAGAGGGTATGTTAGATTACAGCAAGACCCCAACTGTTCATCATCATCATCATCATCATCATCGAAACTCGATCAGATATTGAGAGTTCCTAAACTGTTCCAGGAAGGACTTCTAGAAGTGAAAGAACTGAGCCCTGGGGTGCAGAGCATTGTATCTGTGAACGCTGGACACCCCTTGTTGAGGGGTGCCAACATACTCCCCTTGGTAGTCAACGCCCCCGAAGAGACGGGGCCTCGGTACACATTCCCTACGGTCAGGGAGATGAGGACCGTGACGGCGGCCGTACTGCCCCTGTTTCGGGGGTACAGGTGGGATCTGTTTTCGGAGACATATAATCTGACAATGACGCTGCTATTACACACTTAAGGCGAGAGTGTGGACCCAAAGCAAACCTAAGATAAGATAAGACAAGATAAGGTAGGAGAGCCAGAATTACCACGCCAAATATTAGTTTCTGTTTGTACCCAGTTGCTTACAACAAGTGATAGTCAAGTATCTTGAACCGCTAAATAAATAATAGTCGTATGAATTTAAAGTTTTTAAAGGGCTATGTATTTATAATAATTTGCTAACAAAAATTAACATAATATAATACGCTGCCAGTGACAGCACTGTCACTGTCAGCGGATTCCAGTTTTTGCTCTGCGAGGCATTTTTTGTAAATCTAAGGTGCCTCTAATAATTCAGTCACACACCCTTGTGACAACTGCAAGGTCCGCCTGTACGTAACGTATAGTCACATTACAGAACACAGTGCAATCAAGACTGGATGTGCACTTGTGGCCTGTTTTTCGAATTTGTCTCAAGAACTGCTAGGCTCCGCAGAATGAAATCCGCTATAGAATATCTCCAACGGATGGAGAGAAATTGTGCAGGAAAACTTGTACTGACACGTAATAGGGAACTGAGAGGCTCATGGAGACAAGGAAGACAACAGACAACAGATCATGAGATCTTCCCCATTATGTAGAATATCTCACTCGATGTAGAATATCTCAAAACCAGTTTCCCACACTGCACTGTGCAAAGAGTTTACAGTTAAGGAAGCATTTGAAGAGAAAACTTGTTTCAAGACTGGGTTCTGCTGAATACACATAGGATTAAGTGTGTCACACTGCCTTGCTTGATACTCGAAGTGAGCTCGCGTTTCACCTCAAGCGAAATGCTCTTTCTTGCAACTCTTTCAAAAACAAAACTTCCTTGCACAGCAAAGGTCATCCCTTGAGCATCGAAGAAGTGCGTAACATCGTGAAAAGTTACGTCAAAGCGAACGACGTACGGCTCACTGCTGACCGCAGGTACGACATCGCTTTCATACGGCTTCACCATGTCTGCGGTGCCGTACTCCGTACTGACCGGTACCGTAATAATTTCGTGCAGATCCGTCGTGCTCGACCCTGTGCTAACGGACGTGGCAACGACGCGCGACAATCGACCCGAGACGCTCGCGTGGGAAGAGCTCTTCCAGAAGATCCTCTCACGCATGCAGTACGCTCACGAGATTACGTTTCCTGGAGAGAAGCCACAGGTGCGCAAGGGGGCGTTGGAGCCCATCACGGTGTCCGTCGCGCAAAGGACGGGGAACAAGAAGGTGACGCTGGTCGAGGGGCTCGAAACGTATGGGATTGATCCGCATCAACTTGCTCATGAGGTGTGTTTCTGCTGTTGTTCAACTTACTTGAGAGGAGAACCTGTAGAATTTTGCAGTTTTGCAACACCTTGGAAATTTATTGCACTTGGACCCTTATATTTTGGGTTTTTTTTTTTTTTCAAAATCACTTTTTAGTTGAGGATTCGTGAAATTGTAGAATAGTACTGTTCACAGGGGCGGATCTAGGATTTTTCCGAGGGGGGGGGGGGTCCGCTACGGATAAGTGCCAGGTGCATGCTGGGATTGGTCCATTGAACCCTATATTCAAGTCTGGAATTGGGGGGGGGGTCAGGGCATCCGGACCCTCCCCACCCCCCAAAATCCGCCCCTGACATGCCTAATAAATAGTTCGTAGCGTTTTTGCAGTCAGCTATTCAAATGCTCTGGAAATCAATTGCTACGAGGTAGCAGCTCATTTTACGGTGCAATCACGTTAATTCGAAATCTATTAATTCGAACTTCCGGATAATTCGGACTAGCGCTCAAGTTCGGTCAAAGCCTTGTGTATTTCAATGGTGGGATACGCCTGGTAATTCGAACGTGTTAACGTGCGCAACGGTTTATCCAAACGAGATTGCCCGGTCGCGCGCTCGACTTCCCGACTACGCATCGGTCCGGAAGCGACCGGCCGCGAACAGCTCCCGCGTCAGGAACACGTTTACTTATTAAGCGTCAAGTTCACTAATTACTTAAGAAGACCATTACTTGTAAAAGCGATACTTGTGCCGGCGGAAAGAGGAACAACGAACGAATTATCGGATGGCGCGCGCAAACGCGCAGAAACGATGCCGCTCGCGTTCGCAGGGTTCGCGATTGGGTTGGCCGCTTCAAAATCACGAACATCGTTGATGACGTTGATGAGTCGCGGCTGAAGAAGCGAATGCAAACGCGTATAACCGATTACTTAATTTCTGTTTAGATGTTAGATGTTTAGATGCTTTCCTTCCAAAATAAAATATTTTGGAATATTTCCGGCATTTCCTCGCTTCCGACATCGCGTGCGGCAAGGCCTAACGAGCCATGACGCGCTACGAACGCATCGAGCTCTCGTTCGGAGCAGCTCCCTTTAATTCGAACCCCGCGTTACTCGAACAAATCTTCGGTCCCTTCGAGTTCGAATTAATGGGATTGCACTGTAGAAATATTTCTAGGCTGAACTTCTAGGGAGCAAGTTAGATGAAGGATCTCGTCGGCGTCCACATATACGTTCAGCATAAGTCTGCAGCTGAAACAGCATAAGTCGGCAGCTGTGGGTTCCCCTCCCCTACTTCCCCCTCGCAAGAAGAAAGTTCCGTGTAAATCCCTGCAGCTTGAACTTCTGGTGTTATTGTGTTCTGTATAGGGTTGTCAATCGGGAATATCCCGGGATCCCGGCCAATTTTTGACGTCCCGAAGTCCCGGGATTTTCTGGAAGGAAATTCTGGAAAGGATTTTCCGGTTTGCAGCTGAACGAACCTTCAGTTCGGCAGCCAGCAAAAGGTCCCTCCGAACTGGGGGACACCACCCTCGACGCTATGTGCTTTCTCAGGTCGTAGCACGCAGCGACGGTGTTGGGAAACCGTTTACTGTTTCGTTTCTTTCCGTTCGGTTTCTTTTTCTTTTCTTTTTCTTTTTTTCTGTTCTTCATTCAAGTGGAATGTTACACCGTTTGAGGAAGTTATAAAGTAATATTTCCTGTTACTTCAAGTGCAGCGAGACTCGCCTTCTTTTCAATTGCAACAGTGAAATGCAGACGAATAAAGAAGGAAGAATAAAGGAGGAGTGGGCATTATCATGACCCGCACGTCATTGCGGGTGACGGGTCTATGTTTGCTGTGTCGTGCGGGTAGCGGGTGGGGTGCGGGTAAGCTTCAGCGGGTGCTTTTCTAACACTATTAGAAAGTACACCGAGTAATACCCCAGTCAGACGGCATGCTCGAAGGACTTCGGGGAATTTTCATTGGCAAAAAATGACCTGTGACAGCCGTGTCAGACGGCAGCTCAAAGGACCTTTCTAAGAAATGACCATCAACGCGAAAGGAGGCCCCCAGCGACATTTGAGGAGCAGAAAGGAGCAATCTCGACAACAGTGTTATGCCATTGTACCCTCGCTACCTTCGCAGCTGAATGTAGGTAAACCTATAAAATGCGGATAATGGAGTGAAACTGTGTAAACGCATTTAGATCCCATTTAGAGAAGTGCATATGGCTTCTGCATCTTGATTTGTGGCGCAAAGACCAACTTCAAATTTCCACAGCAGACAGGGAAAACGAAACCGAAAAAGGGAGGCTGTCTGGCAGGCGCCCCCGAACAAAGGTCATTTGAGAGGCCGAAGGCAATTTCTCGCAATTGGCATTTGAAATGCTGTCTGACTAGGGTATTACTCAATTTTTTACGCGTCTGTACTGCAGTCGCTCGAAATATGACGTAAAACGTCGCTATGACAAGGGCGGAACAAACGTTCACATCGTTAAAGGGTGCGACAGCGCGCCTGTGTGTCCTTCTTTTGTCCGCGTCACGTTTTCTATCCATCATGCCTCAAGTCACAAACCAGCACGCATTTGCACCTTTTTGCCCCCTGCGCTGATGTTGTACAAGAAACCGTGCACACAGACACATGTACAGTCAAACTCCTTTACAACGAAGCTCAGGGGACAGCAAAAAAAATTCGCAGTAAAGGTATTTTCGTTAAAAAGGATATCCATTATTGGACCTATAGGCTCCAGCGGGACCGCAAAAAAATTTGTTGTAGTGGTATTTTCGTTAAAAAGGTGTTCGCTATAAAGGAGTTTGACTGTAATCATCAGGCAAAGAATCTCAGTTTGCTCGCCAACGTTCATCGCGTTGCGGGTGCGGGTGCGGGTAAGCTTTTAGAGAAAAAAAAAATATGCGGGCTGCCTGCGGATGCGGGTCTCAATTTGTAACGGGACGCGGATTGCGTGTCGCGTGCGGATTTCAACCTGCAGGTACGGGTCGGATGCGGGACAGAGAATTCTGACCCGCATAGGGATTATACTTGGAAGCAGCATCTGAACTCGTTACAAAAATAGCTCGGGATTTACAGCCCTAGTTGTGTACCATTGCGTTATATACTTAGGGATTGACTTTTTCGGGTTAAACCCGATTCCGCCCGGTTATTTCTACTGAGCTGACCTCCGACCAATTGGGGTTAAAACCGATTTCTCCCCTAATTCCAGTCACTATGAAATCCTCAAGTGACGTTTCCACTGAAGACGAACAAAGGTCTCCACGTGTAACGAGTGTGGGTCACTTACGTTCCCAGCAATACACCCATGTGTGTCAACACTGTCTATATATGCCTTTGGGGAGTACCGCTGGAAGGTCACGATCTCGCAAAAAACAACAACAACAGCAACAAAAGAAGAAAAAAAACAAATTAGGAGAGGACTTAATAGACAAGTAGTAGTTACTAGTAACTACAAGTAGTTAATAGACTCTTCCTCCCTTTGATTAATAGACAAGAGCAGAAACAAAAAACACCCGATAACACCCGAAGGCACAATAATTATCGCCCGATTTCTCCTGGAATTACAGATTTAAAAATAGCGCCCGATTTTTACCCCCCTGAATCTGAGAAATAAGGCATTTAACCCGAAAAAGTCACCTCCTAGTTACACTGTCCACTATTGTTTGTACGTTCGCAGTATATGCAGTGCAGACAGAATTGCACGTTTTACGGAACATTTTTGCCTGTACGCAGGTGCAAGTGGGAGTAGCAGCCAGCACTGCTGTTAATCCGGCGGCACGGGGTGGACAGCAGGTGCTAGTGCAAGGAAATCAAGTGCTGTTTTTGGAGAGGCTTCTGACGGGGCCAGCGTACGGAGTTCATCGCAAGTACATCAAAGGACTCGAGAATGCCCCAAAAAAGAAAAAGAAATAGCGTTGCGAAAGGATCTAAAAAAAGAAAAAAAGAAAAGAAATGTATTTATTTTAGTCTGGATGCGTTCTGTTTTTAGTTACGGTAACAATTAAGCGAGTGCTTTTGTTACAATGACAAAACAACACAGGGTTGGTTACCGAAACTATTATTGTTTCCGGTAACTGAAAAACTAGGCTTTTCGTTTCCGTTTCTGAACGATTTTCGGTAGCGGTTTCTGTTTCCTTTTAAGAATTTCGTTTCCGTTTCCGAGGTAATTTCGGTACTGGTTTCTGTTTCTCACCCAGAACTCGTACTGTCTGGTTTTGGCTTTTTTCATGCCAGATATTATACTTACATAATAGATGCAAAAGGATAGCCACACCATACGCAAACACGTACTATAAGACTTTAATGCAAAGTTCGTCACGAATCTTATACACCGCAAGTAGATGCCTCTCTACGTTGCGGAAATACATGCCTTTAAATTTCAAAAGTATCCGCTCGTGCGCAAAAATAACACGTCAACCAAAACTTTCGCGTCCATCTAGCTGCCCAGTGGGCTCAACACTAAAGAAAGTCCCGAAAATAAACGAACGAATGAATGAATGATTGGAAGAATACTGCGGATATATATATAATTTTCATATTAACGCGAAAACCCTGAGGGAAACGTCCTGCGAATTTAGTTTCCGTTTCGGTTTCTGGTAAGTGGAAACTAAAACAATTTTGTTTCCGTTTCCATTTTCGTTTCCTGTTAAATTTCGGTAATTACCGTTTCTCGTTTCCGTTAGTCAACCCTGCTGTAGATGTGCAACGTTTCAGTGGAAGGAGTGTACCAGCAAGCGCAAGTTTTACTAAGAACAGGCACACACTGAAAGAGAAACCACGCTACTCTGTGTTGTGCTGTTCGTCCATGATTACTTTGCAGACTTTAATCGATGCTCAAAGGTTTTAATTCGTGATAGTATCTCACTGCTCTATCTGCTGGACTGATGATAAGTGGTGTAGCCAGGGAAATACTCCGGGTAGGGGGGGTGCAGACTTTTGCATGGGGGAGGAGGATTTACCCCTCATTACCATCTCCCAAATGCACTACCACAGCTACGACTTCGGGGGTCGAACCCCCCCAACCTTGCTGATGATGGGTAACAACGGTAATTATATAGAACTGAGTGCGGGTAGGTAAGTTCTCCCCCGCAACCGCTACCCGCGCCGTGTGGTATGGGAATATCAATATACCCGCGGATGCTGTGTGGGCGCACCCGTATTTTGCCCGTAGCGTCACCGTATTTCTGCTCGCAAACAGCAAAATAACTACGAAGCGAATCGGGAGAACGATACCATCTACAATGAGCGTGTCACATACCCATATTCTAACAAAGCTTCAACAAGAGGTCAGTGTAGTGAGTACACCTGCGAACCCGCCGTGACACTACGCAAATCGCGAAACTGTGTGGGTACACCCGCACTCCTTTCCATGTAGAACGTACAGCACTAAGGAAGGTTCAACAGATGGGTGCCATCTTTAAATGTTGGACCCGCCCGCCTGCACGTGAGAAAATCGCTTAAAGGACATGAACAATGTGCCGACAGGTTCTTGTGTGTTTGTATATATATATATATATATATATTACTCACAAACAACATGGTGTATTTAAGAAATGTACAATTTGATGCCTAAAATTTTTGACAACTCGCGGAAAACTGTTTAGTTTTAGGTGCCAGCGATGAACTTCCCACAGCGTTGTCACGTATAATTTTGAGTTAATTACCATAACTCAAAAACCGGTCAAACCACACTATAGTCGAACGGATTTTCTCCACGTCAGTAAACTGTACAAGGAGCCACGCGTCAAATACAAGGAAATACACTTCATCAGTTGCCTTCCTGCCATGCCAGCTGTTCAGCACTGTGCAAGAATAAAGCTATCAGCGTAAATACACGTGGACCGTCGACAATACAACACGCTGGCCGCCCAAACCGAAATGCACACGTCAGTGTATGTATATGACATCATGTTTGAACGAAGTCAGAGCGGCACCGAAATTTCACAACATCGCTATCACCGACACTAGCGCTCCAATACGTAGCGGCTAGGCAAGCAAGCAGTAGGAAGTCCTGACAAAAACTATTCACAATAGCTAAATACATCCGTACAATCAGTTTAAATACAATTCCATTATTGTATTTTTTATTTTCAATTTATAGACAAAGAAAGGATGAACGAAATATAGTCATTCCAAATCAGTGATAGCAGAAGGAAGAGAAAATGGGCCAACAAATAGACCGCGCGAATTCTGGTACCACTACTTCGCGCGATCCTATGCCGGCAAACGGGGGAGCGCAGAGCGTGGTGGACGACCATTGGCTGCCACTTTTGAGCCAATCGAAAGCCTACATCTGGAGGGTCACGTGATCTCTGAGCTTTGATTTACCAGCGCTGAGCAGACGTCTGCCGGGTCTTTGAACGTGGAGAACCGGGCTCGAAACTATTGGTGATCACAGTATTAATTTAAACATGCGGATTTTACTGGCGCTTTTGCCCCTCTTTGCCGTCGTATCAGCTGATCCTAAGATCTACTTCAAAGAAGAGTTCGCAGATGGAGGTAAGCAACGATTTTTTTCTGGTATCTGACACGCCACCGTGGCTCAATGTAGGGCGCTGGTCGTTAATATTTACGGTTCTGATCAATTTTTCTTTACGTTTTCTTTCATCGCAGATGCATGGACGAGCCGGTGGGTTCCCTCTGAACACAAAAGCGATCTAGGAAAGTTTGTACTTACGGCCGGTAGCTTCTACGGAGATGCGGAGAAAAACAAGGGTCTCAAAACTTCGGAAGATGCCAGGTTTTACGGGCTCTCCGCCAAGTTCGAGCCATTCTCCAACGAAGGCAAGACCCTGGTCGTGCAGTTCACTGTCAAGCACGAGCAGAACATCGACTGCGGAGGCGGCTACGTGAAGCTCTTCGACTGCTCCCTGGACCAGACCAAGATGCACGGTGAATCCCCGTACAACATCATGTTCGGCCCCGACATCTGCGGACCTGGCACCAAGAAGGTCCACGTCATCTTCAACTACAAGGGCAAGAACCTGCTCATCAGCAAGGACATCCGGTGCAAGGATGACGTGTACACGCACTTGTACACTCTGATCGTCAGGCCCGACAACACGTACGAGGTGAAGATCGACAACGAGAAGGTGGAGAGCGGTGAGCTTGAGAAGGACTGGAGCTTCCTTCCTCCCAAGAAGATCAAGGACCCGGAGGCGAAGAAGCCCTCCGACTGGGACGATCGCGCCAAGATCGACGATCCCGAGGACAAGAAGCCTGAGGACTGGGACCAGCCAGAGTACATCGCTGACCCCGACGCGACCAAGCCCGAAGACTGGGACGATGAGATGGACGGCGAGTGGGAGCCTCCTCAGATCAACAACCCGGCATACAAGGGCGAGTGGAAACCCAAGCAGATCGACAACCCCGCCTACAAGGGTGTCTGGGTCCACCCGGAGATCGACAACCCAGAGTACAGTCCCGACGCGGAGCTGTACAAGTACAAGGAGTTCTGCCACATCGGCTTTGACCTCTGGCAGGTGAAGTCCGGCACCATCTTCGACAACGTCCTCATCACCGACGACGAAGAGTACGCCAAGGTGTTCGGCGAGGAGACCTGGGGCGCCACCAAGGATGCCGAGAAGAAGATGAAGGAACAGCAGGAGGAAGAGGAGAGGAAGAAGACAGATGCTGAGGACAAGAAGGATGAAGATAAGGAGGATGAGGACTTTGATGAGGAAGAGGAGCCAAAGGATGAGGAAGAGTCCAAGGATGAAGAAGCCAAAGAGAAGGAAGAGGACGTTCATGAACATGAGCACGAAGAGCTCTGATGTGGTGCAGAGGGGGGCAGGGGACTGTTTGGGGGGAGGGGGGTGGCATCACCTTTGAGTGTAGCTGGCTTTGTACAGACATCTCTCCATTTTCATTGTATACCTTTGTTACTGGTGGTAAATAAAACTAAAAATACTGTACAGAATTTTTTTGAGGTCTGTGGCTGTCCTACTTCATTTCTCAAGGCCCTCCCTTAAAGGAGCAAGGAGGTGGCATCAATATGGGGCTTAACATTAGTCAAGCTGTCAATCAGGAATCACCATGCAGTCTATTGTCTGATATTGTCATACGGGTGACTGATGGCCCCTTTTGCTGGTTTTTCTTAGGTGGTTATGTCCTTGAGCAACACCTGCAGTGTGCAAAAAATCTCACCTCTGTCCTCCCTAAGAGGGATAGTTCCTTTAAAGGGAGACTCCACACAGTGCAACTCCTCCACAGAAAAGCAGTCTGGCAACAGTAGAGATTCATGCATACTACAGAAGGTCAGAAGTTTTGGTTTCATTTTGAGCTTCTCGACTGCCAAACCAGCTGTATTTCTGCTTATTTACACTGCCATTGTAATAGTTTGATTGCTCCGGAGTCTCCCTTCAAAGGGGATCTTGCAAGGGATAGTTTGCTCCGAAAGCACGAATCCATTCACCTCTGTTGCACATTTTGAACTTTCTCAGACCAGTGATTTGTTGTAGGCATCTAAAAAAATAAGCAGACTTTCCTGCAGCCACAGGAAAAGACTAAAAACTCCGGAATATACATCTACTTCGAACGAAAGGGATTGACGGAGGGTTGTTCATTGCCTATAGCACATGCCCAGCAGGTCCCAAAAGCCCAAAATAGTGTCCTCCATACAAACTGAACATGACCTTATCTTTATTGATGATTCAGTATGCACCGAGGATATCACAGTGAGAATGATCCAACCCCCTTTCCCCCAATATGAAAGCCAATAAAAATGAAGGTACTAAAATCTGTATCGTGAACTGTATCACAGACCCCACACCACAATCGCTACTACATTTTACACAATTCCAATCTTAATCAAGGTAGCTGTCAACTCGTATAAGACGGTCTTTTATTTACAGATGCGCGATCACTGGGAACCGACGACGGCACATACTACCCCCTTTGGCCACCACATTTCAAAAAAACAACACTCCTAGCTTTCTGTATAGTGTGCGTTTTTCCGCAACGATGGCCGCTGGTGTCTCAGAATGTTCTCGACAAAGCAGCAGCACCAAGATTACTGGGACAAAGGGGCGCGACCTTTCAAAGTGCTGAGTCATTCGTAAGGGCTAAGGCACGTTCCATACCCGTCTCTTCCACTTTCCTCAAAAAAAAAAAAAAAGGGGGGGTGGAGGACATGAATAAACGACGAGACTTGGGTCGCTCCACAATTCGACGCTTTCGGAACACCACGATTTTCATCACCGGACGCGACGACGACAGACAGTCTGAGGAACCGTACGAGAGTCCGTCTGCGGATGGGGGAAGGCACTGTGCGTTTCTATGCGACGGAACAACAAAGGCAAGTCAGCATGCGTGCCCGGGTGCTTGGCCTAGGATCCAAACTCTAGGGTGTCCGGCGTGATCTCCTTGAACTCGTACTTGCCACGGCCGTCCATGTACAGGCTGTACTGTAATTCAGACAGGACTGGGAGTCAGAATATACGTCCGTGTGAGACGCTTTGGGGATTGGGAGGAATGGGGGTATGTTTCACTACGACCGATAAGGTGCGAGAGTTTGAGGCGACCAAATGTTCCCTGGTGGTGTGTGGGAACACAAACTTGTACCCATGTCACAAAAAATAAATAAATAATAATAATGTCATTTCCGCCAAATGACATTCACGCTGAACGTCATTCATTTTGCGCCACACAGAACTGCACAGCAAAAAGAAAATGTTTGCAAATGATGGCAGTGACAATCTGTAAAGCATTACGACCGCACCTCTGCACCCCTCCGCTGCTTGGCTATCTAAAAAAACTCTGCTGAAGGGTCACTATCGCCAGTGACAACATAACTTGACTGTATAGTTACTGCAACAAAGTAACTAGTTGCCGATACCACATTAAAGTAGTTTAGTTACTTTACAGTTACCTTCTACAGAAGAGCCGAATAAATGTAACTCTCAAAAGCCAATGGAGGTATAGTTACTGCAGAAAGTAACTACTTGCAGTTACCACATTAAAGTAGTTTAGTTACATTACAGTTACCTTCTACAAAAGAGCCAAATAAATGTAACTAAATAACTGATGGAAGTATAGTTACTGCAAAAAGTAATTACCGTAATTTCACGCGTACAACCCGCACCGCAGATAAGCCGCAGGACGCGTTTTTAGGAACGCTTTGAATATTTTCTGGCAGATAAGCCGTGGGCAATACGAGACGACTGATTTGAGCGACAAAGGAGACCACAGAGAAGGCCATAAGCCCTGTGGTCCATACTCCGGGGGTCGGCATAGTGTACAACAAAGGGGGTCAGCTCTAGAGTTCTACCAAGATCGGATTGTGCCCTTGCTGGGCGTTCTTCATGTATTGATGGGTCAGTGGCCTTCCAGAAGACGTGAATCACTGTCACCAGTTTCGTTAAAGCTGCTTGGGGGAATGCACCAGGAAGATCAATCTACTCGAATGTGGACCTGTCCCTGTTACGCACTGGTTGTGCATCCGCAGGGCAGCGCCGTTCCACAGACACTGTCGGCCCTTTTGTTAAAACTGGCGTATGGGGAAAATGCCAGAAAAAAATAGTCATCAGATAAGCCGCAGAGCGCCCGTGAGAAAAAAAAATTTCGCATAAGTCGCGGCTAATATGCGTGAAATTACGGTAGTTGCAGTTACAAGTAACCCCACACAAGAATTGCTCCGCGCACGCGAATGGAGGCGCGCAACGGGAGGCTGGCACCACATCGCGAAACGAAGGCGTCGTGCAGAGGCTGGTAGCCAATCGCAGGAGCCTTCCACGGATGAGTGGGCGGTCCCAATTGTGGGGCTTAAGTTGTCACTGACTATAGGACCTTGGGGGTAAGACTCATCTCTGACCCACACAGGATGGAAACCAAGAACGACCGGTGCCTGCAGGTATACTTACATCGTGGTACTTCCAGAGCGACTTTCGATGCGACACGGTGAACAAGGTTATGCCCACTTGGCGACAGTACTGGTACATGGAACCCTCCACGTCCACGCTCACCGCACTTGTGCACTCGTCTAATATCGCAAACTGCGGCTGCCGATAGAACAGACGGGCCATCTGCAAGGTACACGCCGCATCGTTAGACCCTCGCATACGCAGCGGCATCAACTTCTACGTCGCCAAACACTCACTGCAATGCGCTGCTTCTCTCCCCCGCTGAGGAGGTCCATCCAGTCTTGGATGGCATCCCATCCGCCCTCGCGGTCCAGTACGTATCCCAGCTGCACGACGTCGAGGTACCGCGCCAGGTCCGCATCCGTGATGCCCCTCCGCCGCATGTCCATGTAGGTGTCTGGGTAGATGACTTGGTCTCTCAGCGTCCCCAACGTCATGTACGGCCGTTGAGGGATGTAGAAGAGCTTGTCCTTGGCGGGTTTGACGAGCGTGCCACCAAACAACGGCCACAGCTGGCGGAAGAAACGGGGGAAGTTAATTTTTGCGACGGTCTCCCCCCCGACAACGTAGCCGGGAGGTACGTAGAGGGTGACGATACCTCGCCGAGAACGCGGAAGAGGGAGCTCTTCCCGCACCCGTTGGGACCGCAGACGAGGACGTTGCCGCCAGACTTCACCTCGATGCTGAGTTCATCGACGAGGACATCACCGTTTGGAGTTACTAAAGGAACCCGCTGGAATCTGTGTCGGAGCATGATGAACATGGACATTAGAACCAGTCTTGGGAAGTAACTGAGCTACAAGTCGCTTGTAACTGCAACTAGTTACTTTTTGCAGTAACTATACTTCCATCAGTTTTTTAGTACATTTATTCGGCTCTTCTGTAGAAGGTAACTGTAAAGTAACTAAACTACTTTAATGTGGTAACTAAGTAGTTACTTTCTGCAGTAACTATACTTCCATTGGTTTTTGAGAGTTACATTTATTTGGCTCCTCTGTAGAAAGTAACTGTAAAGTAACTAAACCACTTTAGTGTGGCAACTGTAGCTAGTTACATTTCAAAAAGAGTAATTAACTGTAACTCAGTTGCTATTTTTGCAGGGTAACTAACCGTAACGTAGTTACTTTTTTTTGTAACTTATCCATGACAGATCAGAACTTGAGAATCAATATGAATACGATACCAACACATCCTTCTAGTGTACCCCAATAAAATGGGTCTTCCCGCATTATTTACTGTCAGGGACGAAAGCTTGACAGAAAGGTGTTCAGACGCACACGAGTGCAGACCTTAATGAAAAAAAAAAAGACCGTTAAGGAGACAAGCGGAGAAAAACAGGCACCTGATGATGTTGTCCTGCGTCACGACACGCCCGGCACCGGGCACGAGTTCCATCCTCCTCGCGGGCTTCTCCCTGGCTCCGTTCTGCAACTGTTCCTGGGAGAGCATGGAGCGGACGTAGTGGCCCCGCTTGATGTCGCGTAGCACCCGCCTCAGCTGAGACACGCGGGCCGTGAAGCCGGCCAGGCGGCTCATCTCCCGACCGGCCAGCACCACCCGTCCCACGGCCTCTGCCAGTTTGACCAGCATGCGGCCGCTCTTGTAGTATTCCTCCAGTCGCATGTTCTGGTCCAGGGTCAGGTGCTTCTTGCCGAGGAACGGACGGCTGATGAGGAGGTACCCCACGACGGTTGCCAGGTCTAAAAGAAGAAATGTTTACGAAAGTTTAAAGGACCAATGAATTGGCACTTTGGGTTGTTAGCAGTGATGGCCAGCAGTTAACTACATGTAGTTAAACTACTACAGGTTTTCCCGGCGATTTCAATCCAAGTGCCAGCTAAATTAATCCACGTGCCATGCAAACTTTATGGGGCATGGATTAATTTAGCTGGCACTTGGATTTAAACCGCCAGGAAAACCTGTAGTTAAACTACCAGATTGTAGTTAAAAAGTAGTTATCAACTACTTGCAGAAATGTAGTGGCAACTACTAGTTAAGCTACTATTTTAAGTAGTTAACTACAGTAGTTAGGTTGCTGAAGGCGCAAACTACTTCCGATTTTGCCGCAAGCTTTACGGCACGATTGTGCTTCCGACTTTTACCTCGAGCTACTTGTTTGATGAGAACGGAGGTGCAGAGCAATTGTGTCGTGCATGTGTACTACATCTTCACTGTTAATGCTTGTCCAGTGAAGCCTCATTTGCCGTGAAGTAATTCTGCAACTTAGTTTACCGCGTAGGCACAGAAAGAATCCCGCCGCAAGCTTTGTATTTGACTGTCGTAGCAGTGGCTTGAGCCAAAGTTTATCATTCCGTGTGATTCACATTTAGGTGTCCAGGAACACTACAAGGGATTGGTGTTGATGGACAACGTTAAGCAGTCATAGATGTAGTTAAACTACATTGCAGTAGTTATAGAAGTAGTTTTGACTACTCCCCTGAAAAGTAGTTGAACTACTAGTTAAACTACTCCATCGTGAAGTAATTAGTAGTTATAGTTAAACTACTGTAGAAGTAGTTAGTGCAGGAGGTTTTCAATAAGTAGCAACATTTGGGCGTCCAAGGAGTGTGTTAGTTACGCGAGTAAATACTATTATTATTGTACTGTACTGTTCGCTTGTTATTATAGTATTGCTGTGGGCAACTATACCCAGACCTGTAAAGTAATGAATTATACATAACACAATTAGTGTAATTATTACCTCTGTGACTGCTTTCGATATTATATAAACTGTAAGAGTAATTTAATTACTTTTAAGAGCATGTAGTTGTAATTCAGTTACTTCTGAAAAAGTAATTCTAACTTTACAATTTTACTTTGGACACCTTCAGCACCTGTGCCATAGCAACCGATCAGGATTTTCAGCAAAAAAATATTCCTGAAAAAAAAAAATATTCTCACTTAGCAACTTTTTCTAGCAATTAATTGACTCTGATTTAATCTCTCTTTCGCGGGGTAGCAGAGCAAGCCAAGACAATCTGTGTCTTTCCACGTTCATCGTCAGCGTATGGTTGGCTGGCATATTTACTAACCAAGAAGGTAATGTAGATAGGGATCTCATCCTCGTGAGATAGGGATCTCATCACAACTTTTATCACGCAATCCCACATTCAAACAGACCGGATTCAAGACAACAATCTGCAATTACACACCTTAAACATGCAACGAGAGCTGTAGCTTCTATGATGGAAGGTTATGACAAGGCATCTGATAAGGACGCCACTAAAAGTTTCTTTACGCCTGAGTGCCAGTATAGTGGCAGACAAGAACTCTGAGAATATGTACCTTGGTTCTGAAGGCCAACTAACACTCCTGTCAGACTAGCACACTTACGGCCTTAAGACTAACGGCCTTATGAAAAGATTGTGGGGGAAATACGGCCTTAAACATGGGAGGCTGTCTGACGATATCCGTGAAGGTGTTTTGACAGTGATGTCTACAGCGATAAACACATTTGTGAACATTAAATGGAGTGTAGTGAAATCAGATTTGTTCTCGCCATAAGTGCTCTGAAATGACGACACTAACAGCACTTAGCCAATTTGTAAAATACAACAGCAAACGAGATTTGCTTTGTATGCTTTGTTTTGCATGCAAAGTTTTGGATGCAGACGACACAGATTTGAGTGTGTCACTATGAACTGAATATCGAGATAGAATGAGAAGTAAAGTGCAAAAATGCACCAGGAAATCTCTAGGCATTGAACACGAAAAACCTTTTCAGAACATTATGTCTCGTAAAAACATTTTATTTAGAATTGAGCGATATCTGCGACATCCTGTTCCGGACGTTCCTGTTCAAGGGTTAATCCCACTCATGCACATTTGCCCAGAAAGGGCCCTCGCGCTGCCTCGAGCTGAGATTCAGGGCCATTTTTTATAGTTTCCTTCCAGGAACTATCGAGGACTATTACACTACTGAAGCGACTACCTATCCAAAAGAAAAAGAAGACAGTCAGAGAATGTAACACTTACATTTTGCGACTATATCGTCCACGATTCCCAAGGTAAACCGGTATTCAAGAAAATCCCTCAGGTGGTCGACCTAAGGAAGAGCCAATATTGAGTGGATAAGCATGTACGTTCAATCGATAACGTCAATCAATCAATCAATAACGTGAAACGCACCAGCCTTTGGAAAGTACCGTCAATGGTGGCCTTTTCACGTTCATTGCCCTGATAGAACGCTATCTCTTCGCTGAAAGAGTGATAAGATCAATTTTAAATAATGTCCACTAAGCAGGTTTGTTGATGCTAAGGTAATTCGTAAAATAAATTCCAGAGCCATCGCAACCATGGGGAGTGAGCCCAGAGAATTTCTCACAGTACTATCGCAAAATAAGTTTAATTAAAGCAAAATAAAAACTACAATTTTCAATTTCACATCATATTTACCGAAATTTCCTGAAGAGCTTTGAGGTGCAGAGCATTTACGCAGCAAAAGAAGTGACTCGTTACGTCAGTAAATATATGCTAGGTAAAATATGAAGCGCATATACGTAAATTTTACACCTAAAACTTCTTTATGGCTACTGCGCAATCTTTTTTTTTTTTTATACAGTACTTCAGGAGTAAAACTGCCGAGGATTCTTGCTTATCCTGCCTCGGGCCGAAGTCAGCCACACGACGGCCCTGCCTCCGCCTCCCAATTTTGTTACACGTCCCTTCAACTATGATAGTCCTTATTATTATTTTTCTTTCAATAAACATTAACCACAAACATACTGGGGAATGACAGGAGTAATCCAAAAGGAAAATAAATTGGAATTGAATTGAAATTAATCCCCGCGTCACCTGTTTGTGATTAGACGAGAGTTGACGTATCGAAGCTCTCCTTCCAGCTTCTGTTCCTGCATGGTCATCCGCCCGACCGGACGTCTCATGTGCGTAAGCAGGAGTCCGGCAAACACCAGATAAAGCAACATGGCCCCGGGAGCCTCCGTGCCAATGGCGACGGACAACCACCGGACATACAGGATGATGTCCAACAGGGGTTTGCTCAGGTTGGAATATAAGTCCGTCAGGCAGCCGCAAAACTTCTCTACATCCTGTAAAACAGAGACTGGTCAGTGTCGGGCGAAATTGTTTCGCGAAAGCGGCGTACCTGCGTGAGAAGTTGGTCGGGATTCGAGATCCGATTGTCGAGATTACTCATCCGGTAGTAGGTGATGCCGCTGAGGTATTCCGCGTAGAGGGCGTTGTAGAGCCGCGAGCGGAAACGCAACTTCAGTTCGCTTAAGCTGTACTGTAAAATAAATCGGGAATGGGTGTGCCATTTACCTTCACTGTATGAAACCGTGTGCCTGTTTGTCATCTGCGATCTGAATGATAGTCTCGCAACATAATGTGCACATTGCAACGTGTGCACTAACACTAACGGTGCTAGTACTAATAAAGTACGTCCAAGATATAACTGAAACGGAACGAGCCAAGGGAACAGGGAAAGTAACAGACCGTTTAATAGTGCAAGGATGTGTAGAGCATGTTCAGCGTTTAATACATAGTAGCTGACGAAGCATTTAAGGTACGAACGCTAGAGATGTCAATGTTGCAGTTGAAGCTCCGCGCTCGGCGCAAACTGGTCCACAAACAGAACCGTCCGTGAAACATTTAGCTCTGAATAATAATTATTGAACGATCAGCATTTAACGTTATCATTCAACAACCTGTTTACTGGTTATTTTCCCCGTTCTTGCTGCCCGTGGCCCCCTTTTTTTTTTTTTTAGATCTGATCACTTCGCGGACATCCGACCTCTCGCGTTTCGACACACGTCTACGAAATGGTGGTGATGACAATATGACTTGCTACGAGCATAAAAAAGAACACTTACTTTGAGGACATTGTTGACAATCGCCAGCTGTTATTAAAAAAAAAAAAAAGAACATTTTTTTCATGAATGCATGTCGCGACAATCAACCTCGCAGCGCGACAAAACCTTGTAGCGGCTCTCACCATGGGCATGGCGAAGATGAAGGCCTGGAGAGTCTCGCGGAAGAGAGAAAAGTTGCGAGATATGATGGCTCGCTCGATGACTGTGCCGTTCTTGATGAGCCAGATGTCGCACAGGGTCCTTCCCACCAGGGACCCTGCTACCATCATCATGTAGCCAAACTGTGTAAAAAAAAAAAAAAAAAGTTTCAGAAAGTCTCTCTCTTTTCTTTTGTTTTTTCCCTTCACTTTCACAAAGTTGACGAAAGCGTACCTCTTTTGTGAACACGCCGGGCACCACAACCTTTATGAGTTCTCGTAACTGCCTGTAAGGGCAGGATATTAGCGAAAATAGTTTGATGAAATGTGTGTGTGTGTGTGTGACTCGATACGGGGCAATATACAGCTCCAAAGTGCGCAAGATATCTCCGACAACGTCCGTTCGCTTTACGAAGTAGCGCTAACTTGAACCCATTGTGTTTAAGTACCTGGCTGATAACAAACAGTTGCTCTCTGGATGCGAAAAGTGTCGTGTACGGTACGTTTACGGTGCGTAACAACGTACTGCCTCGTAAACCCGAGCCAATTTTGAAACTCGAGTGGAAAGAGCAAAAAAAAAAAGTCGAAGAAAGTGATTCGATTGAAACGCTGTACTATGTATTAGAAATACGAAATACATAACCAAAGGCTCTAAGATTCCTACCCCAAGAATTCGGCGTCCACGTGTGCTTTTTCTTTCTTCGCATCTTTCTGTCAAATAAAAAGATCAATTATATGAGAACTCATGCGGAACTGCACAACACAATGCACATCCACTTCGATTGAGCTCACCTTGTCATACACCACGGCGACTGCTGCTAGTTCTCTGCTTCTACAGGAAGAGGGACAAATTGATGTTTATTAAGATCTCGATCATATATATCCCAAGTATTTATAGAATTCATGCAGCACGAGTGCAGAAAAAAGTTTTTATCTCCAGGATTGCAGAGGACAGCCACACTGATACCTGTTTTGATATACTAAACTAGAGAATATGGGAAATATAGCAATATCGACACAGCTTCCTGGTAAGCAGGAATTTCCTTAGCTCTTCAGACTGAGGAGCGTGCACTGAAAAACTCGTGAAGGAAAAAGGTACTCGTGAAGGAAAAAAGTGCTGGGCGTTCAGGAGCAATTATGAGCTCCACACAACGACGCGTCACAATACGAATTGTTTTGCCAAAAAACGCGACAATGCTCTCAACTAGGAAGAACACATAACCTATTCTGCCTGTTTATAACGTCAGCGACAAACACGCAAACAACTCTTTGCTCCCGCCTTGCTTTTATTGCAACGAGAGACCAGCAAAATAAAAGACCTTTTTCACCTTTTCTAATCTCTCGCGATCTGTAGATTGTGACTAGAAGGTAAACAGGTGAATAATAAGTAACCCAAGGACTGGTGGGTTAATTACCACTCAAGCGGATAGTAATGTAGCTTTGACACATGTTGCAAATACAGGGAAGTATGCCTACAGGAAAATCCTGGGACCAATATAGCGCTAAACATCACTCGATAATGGATAGTGGTCTTCACAGTTCGCTGCGGCATTTTAAAGGTGGAAAAACCCAGAGCTCCTGCAGTAATTTGCATGAAATGCCACCACTCGAGCTCACGACTGCAAACCTCGACTGTGTTTTACTACTCATTGCTTTCTAACGCCTCTACTTAATTCGTATGAATGAAGGCCACTTACTTCTTTTGTTTCCTCAGGAACCGAAAATACGAGGCGAAGTAGACAGCCGTCACAATTCCAGCAACAATCACCGGTTTTCGGTTTGTAAGCTTGCTGAGCACGGGCGCCATGTTCCCCCCAAACTGTGTGCCAGCTGAGATGGTCAGCTATCTGTCACCTGCTATCGCAGGATTTCGCTTTACTACCTGTCGAAAGGGAACCCTCGTGCACATAGAGTTAAGGAGTGCGTCAAACTTGATTCTTTCCGCAGAATTTTTTTTTTTTTTGAAGGCCACGTTCAAGCGGCCAAACGGGTAGCGAGTGAAGGCGCTTCTCTCCCGCGTCACGTGATGAGGAAAGGTTGCAGACGACGCGACGACGTGCATCAAAATTAAGTTTCACGCACACATTTGATTGAGCAAAACCTATATTACGAACAGGTTCGTGGGTTGCACAAGAAAGTCAGTCATCAGCTTTCATTAGCCTTTCGATCGCCTTGTATGATGCGCTCTTTCGTCTGCTAGCCAAAGTTGTCACTTCTGCGGGCTGCATAGTTACAGGAAATAGGAAGTGTTTGTATGATTCTTATTCTTTTGTGAGACTTGCTGCGCAGAATTTGGGTCTGCACGACCCAAATTTTGTGAAGTAGCCATTCGCTCCACTAGCTGTGTCTGTGATTCGCCAATTGCGTGCGGGGCAGAGCACGAGCTCCCGTGATCTAGTGGCTACGACGGTAGCATTCCGTGCCGAGAGTGGGAGGTAGGATGGGAGATGACCAGGTTCGAATCCGGGCACCTGCTGTGCTGTACTGGATTTTCGTCAGACCCTTCAAGACCAATGTCGGCACAGTTCTCTGTGAAGTCGGCCCAGAAGGAACGTCCCCCCCCCGTGGGGAAATGGGAAAGCCATTTTTTTATATATATATATTTAGAAGTAAGAGTGGTACCACCGTTACATGAGTACCGAACTTTATTTACACGAGGACTGAAAGCTGCCTCGGAGAAAGGCAGTCATGTTGAGGGCACAACATACTGGCACAGACCAGGCCGTAGCTTTTCGGCATATGCCAGCACAACCTCGAAGTCTGACAGGTACGGAAGTGCTAAGGCAGACTGCAGGTACTTTGTGGACATAGATCTCCTGCAAAAAAAAAGAAAAAAAGAAAAGAAAGAAAATATGTTTGTTGCGATATCGTGCTACAGCATAGTAGCACTCTTACCTTGAACGTGAAGCACATTTTATGAGAGCCATCGCTTTAACCCTGAGGAACTGTTTGAAGGAAAGGAGGACGTGCTCCACAGCCCGGTCGTTGCCGGACACTTGTAGCATCTAAATTGCGACGTATGTTTAAACTTAAAAGGTGCACAGCGCCTTTCGGGCGCCAAAGATCTTACTTGTTGCACAAATATCGAGACGTGGGATTCCGGCACCGGGGTTCGCGCAGTCTTCAACCTAATTTGAATTTTTTAAGACAAACGTCATTCAATGAAAAAAAAACGTATACCTAAAACATATACATACATAAAGGCATGCGTAAAACATATATGTAAACGCATACCTCAAACGTATATATAACATAAAAATGTATATATAAAGGCAGACGTCGTAAATGAAAAAAAAAAAACAAAGCTAATACCGTCTTGAGCGTATACAATAAAGCACCACCGGCGCCACCGGTGACAGAACGTGAAACTACGAGGAGTTTGCACAATGAGTACCAACTTTCGTGTGAGGGGCCCACGAAATCCAACGTGCAGGGGTGAACGCCACACGCGCCCCTGCGACGCGTCAACCACTGTCGAGGGGTGCGGTGCCCAGAGCAGTTCTCGCGCCGACAGGGGTGACGCCGAGCCGTGCCTGTTCCCGTCTGGCGGACCCACCACCAGTCCCTGCAGGTACAGACCGGGCCAGTACTGAGGGACCGGTTTGTGACGATGTCGGTCCCAGGAGGAACACAGAAGTTCTTCGTGGTCAAGAAGGGATGTCATCATGTTCAGCACACTGTCCACCTTTTCGGGACAAGACGAAACAGATTACAACTCAGGGCAAAGGGTCACGACTAGAGCCCTGGACGCGCCGACTTTTTTCCAGCTCGACCGGGATCGCACGCATAAAAAAAAAGAAGGAACTGTCGACTCAGTAACTCAGAATGTCACCGCATTCTCTTTGGCAAAACGAGACTTTGGAATTTTTGCAAAAAATATATTCTTGCAAAAAATTTATGTAATCGAAAATCCTTCTTTTGTAAAATATTACCTTCAAATCGGATACCTATTCTGGAGCAAGACTATAAGACAGACAGTCAGATCCAAACCTGAGGGACGTTGTCACCCATGATGATGGAACACCTCCTGGTCTGCAGGTGGGACTGGAGCGCTCTCCTTGTCACGTCATTTGGAAGGTTGTCTTTGCAGAGCGAATTCATCGACAGCTGTCAATCAAACCGTGTCAGTTTAACATGACGATTCATTGTCGATTCATAATGTCAGACCCACCCTTCGATCCAGAGTCCGCGTCTTGAGGAGGGACTCGGACAGCTCGAAATAGCGGTTGAGGAGGGTGGTCGCGGAACTTATGCTCTTCATAAACTCTTTCTGCAACGGCAAAGCATCAACAAAGTGATCATAACGCACGCTTTTTGGGAAGAGCAAGAGCCCTTACCCCGGAAGTCTGGCATATGAGGGAAAGGCGTGCGAGGGTGAGGTCGTTGAGAGTGAGGAGGTGCCACAAGTCTCGCAGCACGTGCAGTGGAAAAATGGCCGCTACACTGACGGGGACTCCGGCCAGGGGAAACGTCACCGCTTGGACGGCAACTCGTTTGTCCGGCAACACTAAGAAGCAGGACCGGGTCTGCAGGCGTTCCAAGCAGCCGTGCATGATTTGGAGGACGCTGTGGACATAGCCTTCCGTCGGAGCTTTTTGACTAATCTACGGGGACAGCAAATTACACGTTGAAGCACACAGACACTGCTGGACACAGGGGCAGATTTAAGGGTCTGTCATGGGGGGGGGGGGGGGTCTTAAGGAAATTTTGTGCTTTGCGGCACAGCATCATCCAGGAGATAGGGTATTTAGACAGGGAACACAGCCGTATTGGGTGGGCGGTCGCCCCCCCCCCCCCCCCCCCCCGCCCCTTTAAATCCGCCCCTGACTGGACGTAGGAGTCTAATAGTAGCTTCTGCGAGCAAATGACAGTGCAGAAGACAGATAAAGGCTGTCGTCTGCAAAGTCTGATCTGTCAGGTGACCTCCGTATTTACTTGATTCTCCGTACTCCTGTTTTCTGTTGTTTTTTTTCTATGTAATGGAGAAATCTAAGTTTACCTACTACGTACCTGGGGTGCTTCATTGCGCAATACGAATGCTTCGGGATTCTCCAGGTACTGATGGCATTTTAAATAATGGGGACAATCTCCTTCGGCGTCGTGGACTTGGCGAGGGCATTCTAAACGCCAGCAGAAGAGCAGCTGAGGACCCATAACATGGTTCCACGACGACAAGTAGACGCATATCACGCCCTTAATGTCAGTTGTTTCTGAAAATTTCACACTTTCACACTTCTGCTTGTATAAACGATAGCTGGTTCTTACCGTCTGCTTTCGGTAGGACAGACATGTCAGACGACGGGCGAATCGACAAGTCCAGCTGATCGTCTGCGGGCGCCCGAGCGAGCTACATGTTTCGTGCACTACTTCACTGTGAAGCACTTTTCGGTATCTGCCGGACCACGAACTCAAAGTATTTAAGATACGGCTCAAGATTCTATAAACGTCCGCATTCCCGCTCGCATCACATGATAATCTCCGCGATTTGAATATTGGGTACCGGAAGTAAAATGCTCAAAACGGAAGTTGCATCACTTCCATCGTGAACGTGAGCATGCGCACAATCGCAGAATACAAAGAAGCCTGTTTTAGTTTCGGTTTCGGACTCTGTTATTTAGTGGACCTACAGCGTTCGCTTTCAATGCTGTCTAAATTACATCCCCAAATATGGCATTTCGGTCTCGGACTTCTTTTTACTTCTAGTTAAGCACTTACCTGGATCTTTTATATATGGATATATTGTCATGCTGTTTAAATAAAAATAAAAATTTATTTTTGACGACATCCAGACATCTTCAAACAGATCTTCAGATCGAGCGCTAAAATACACATCTATCAGACTTCTCCTTCATGTATATTTCCACGATTAAGCACTTTGAACATGCGAACACATGGAACGCAACAGAATATATTGTACAGTGTGGCAGGACTTCTTGACACAAAATAATCTCTGCAGACCTGGTCAAATCTTAGACATGCAATAATACTGCAACAGCTGAAAGTGAAGCGAGACACACTGTTTTCGAGGCATCGATTCAGTGTAAAAAAAAAATTGCAAGAGAGCGAGAGATCAATACTAGAAAGATAAGGAATGTACTAAGTGTGCCCAACAGCCCAGCATGACAAAAGAGAAAGGAGGATATCAACTGGCATATCTAAAGAGAATTGTGAGACAAAGATGTAAGAAACAGAAAATGCAGCTGTACAAAACCAAGTTTACACCCTTCCCGCAATGAATTATTAGCAACACGCCACGACGCTACGACTCACCACAGTTCCACAGGACCTTGCACAAGCTGAAGCTAACCTCTTACGTCACCAATCGGTGCTGCACCATGCTGCCCCTTTCCGGCGCGTTGCGTCAGGAAATCCACACGTACGGTAGCATCAACTGACTGAACACTTGCGCAATATTTTCAGCGATACACTACCTCACTGAAACATACGCGAAACGCAGCCAATCGGCTGTTCCGTAATTTGCGGCATGATCCACGTCCGAAAAATGTCCAAACGAAGTCCAAAAAACGTCCAGCCGAAGACCAATTATACATGAATACCAGACGTAGCGTAGAGTGCCGTGCAATGGCCAGGGCAGGTGCTTTCGTATGCCGCACGGCCTCAAAAACTTTATGGACAGACATTGTAGAAAAAGCTGCGCTAGTCTTTGCGAATTCCGTTCTGGAAGATAGATTCTTCATCGGCACTCTTGAGATGCAGAGGTGGTGTGAATTTCTTGCCCTTGACGTAGTCTTCTAGTCCCTGAAAATCAAACATTTTCCCGCTTTACATTTGTACGCAAGCAACACGTGATAGACGTTGACTTTCATTTTCATAGATAAGAGTCACTAGAAATCTGTGATAAGGGAAGATGTAGTGCGCGATGGCCACCGTGGTCATGTGGCGTTGATGAATGAGGTGACAAGGCAGCATACTTGAGAAACGGGTTTTACCACGTTTTATGTACTATGCACTTTCCCCTGTGCCTCCTAGAGGTGCAGTAAAAGCCAGGGTTGTCGGAAGCCAGTGCAGCAGTCGCCCTCCCCGAGATTTGGCCCTCTCAGGATCCCGCCACCCCATCTTTTATCCGTGAGCGTTGTCCGAGACAGATTCACTTTCAGCTCTGCCGCCGCAGAATGAAAACGAACACCGGTATAAAAAGTACGACATATTCACCCAAACGGGTGCTATACTACCCAGACACCCTGTATGATACCGTATGTGCAGACCTGCTGCACGAAGAGTAGAGACACCTGTGCTTTAGAGGAGCTGGCAATGATTTTTGTCCGTTATACCATGTGTACCGCTTGATGCGCACAGACGTAAAACTTGTGAGAACACTGCAAGTTATCACACTGAATCACAATCAGCGAATTTGCAATGAAATTGGGTCGCAATGCATCAAGGGCTTCTGACTATGTCTCCCTCCCTCCTTGTACTGAAGGACTTCTGACACCCCTGTTGTGAAACGTCCCTATCTAGCACACGTAAAACTGAAGCACGTACCTCGCCATCGTATGAAAGGAGCGGTGAGATCTCGCAGACGATCGGGTTTTCGTACTTCAGGTGCTCCTTCTGACTGTGCCATGAAAGAAACCAAAACCAGGTCAGAAAAGGCACAGTTGAAGCAACTCAGGAGAGAGACTTGAGACTGCAGAGACTACAGGTTTTCCCACTCATTTTAACCCATTGGTCACTCAGAAAGCGCTACCCAATTTAATCCAAGCAACACGTGTACATGTATTCTGTATGCATTTCGTCATGAAAATTGTCATGACTCATATTTACATGATTACGTATGAGTATGTATCATGAGTTTGTGACTACAGATCCAACAACCCCTGGTTTTTGCAGTGTCATGAGATGTTTATGAGTGCATTTCATCATTATGACATTTAATGACTATCTTCATGATATGTGTAATGAATTCATTTTATGGGACTACCGCTGCTTCAAACAGTGTCATATGGTGCTTTGGACATTGTGACATTCCATTTACTATTTTTATGAAATGGGCCATGACTCAACTTTATGCAACTACTGTAGCTACATACAGTGTCATTAAGTGTTTTATGACTATCTACTAATATCATAATGACCGTCGGCAGTCATAAAACAGTGCATGGAACTGCGTGAAGCAGCGGCATAAAGTCAAGCCATGACCCGTATCATGAAAACAGTAATGGAATGTCAAGATGAGCATCGATAGTCGTAAAACTCTGGATGACGCTGTTTAAAACACCAGTAGTCCTACAAAATCGATTCATGGCACCTATCATGAAAATAATCACGAAATGTCATAACGACAAGCAGTACTCATAGATCATCGCTTGGCACTCTTTGAAGCAGCTATTGTCGTGGAAAGTTGAGCTATTACCAGTACCTAGGAAATAGTAATCAAATGTTATAACGACAAGCAGTAGTCATGAATATACTTGTGTAGAATATTGCAGATACCAATTTAGTCATCGAATTTAGAGTCCTGCTAAGAATGCTAAAAATTTTAATGCAAACTCCAGTTTGAGACACTGCATTATGAATAGAGCCTGAAGTTTTAGGGAAATATTTTTTTCTAAATTCGGGGGGTAAAAATCGGGTAAATAAACGTGTGCACTAAATTCATGCGAATTCGGGTGAAAAAACTTCCAGTATGCTAAATTCGGGGTGAAATCGGGCTCAGTTACTCAACTAACTGTAGTGGTTTGGTACAAATGGTGATTAATTTTTGTAATGGTGATTAATGATTTGTTAAAAGTGATGTAACTGAATTTTTCTGCCAAACAAGTAAATTAATGCATTCCTACAGACATCCCAGTGAGGGCAATTTGCCGAGTAAAAATCGGGTTTCACCCTAAACAGGCAGCCTTCAATTCGGGGTGCAAATTCGGGGAAGAATCGGGTAAAACCCTAAAACTCCAGGCTCTAATTATGAATATACTGTTACTCGGATTAACTTGGTTGACCACGGGACTAAATCGGGTAGCGCTTCATTAAAATGAGCGGGAAAACCTGTAGATAGACTACTAGCATGCAGTACCTGTTGTGGTCTCCATGCCCGTTGTGGGCGCCGTTCTGAGACTGTGCAGAGCTGCGGCAAGAACAAAACGAGAACGTCGTGCAAAAGCAATACACATGCAAAAGCGTTCAGGACACCTTTTTGTCGAGCATTTCTTCTAAAGATAAGCGTCATGCACTGTTGCTTGCAGCATTTGAAATTGTACTGTCAAGTCTAGCTAATCTAGTAATGTGTAACACATGGTAGTAGAACTAAAACACAGACATGCAAAATCTTCTGAACAAGAAAAGAAAAGAACACAACGAGCTTCGTGCACAATACACATGCGACGACGATACAATAAATCATGCCTTTAGGTCTTGCAAGGATTCAGGCAGAAACACAGATGTTTTGCTATGGTGGGTGATTTGTATTATTGCGATTAATTTCAACTAAAATTAATTACGTAAAATTGAACTGATATGTTTTCATTGAATTCAGCTGTGTGTGGTGTTTGTAATTGAACAGCAAGTCCATTCAATGCAGTTTTCTTGCAAATTATTGCAATTATTTGTAATTCAGATACTTTGGTAATTTATTTAGATATTGCAAATAGCACATGACTCCCCCTTTCCGTACAAAGCTCCATGGCATAGTAATGCTTGAAGTCGAACAACAATAAATCTGTCATGAACAACTACGTTCACCCTGACACTGATGCCGACTTGAGTGACATGATACAGTGCAATCACCAAATTCAATTATTCGAGAATAATTATTTGTGATAAAATTGTCAAATTCTCACCTGGGAATGAGAGAAATTGGAGTGTCATCTTCGTCGACAAATTTTCCGCCAGCCCCGAGGACGTATCGCTGATGCAAGTTGTAGAGCGAGTGGCGCGCCGTTGTCGGAGTGTCCTTCTCAGCACCTTCCGCGTTCTTCAGCGGCGAGAATTCGTCCTCTCTCAAAACTTCCCACACAAAGAAGTTGCTGCGCAAATGACACAGAAATGATGCAGGAACCTTTTCTGGGTATCAATAAATGCGAGAAAACTTGATCAACATTAAATTTATAATTAATTTATAAATAATAATAGTAATACATAGATATGTATAAATAAAAAATACTTGAACATCTTAATGCAAACCTACGATTGTTTACCTAAATATAGCCACTACGAAGTAATAGCCCCTTAACTTGCAACGTTGTTGTAACTAATGTCCTAGTTAACCGTAATTTCTTTTCCAAAGTCTCGGTAATTTTTATTTCTACATAAAAAATAAAGGGGTACATATATATATAAATATATAATCAATCAAATAAGATTAGATGATAAGGTAGACGGTTAGGTAAAGCAGGCATAAGATAAAATTATTGGACAAAACGAGAGGCGATAAAACCAGATAAATTAAGACTATATAAAATAACTCCCGTGTCCTTCTCGTCTCGTGTTTTCGTTTTCCTCACACTCGAGGCAATGTTACCGTCGTCAATGATAAAACAAGATAAAGATAAAATCAGCTAACACACGAAACATTTACTCACTCTGCGTATTCGAAGACGTCAAAAACAAACATCTCGAGCTTAATTCCGTTTGGCTTTTCGGGGCGAACGGTCTCGCCACCGTCATTCACGTGAGGTACCTTCTTCTTTGCAATGTGGTACTTCAGGCTTTTACCGCTGCACAACAAGCGAATACCAGTGATTAGACAAATGACTGACGATGATGACTTTGATGACTTAGATGAATGACCGACTTTGAATTATATATAATTCAAATTGTTTTCCTACGTAGTAACGTTCCGTGCTTGTGCTGAAAACACACTTCAGTAGGTGAAATATTAGATGATCCAACCCTAGTCTATCACAGTGAGCGATTCAGTTACAGTCAACCCTCGATTTATGAACACCCTCGGTTCCCCGAAAAATCGTTCATAAATCGAGGGATTCATAAATCGAAAATTCCGTTAAGTGAGTACTATCGAGCAAATGGAACAGTATTTCCGAATTGGTATTGTGTTTATAATGCAATATATTGTGTACTTTTGCTTTCGACCATGCCTTCTGCTGTATCAGTCTCACAAAGCACAGATGTTAGCGCATTCACACTCTGTTTATTATGCAATACTAAATAGTTTAATTTTGCTTTGGACCATGCCCTCCGCTGTGTCAATCTTGGAAAGAGGAGATGTCAGCACATTCGCACTTAACGGGTCTCGGATTTCCTCTGGGGCTTTTAACCTACGTTTATTAATCTCCGGGTGACAGCGGACACCTTATTCATGAATTGAGGTCAGGAACACTTCTGCAAAAACCCGTTTGTTGTTCGAGGGGTTAAGAACCGAGGGTGCAATACCTGGAAAAAGTTTCGTCTGTTTCGGCGTCATTCATAAGACCATAGAATAATCCCTTTGAAGGTTTCTGTTGACCTCGGAACGATCCGTTCATAAATTGAGGGCAAAAACGCTGGGCAACTCCTAGTTGGTTCCCAGAAATTCCATTCATTATTCGAATATCGAAGTTCATAAAACGAGGGGAAAACGCATGTAAAAAGTTTGGTTCCTCGTGCTAGTGTTCATAAAACGAGGGAATTCATAAATCGGAGGTTCATAAATCGAAGGTTGACTGTATTCATTATTGCAAACATAGACAACTCACACACAAACACTTTTCAAGAAATCCAACGTGAAAAAGTGGTTGCAGATGGAGCCAGCGTTGAACGTGAGCCGCCCGTCCGGATTCCTCTTCTGAGCAGTCCGCAGGGAGACTTCGCTGTACTCCACCACTTGGTAATGTCCCTTCACGTTGCAGACCACTCCTACGGCCTCCGTAGGAAACGCCTTCTCCACCACCTGCACGAAAAAAAATTGCGTTAAATTCGAACCAATCCAAAAAGGTTTTTCAAAATACGGTACCTTTGCCGCACAGTCGGCTCCTTGGGTGATGCAGTAGCCCATGAACGTCGGGTCCGCCATCTTCACTAGGATGTTGTCGACGCCGTAGACGTGGATGTAGCGGACGCCACGTCGTTCCATGTCGGCGAGGATTCCTTTGCTTTGAAGAACGCTGTACAGGCCACCGTTACCGTCTGGTGACAGCGATACCTTCGCAAATGGAATTCCGTCGATGAAACGTCTTATCTGTTTATATTTAAATAAATTTCCGCACGCAGCAAAAACAGGTCTTGTTCTCCCGGAAAGTTTTACGTCGTGTTTCTATGGCGATTGTCATAGCGGGAAAAAAAAAAAAAACTATAAATGTTTCACGTTCAACACGAAGGAGACTATAATTTCTGGTATCTCAACACGTAAATTAACTGTGATGGTAATGAAGAGCAGCTACGCTAATGTTTTTGCATAAAAAGGGTAAACCTTTTGTGCGAAGGTGGTCGCATTCGCTAAGTGGGGCATTTTCATCATTGTGATAAATTAAATGAGGATGCACGGAGTCTATTGGCAAATTTATTGGATCTGCTGTCCAACTTCGTGTGTATCAATGAGATAACATCATCCCATCCGTGCGATACTGTGCACCGTGTGCACCTTTACATAACCGCCGCAAACCCAAACAAATGCGATGTTAATTTGCGATTAATTAAAATGCAATGTTAATTTTAAAAAAACTCAAACAAATGCGATGATAACCACAGCTGATGGCAAGGCGGACACCCCCGCAGCACAAGTGGGACAGTCGAAACACTCTTTCCCTTTATGTCTCCTAAGCGCCGCTAGGGCGGCTCACTTTCCAGCTCCGCCGCCCGATACGGCGTTCAAGTTAACTCTGCTTCTAGCTGTACATCTATGTTGCTCCCTCGTAGCTTTTTTTTCAATAAAAATTTTGAAAAGGATGAAAAAAAAATATGCCATGCACAATACGTAGACATCATTTGTTGACATCTTATCATCAATCATATTCTGCTTTATTAGTCACTTACTTGGTGCGTATTCTCAAGGATAACCTTGCCATCGAAAGTGAAAGCGGGCATCATGTTTTGTTCAAAGACTACGAGACTGTCTTCTTGCAGGCCGAAGAAGTCGTGCTTTGCAAAGAACTCTAGGGTTGGCTCCCTGGTGTGTTCGCTTGTCATGATGTACCTGCACCGTAAATGTTACAAACTTTATATTCGCAATCACGAATATTGCACCAATATATTGCACGAATATTGCCCCAATATTGCAGGCCATCGGAGGTAAACGTACCACGGAATGGAGCCCCTCTTTCCGGTGAGGTCTTCAGCCAGCTGCTCCAGGCGCAAGATCCTTTCACCCTGAAGCTGGTACAGGGTCTTGTGAGAGGGCAAACCGACGTCGTACATTCCTTTGGGGTAGGGTACACCCAGACGGGTACCCTGGCCCCCGGCAAGGAGAAGGGCTGCGACTCTCCCTTCCGCGATGTGTTGCAGACCTGCATGGAAACATAGACCGGCTAACTGCTTGCTACTAAAGACCAGTTTTCCAACCAAAAACTAAATAACTCAATATTGTGCGTATACAGTCAACTAAGTTCACCTCGACTTGTTTGCCTATCATGTATATAAGCTGCAGGACAATTGTTTTAGCACCCGTAGCAACACTTTCGACATGTAAGCTGCACCCTGTGATAAACCGCTCTTTGTATGCCAGGGAAAAACAATGCTTGAGAATTAACTACATATTCACGCAAACTACCAGGTGACGAGAAGTAATTCACATGAGAAGTAATTCACACCACAGGGTCATAATTATCGCAGAAATTGAATTTAAAGCACGCCGGGAACCTCGCGCTAACGCTAGGAGGATCACGCTCGCTGATTGGTCCGGAGAAATGTTGTCTGCTACTCCGCTGTCGCCTGCTACTCCGCTGTTCGGGGTTCTGAGAAAGCATTGCTCCTGGCTCAGTCATGATTCTGCTACTCCTTCTATCTCCAATTTTCCGGGAGAACTGACAAAACTGGTTTACGGCCGCAAAGGGACAAGGCGCTGACCCCCGCTGACCGGCGAACCAGAACTAGTTCTCCTTGTAACATGATTGGTGACGCTGAATCATACTTTCCCCTCCTCGTAGTACCCGGAGTGGCGAGAGAGAAGGGTGAACGCACGGAGCCATGTTTATGCGAGTTTTTTTTTTTTTTTTTCTTCTGGGGAATAAGTTCCACGCATCAAAACCTTTCGCGCTATTCGGCACTTTCATCAGACATCTTAATCTGATTTTTTTTTTTTTTATGGCCCTCCGTACTCCTCTAACCGTGTAAACTCTTTTTCAGTAGCCATTCACATGTTTCTGGGTATGCAGTACACTCATCAGGCCTGACATCACCCTGTGTAAAAAAAAAACAAAGTTCTGAGCCATAGAACGGAGGGAAGGCTGGAATGTATTCCGTGGCGGGCCTCATCATCCCACTGACCTTGCTCACAACAACCACCTTTTATTTTAATGATGATGATGAGTGGGTGATCCACTTATCCAGTTATGGCTTTCGCGTACTACGGTAATTTACTTTTGCCCCAGTTAAGGGGGAATCGCTTCTGCGCAAGACGATAGAGAACGCTTGTTCGTGCGGCGTTCTGAAACGGCGTAAAATATCGTCAAAACAGAACTACTGGCGTGTTCTCATTGCTTTGCCCTTGTCAATGACACGTTTTGTAGAATTCCAAGACTATCCGTTGAACTGTATTGAGCCCGAATTCGCAAATATTTTAGCGCGCGACACTCTATCGAGATAGCAGCACATGTTCGAGACGCGATCGAGATTTAATTTATTAAAAATCAGCAGCTACACGTTGTCCTCTAAAAAATATGTCATTTACTAGAGAAAGGCTAAGAGAGTATGCCAGTACCAATCTTATGACGATAGCATTCACGTGTCTTGTGCGAACGAAGATCACCCATAGATTTCTGAAGAAGTGATTCCCCCTTGAGCACAATTCCCACTCAACCATACGTTTTGTTCTTCTTGCCACCGACCTTCTGCTCTGTAGGCTTCCAACTTCTCCGGCGAACACCGCGACACGGATCCGTGTCGCTCCGGGGGAATGGGCTCCAGTATCTCGTCCAACTTCTCTGAGTCGCACGACGCAGTGTTTGTGGCCTCTTGGAAAACCCTCGTGGCATGTTCAAAGTCGATGTATCTGCAATACGATCCGAGTTTTCCATATCCCAAATCAAAACCAAGACCGAGCTGATGAGAAAGTTAAAGCATTACGCCTTATACAAACCTGAGGTCTGTCATAAGTTTACATCTCTCTTCTTCGTTCAGCTGGGGCCAAAACTTGAGCAGGTGCGACTGGCCAGTCTGCTCAAGGACTTGTCGCATCTCGTCCAGGTCTGCATTAGTATACCTGAGTGAAAGAGGAACGTTTATTTATTTAAATTATTTATTTAATTATTAATTTATCAATATTATTTATTTATTATTTATTTATATTAATATTTAATTAATTTTAATATTAATTAATTGTTAATATATATTTAATTTATTAATTTATTTAATTAAAATTTACTGAGTCCCCTTATTGCTTACCTACTTATAATTTATGTTATTTATTACGTAAAATTATAGGTTATTTATCATTTATCGCTGGTTAAACTGATTTTATTGAAAAACCTGCAGGATAGTTCGGCTGTGATCGTTCACTCCCTTCATGACTCGCAGCTATGTGCCGACACATTGTGAAGTGGGAAACAAAGTACTGCAGTGTACCTGATATCTCTGTTAGGTTTGCAGTAATGTTATCTAGAATGCACTTTGCCTGCTGATGATTTAAAAAAATGCTGTGTACATATGCCGCCTTCAACACTTTTGCTGAATTAAGACAGAACAGAAATGCACCTGTAAAATAACAATGATATACAACATGATACCACATTAAAAATAAGGTCTCCCTTTCTCAGATTTAACCCGATGGCTCGTGACTATTTCTTCCCGAATCAGTTTGGGACCAGTGCGGGTTAAACCAGATTCCTCCCCAAATTTGCACCCAGTACCACGTGCACAATTTTGTAGTGATTTGTACGCACATATCTGATGTAAATATTGTTTGAGTGCCACAATAAAGTGTGCAAAGCACACCTGATGTTACAACATATGGTGCTCACGGCATATACATGTTTGACCTTGAACTGCGGGCAGCCTCCAGCACGGAGAACGGAAAAAAATAACACCCGAATGTACCAATAACACCAGATTTCACCCCAAATCACAGGTTCAAAAATAGCCAAGCGATTCTTCCCTCCCGAACCTGGTAAAGGCATTTAACCCCAGAAAATCAGACCCTAATTATAAGTTATAATACGCTACATGTCTTGATGACATGATTTGACACTTGAAGGTCTACGGCCTCTATATTCAATAACTCTGTCACTAAACCTTCATCAACAGTCAGGTGAATACCAGGAGAGACAGACCATCTGGAGTGCTTGCCCTAGATATGCCCAACACAAGTGCAACAGCAGCACTCTTGCACAGCAAAAGGTTATGCCCTAGTGCTTAGTGGGTCTTTTCGGTGGCACACAGCTCTGGATGTGCTGCACATCCAACAGGTCAGGTCGCTCAATTTTGTGAGAGAGAATTTTTCAGAGCAGATATCATTTGCCAACCACATCTTGCATGCACAGTGGACAAAATCCATGTTTTTGTCATGCTAGCTACATGGCTCATGGTCTATGCGTGCCCACAGCTCAATCCACCGGGATCTGTTCTGCAAAGATGTGCATTTTGTCCGTCGCCACAGACTTCACATGGAGCTGAAGAGACGTAAAAGGAGACAGGAGCTTCGCGCCTTTCCAAACTTGTTTACTAGTATACGTGCTACAGCAAATTGCACAACGAGCAGAAATTCCCCGCATAACATTGCCACCAAACAACGTAAACAACTTTCAACTCACGGCTTCGGCTGTCTGGGGTCATCCTCAATCGAAAGCGGGGCGATTTTCTCGAACTTGCGGCTCCGTACGACGTACAAGCTCATGTTTTTCACGCGCGTGTGACACGTAAACACTTGGAAATGCCGAACACTATACTCTACCGGGATAAACAATAGAAAAAAACTCGACACGTCTGCTCCGCGTGATTCAGTGACCAGTGCTACCCGAGCTTGCAGATGCTCTCATTTAAAATTATCTGCTCCGGGTTATCTTTACAGCACGTAGAGCTGACGCTGCTCCTGTCTTATCAAGCATAGCTTGTCTGACAGTTCCGTGGTGACTTCTGTTCGCGGACGAACCAAACCAGTGTGTTTTGCGGTCTCTTTGTGCGTTACTTGTCGACGGGCGTTACGACGGGTCTTCTGCGTTCTACTTATTCCTGCTTCATGTAGCGGAGGAATATGACACGACAGCAGAGAACAAGGCAGGTGCAACTAGAGGCAAACCAACGCCTCCCTTCGAAACCAAAACAAACGTGATGTTGATAACAGTGGTGCCGCTCGTTTTGGTGATTGTTCTGGTTTCGCTTTCAAACACCAGCCCGGTTATTGTCTTGGCAATGTAAGAGAAAAGTGAAGGTCAATATAAAAAGAGGTGTTGGTTTGTTTTCTTCTTCTTCTTCTGCACCCTGATATTTCTCGTTTTGACTTCGCATTTGATTTGAAAAATGTTTCCTAACATATTCACCGCTGACACCACACATGATAATATATCCTTCGTGCGCAATATCTAACGGGTATAAAGCACAGCGCAAATATTGAGACTTATACCTAAAATTTCGTTCATTCTCCTAACGGAGCCACATATACCTCATCATGGCACGCGACATTTTATACAGGGTGTTTCACGTAAAATGAGTCCAAGCTTTTTGTTTGTTTTAATAGGGCTTATCGCGCACCAAAAAGATTGACTGCATAGTGTCACCAGTGGGTGTGAGTACACTCCAACTATTTTTTTTTGTTTTGCAATTGATTAACTAAGTGAAATTAATTAAGTCATTATAAATTATAAGGATTAGAGCCGAAATTCCAATAAGAAAGTGTCAACATCTGGCCAAAATGTCAATGGGAACTGTGACTAGTCTTCGTTCGATAACAGGATGCTCGAGAGAGCGGTTTTTCTGTTTTACTTTATTTCAGATTTTTTATTATTTATTATTTTTATTTTTTCAGACCCGTAAGTTAGGCTTTGGAGCCGAAAAAAGAAAAAAAGAAGGATCCGTCAGAGGTACAAAGTTGCAATCAACGGGTTTCTCGTCGTTGTATCGCCCGGTACAACTTTCTCATTGGCATTTTGTCTCTAATCCTTATAATTTATAATGACTTAATTAATTTCGCTTAATTAATTAATTTATTGAAAACAAAAATAGTTGGAGTATACTCACACCACTGGTAACACTATGCCATTTTCGATATATATATATATAGCTGAAATGAAAATTGAAACACAGACTACGAAGGTACGGGAAGTAAGAAAAAAGGGATAATTTATTTACATTTAAGATACTTGGAATGCTAAAAGGGTTGTCGACGTTTCGACAGTGGCACTGTCTTCGTCAGGACTAAAAAACAGGACTAAACAGAGACTAAAAAAGACAGGACTAAAAAAGGACAGGTTTTTTTAGTCCTGACGAAGACAGTGCCACTGTCGAAACGTCGACAACCCTTTTAGCATTCCAAGTATCTTAAATGTAAATAAATTATCCCTTTTTTCTTACTTCCCGTACCTTCGTAGTCTGTGTTTCAATTTTCATTTCAGCTACATATATTCGCGGTCGTCCGAACCCCATTCACCAAGTATATATATATATATATATATATATTTAAACTTTGGCTCATTTTCGTGAAACACCCTGTAGTGTGAGAAGCATGGTGAGATGCATGCGGAAGGAAATTTTTTTTCTTTTTTCATTCCTTCGTTTTCCGTTCGCACAAACGCTCTTTGACAGGTCCGACGGCAAACGCTTTGACCTTACAGACCTCGTCGCGCTTTGGAGGGTTATGCTCCAGTGATCCCGGTATCAAGACACGCAGAAGTCGTGTCCGGTGAAACCAGTGTTGTGAGTTATATAGGACACGAAACGCTTACGAGAACACCCTGCTGACAGCTTACGGAACCGGCATGACTGCGTTGTTAGAGCTCAAAATCCTTCATTCAAGGTGGACCAGTTATTCAACCGGAAAGAGATAAGCCTGAGAATTTTTTTATTTTTATTTTTTCGTCAAGGCACTTTGCTAGAGAAATACGAGTAAGTCTTTTTCCTAAATTACCTCGACAACAGCTCGACCTCGCTTCAATGTCTGCGTTAATTAACTACACAGTTATTACTTCCGGTAGCGCGGTTCTTGCGCGTTTATGATTTAGATCTGGATCCTGTAGATCTGATCTGTATATTAGCGCGACTACGATAATGTAGTCATTTCTTTGTGAAAAAGCGTAGCATTTGAGCTTATTGACAAACGGTATTTTAAAGTGCCCCGCATCGCTTTACTTTCGTAATGACCTATAACTGTCCCAATTAGATTGTAAGTTACGTAATACATTTCCCGTAGCGAACGGGGTTATCCAACCACCAATTCGATATCGAGGCAGGCGACCCAGTGTCGATGTAAATTTCAACCCAAATGCCATCGTCTGCTCCAACAATGACAGAATCGTCGATACAATTTCGAGTAGAACTTCCGTTAAGATTTTAAATTACTTCTTAGGCTTACCTTTGGTTGGATGACGACATGGTTGTTAGTATCCAATTTCCGTCACAAAATTGCAGTTTCGCTCAAAGCAGACGACACGCTTTTTCGATACGAATCGAAGCAGACGTATGTACCCCTTACTGAAACGGTACACGTGTGCAAGCAACACTGTGAACGGTTTTCGTGCTTTCTGCTTATGATGACACACGAAGTTTCGCTTTTGAAATGCACTTTTTGCGCGGGGAAGTGTCACGCGAAAGAGCCAGCAGTCGCGAAAGCGAGAAAGCCAGCCGGCGAAAGCGAAGTGCCTAAAAACTCACGAAACCGCTTGGCGGGAGGAAGGAGGGGAAAACGGGAGGGAGAAATCATTGGGAGAGGTGGTACGTAAGAGAGGGGGGAGGTAAGAGAATATACAGCTTGAGTGACCGACTTTGCTTGATCTGACGTGGAAGGGAATACGAAAGTGAAGGTGTGTTTCTAAGAGGAGGAGGGAATTGGGAAAGGGAAACAATTCTTTCTGTTTTCTTCACCGATAACGGTCGCTGGATCTCAATCGGATTGGTGTTACTTCCGTTTCTGCTTTGTTTCTTTTCGCAGACGACATTCGGGTCTAGACAATTTTGCAGAAAACAATCGCGACCTGTTCAAGAAGGCGCGCCTCTAATGTGCCAAATACTGTAGCTCCAAACATAGATAGCGTGCACGTTCCACGTACCTACCTCAGATCGTTCAACTGCCCAGCCGTGGCAGAAACAAATACATAAATCGCAAGCTAGAGCGTCAAGGCAAGGTCAAAATTCAGATCACGTCTGCAACCCACTGCTGTGCATGCCCGTCTGCAAGGACACCTAGTGATTGCTGCTGTGACCACTCCGTCTGCATACTTACCTTTTTATGCCGTCGCTATGACGATGATGTAACGCTTGAACAGGCATCTTGTGCGCAGACGTCCCACAGAAAAGTCAGCATTCGACGCGCACACGTAAGCAGACGACAGCAGTTTGAGGCGCGCGCTCGATGCACCACGACTTCAGGACGTGGCAGTTGTTGGAACCATCTTCACCTTTCTATTTCGCACCTGCAGTAGATACGGCGATTCGCCGTGGATTACTACATCGTTATTGACTCTAGAACCAAATAACTGCTACACGCTGCTCAATATATCAACATCATAATTCATCAGACAATACGTCTGCATCGATAGACTCATTCCTTGTGTTTAGTAGAATACAAAGCCGGATCTCTGCTCACTTTGTGTGTGGAATACTTCCACAAACTTTCCTAAAGCTGCAAACACATAGTTTCACGTATGTACGTACGTTCTAAAAAACAAGCAAACAAGGCCTTTCACTTTTGTGTTCCTCCCCCGCACACTTAGCGAGTCATTCAATAGAGCAAAAACCAGCACGGCACGAAAAGGCCACAAAAACTTGTAGCAGGCAAAACGAGGCCACAGAGGGCGGGATCCGGGGATGGTCGACCTCCCTCACCTCTGTTGCTTATTCATTTAATTCCTACACGCAGATGAAAGCCGACAAAAATTTACTGAACCGGTTCGGACGTCCGCATAAATATAAAAGTTGCAGACGACAACTCGTTCGCCGTGAAGATCTCCGAACACATAAAATCAACGGTTTCGAATGGGAGGTTTTGGAAAAAGCGAACTGTAGTTCATTTTCATTGGCAATATCATATGCTAGGATATCCAAATGTCGCCGACACTCTCAGAAGCAAGGTCTGCTTGCGTCGGATGAACACAATAACGCGTTATAAAATGTCGTCTGCTTCAAGTATCTTCTGCTTCAGATTGGCAAGAGGAAAGCGGAACTGCAAAAAAATATAAAAGAAAACAAAATAAAGCGAACAGAAAATTTGATTGGTCGTCATGATCCCAAACTTCGTACATTCATTCTTCCGAAAGCGTCGTGGTACTTATAAACCGAAATATAATTTTTAAAAAATAATGCTACGTACCATCAAATCCTAGCTACCGCCTAAATCGCTTACACCTGACCTAGCCTTTCAACCGTTTTCCAGGAACATGCCAGCACACCGTAAGTACCTCTTCAAGCGTGACAGCATAATCACCCCTGGTCCTAGTGCCCTTTATATGCATGTGTACCATTTGCTCTAGTGGATTACGGCTTGATTTACAGCCGGATATGCATGTCTCATCTCGTTATCTAGATCCTAGTTCGTTCGCCAAGCAAACCATCACGTAAATCCACAGAAGAAGAAAAAAGAGGAATGTAACGCGAACAATACACAAAGGAGCAGTAAGATACAAGTATCACAAGTACTTTCGTTCGCTAAAACTAATAAAGTGGAGATTTATTACGACAACTTCCACGTTGTTAACATCAACCAACGAAAACACATGTTCCCTCCTTAATGTTATGAGTTATTTGGTCACGGCATCTGTATCAGAACCATACTATACTCACTCGAGTTCATTTTCCCGACAAATAATTTATAATAGGTATAAAAGCACTGCTGCGCTAGCAGACGAAAATAACTGAAGTCAAGGTCAGTCACCTGTCGTCTGCGGCTGCTACAGCGACTGTCGTCTGCTAGCATTTCGCAACGTCAGGAACGCAACTTCATTTCGCGGCAAAAAAATTCGTTTTAGTTTCATTGAGCTTGCATATACTTTTAAAAATCCCCCTTTGTTTTATGATTCATCATCAGGAATGTTTGCGATCGGTTTTGTTTTATTTTTTTGGAAGCCTTCAAAAAGGCTGCTCTAGGCTTACATTGTAAATTGCAGAATGCACGCATAAGAACTCTAGAAGTTCGCCGATTTTATTCGCAGAAGTCTGAAAAGATACTTTAATTTCTATACATAATGTAAGCAGCACGGGCGCATATCTCTCCCAGGGTTACAGGCGGCCGGTAGATATAGTGGAACGGCACTATTGCGTATGATCTCAGTCTCACGTACTCTGCGTTGGATATAACGGTCCTTAAAATAACTCTATAAATATGTAGCAGACAGCACAGTATCCTACCTTTACAGTTGGAGGGTCAAATAGGAAGCTTTCCTCATGCCGCTTGACGGGTCACTTATCTGCCCTCACACTACCATTTTCTTTGACAGAAGCAAGAAACATTTGACGCACTACGCTACAGTACATCCTATTCCGCACCCCATCTACAAAAATCGCCTGAGACTGTCTGGATATGTAAAAAAAATTGCCGGCAGAAGAGACCGCAAAATCGGCCGCTACGCCTACCTCTCGCGTAGCATAGCGGAAGTTGAAAGACGTTGCTATGTCATGTGATCTGGCAATCGTTACATCACATCCGTTCGACTGAACGCAAAATGTCGAATCCGGAACGGAAGAGTAAAAAACCTTCGAGTGAGTTGTTTATTTCTTTCGTACGCTGTAGTAGTTTCTTACAGAAATAATTGAAACATCGGTTGGTTAAAAAGTTTTTGCTGGTTGCGTAGTCGATGCCTCGTAGTCGAGAAATGTCGGTGAATAATTATAGCTTTGAGTCAAAACTGACATCAAAGAAAAGGGATTGTTTATTTTGCGTGCTGTGAAGATGATAGTAATTGCTAATACTTCGAATGCAGACGTCTCATTTTTCATAAACTATCGTCTGCATCGAACGTTCCGAGCCACGATATTTTCTTGCTAAAACTAGGCCTACGCCGCCCAATAATTTTGTTACACTTCCGATGCATATGTTTCTGCCGTGTTTTCTTCCCAGGAGGAGCACTAATTTCCTTGCTATCCTATATAGTAAATCCTATATAGTGTCCTACGATTGTACTGTGCAGGCAGTGCCTTCAAACAGCAGAGGCTTTCAGCATGGCAGCCCATCCTAACTGCTGGAACTGTCCTACCGACGTTCTTCGTAATCGGTTTAGCATTTATTCCCATTGGTATTGGCCTTCTGGTGTCATCCAATGAGGTAACGTTGACGTTGTGACGCATTCAGACCTGTCCAATTAGAGTTCTGGAACCTATTTCGCAGGTTCAAGAGTTCCAGTTTGATTACACCGATTGCAAGGAGAAAGGGAGAAATGTTACCTGTGCATCCATTCTTCAGAGCAACATCAGCCAGACGTGCACCTGCGTGGAAAGGATAACGCTGTCTGAAGATTTCAAGGTTGAGCCCCCTGTTTCGAACGTTGCAGAACACGTCACATAAAAGCGTGCTAACTTCTCCTTTCAGTCCGACGTCTACGTTTATTACGGGCTGACCAACTTCTACCAGAACCACCGACGTTACGTGAAGTCACGCGATGACACCCAGCTTCTCGGACGCCCGCTCGAGACCAATCTGGACTGCGAACCTTTTGCCAAGGACCCTAAGACCGGGAAAGTTATCGCTCCGTGCGGAGCGATTGCCAACAGCATATTCAACGGTACACGTTTCCCTAGCCCGTTACCAACATAAGCACGGTCTAATTGCCTTGGTAAGGTCGACAATGCCAACTTACGTCACTAAGGTTGTCGCCTTTCAGATGAGAAGAGTCTGAATACGTAAGGAACTCTGCGACGAGAGACGCATCGCTTTTGCATTCACCGTTGTTAACCGTTGTTCTAATCTTATCTAGATACCATCACGCTGAAGTACAGGCGTAAGGACGAGAACCACCACCCCAGCGACGACTATTCTTACGTCAACTTGTTGTTCGACAATATTGCTTGGCCGACGGACAGGAAGGTCAAGTTCAAGAACCCGCCAGGTATTCCAGTCGAAACCACTTTGACGAAAAAATATGTTATCGCATTGAAATGAACATATTCTGTTGTTTTTTATTTGAAGGAATGAACTTCAACGGGACTGCCAAGCCCCCGAACTGGCCGCTTCCCGCTTCCGAAGTTGGAGGTTTCCAGAACGAGTCCCTCATTGTCTGGATGCGAACGGCTGCCCTGCCCACGTTCCGCAAGCTCTACGCCCGCGTTGACCACTCGCGGGAATACTTCATCAGCTCTTTGCCCAAGGGGGACTACGACCTCGAAATTCAATATCGTATCCTTTTTCCTTTTAGAAATAAGTAGCGGATGGCGCGTAAGGTTAGTTACTTTTTTCCTGAGCTGTTCGTCCAGGCTATCCCGTGACGGCGTTCAAAGGAACAAAGCGCATCATCCTGTCCAATACGTCTTGGCTCGGAGGTCGGAACCCGTTCTTGGGCATCGCCTACATCGCGGTCGGCAGCCTCTGCCTGGCGCTGGCTTTTGTGTTTCTCATCATCCACAGCAAATTCGGCAGGAAGTGCGTTGCGCTGTAGTACTAATTAGTACTTGAACATTACTCTAATTCTCTGTGCCTTCTTTTTTTCAGCACGCACGACCTCGTCAATATCACTCAGCGAACCCCCTACTGAAGTCGGCTAGACGTCGGCTGCCGGACATTCCGCCGATCTGCCACAGGGCATCGTGGCAGCACTGTACATAAATGACGATGATGATGATGATGCGTGTGTCACGAATCGTGCAACGCCAGAGCCTGTTGTTATTATGCGCGATGATTACAACTGCCACATCGTTGTTTACTTGATTGCTTGGAACAAGTGATGCACACTTGTCACAGTGCCTGATAGAATGAGATGTAATAAATGCTAGTCATCGAAGGGCAATGGTTGCACACATGTGAAACAAAACGTTGCAACGTGCGGCAAATTTAAGGAGGATACGTGAATTGCTTCGTTTAATTTTATTGGGGAAGAAATGAGTAAGGACTTCCTGTGAGGGTCAGTGGTGGGGAAACCTGAATTTTAAATCTGTGTGTGTGTGTTAATTTTGGCTGCCACTTGTAGATGTTGATATTATTAAAAATGAAGTGATAGCGTCGATAGAAAGTCTTTGGAACAATTTTCTTGCACACTGACATCAGCGACAGCTCATACCCTGTCACACGGGAAATTGATTAATGGAAATTGAATGCCACGGGCCTTGGCATTGTGGGATAGGAATTTTTGGCATGGAATGTAACAGGCAGGTATCAGATAATAGGGTTAGAGTAGACAGACAACCACAACTGCTTGCTTCAAACTGCACAGGACCCTCACATATTTTGCAAGATGTAATGTGGAATGGACACTACTGAACTTTGAAAAATTGATAAGTTTTAAAAACCAACAAACAAAAGGAAACCACAAGATATTGTACTGTTGCAAAGAGTATTACTCTCAGGATTGTAGCCAGAAATATATATATATATATTTTTTTTTTTTGGGGGGGGGGGTTATAGTGACCTTACATGAGAGAGGAGGATTCCCCCTTGTTTCCCTCTCCCACCTACGATTTCGGGGGGTTCGAACCCCCTTTCCCGCTGGCTACGCCAGTTTCCTCTCTCTTCATGCCACCACAGAAACATGGAACGTTCAGCAGTTTGCTTTTTCTTTGTTCCTATCTATGAATTTCTGCAAAACAAAAACACCGGGATTTTTTAAATAAAATGCCTATTAAAAAAAAATCGACTGCTGCATATTTAGCGCTACTCTCTTAGAAATGAACCTCACCGCATAGCACGCTCCTAGCCAACCATAATCTCGAATGATACCGTTATCTGCCCTGATTTGTTGAAAACGGGAGGCGTACGCCTTTTTCTGTGACACTTATGCTGTTCATAATTGTCACAAAAAAGGCGTACGCCTCCCGTTTTCAGCAAATCACTGCAGATTACGGTATCATTCGAGATTATGGTTGGCTAGGAGCGTGCTATGCGGTGAAGTTCATTTTTAAGAGTGTACTTTGAGCACCTCCTATTTTCTGTTCTTTATGGTCAAAAGGCACATGGGCTGATGAGTGCCTTCTCCAACTGAGTGCGTCGAATGTTTGTGAGCGCCGATATTTTGCGTCACCTGGTTAGAAAATGGCGGGACAAATATTTTGTATGTTTTGATTGTTTTTTATGCACGTGACGGGGAACACACAAAATAAAACCTGATCACAAATCCGTGATTATCGGGCCACCGACTTTTCTGAACGCTACACAGAGGGAGAGGGAAGAGGACTTGGCACGCGTCCTGGGCCCGCTTCGTGGAGACGCCCGAGGAAAATGTCGCGCCTGGTGGACCAGGTCCACCAGGTACTTGGACCAAGTAGGGCGCACGCAAGCAAAATTCGCGCTGCGCTTATGAGTTTCCATGAAGTGCGTCCGGCGATTGCGGTATTTTCCAAGATCAAGATATTCTGAATCCCAAACCGAAAGACTCTAGGTCACTCTCGAACTCAGAAAGTGTTGTCATCGCCGGACGCACGGCGGCGAGAGAGGGACAACGATTGGGTACTTTCCTCGTTCCCCAAAAGGTGAGGCGCGTCCCCATGAGCCGCTCTGAGATTTATTTGCGGTAAAATTTTTCGTCCCAGGCGGTGACACAATAAGCAGTCCCCTCACCCCGCACAGTCTTTTGTACAATCTAGAAGTTACCACCAACGAGCAGATGCTGTGTCGTCTGCAACCTGTCGTCTGCAACCCATCGCGCAAATAGAGCAGACGATGAAGCGCTGGGGCGCGTGCCCTCCGGCTCTCTATAGCTATGCGCCACTTTTGACGAAGAAGAAGAAGCTCTCTAGATGGGGCTTGTGTGGCCGCGTTGGGCGATTACCGCCTGGTACGCCACAGCCTTGCTTCTGCTGCAGTCTGTCATAGCTATAAAGCCTCAATTATTTGCCCATGTTAATGACCTACTCGCTGACGAAGATGCTATCCATGTGGATGTACCGAAAAACTTACAGGGGATGCTGCACGGCTGGACGCAGTCGCAGGTACTGTTATTATAGGTAATGCCCATCACAGTCCACTGTGGCGGTTAAGCTGTCAGTGTGGTGTATGCATTGGTGCGGGACATACACGTTACTAGGCCAGTATACAATTATATATCAGTATCCTCCAGCACTTACTATCATGTTTCACATAGCATTTCCCTCATGTTTCCGCTACCTACAGCCGTTTCAAAGATTTGAGAAAACAACCCTGGTCTGCCTCACTCTCTCCACTTTTTTGTCCCACTTTGCCATCTTTCCTCTTGGCTTCGTGCCGTACAGTCGTTTCCTGTTTACACTCGTCACTCTGTTTCAGAGTTAGGCATTTTGCCCATCCGGTGAGTATATTTCAATTGTTCATACATGTTAGCATGATACCCCCCTCGTCAGCAATATACGTACACTCCTCGAGTTGCCTTCTGTACGTCGTAGTCCGTACTTTCGAAACCCCCACGTGGGTTCCGAAACCAGTCATTATGTGTTGGGGGTATTAGACGAGAAGGCATTTTAGAGCTGTGATGTCATATATACTCGCTGTGTCTCTAAGTATGGTTCTTTGCCTCGCATAGGGCGAGAGACTGCTCCCTTAAGGAGCACGTTGCTCTTGAACTTTGTCTTGCCTCGTGCGCGAGGCCGCCCTCCTGAGACAAAAGGGACAAAAGTAACCGTATTTGCCTCGCCTTGTGCGAGAGGCCATTCCCCTAAGGGATGAGCTGCCTTATTTCTCGGTGTACGAGAAACCGTTCCCTTGAGGAATGCGCTTCTCTTCACCCTTGTTTGCCTCTGCAAAGTTAAACTGCCTCACATTTGCCTCGCTTTACGCGAGAGGCCATCCCCGTAAGGGACGAGCTGACTTCTAGTTTCCCCTCGCCTTGAACGAGCGGTCGATCATATTTGCCTCGTGTCATACGACGGCCTTGCCTTGCCTTGTGCGAGAGGCCGTTCTCTTAAAGAGCGAGCTGCCTGACATCCTTGCTACACCGCATGTAAAGCGCAGTTCTTGCAGAGCGGAGCTACCTTGTATCGCATTGTGCGATAGCTACTGAGTAGCTACCTTGTCCGAGGAGCATTGACGCAATTATCCAAGATGTCCCCTTGCACTGGATATGATATTCTCACTGCAGTCAAACAATACTACGTACGTACTGCGTACTGACTTGCTGACACAGGGGCAATTGCAATTCAAACCAAAGTACCCATACAGAGAAAGGAGTGCACTGCACCCCACGCAACTGACTTGCCCAGTGTCATTTGTGTACTTTTAAGCACGGGGAGTGGTCCGCTCAGACGGACTCAGCTTTTACTGGAGCTTACAGCCATCCTACTCTTTTACTTTATTTTCTCACAGTCATGACTTCTCCCAAGAAGGATGAGAAGTCTCGCCTGGATTCAGTGGAGCAAAACATGTCATCCATGCAACAGGGAATGTCTACAATGCAGCATGAATTGACTGGCATCTCAGCCCTGCTACATAATCTCCTGGGCAACCAGGATGTAATCATCGAGGGTCATGAAGAGGTGCCCATAGTGGATGATGTGGCACACCAAGAAAGCAATGCACAGGATCAAGATGGCCAGGACCTTGAACTCCTTGAGCAGGTCGGCGCTCCCCCTCTCCAGGAGCATGCAGAGCCACCTGTTGATGACGAATCACCAGCTGACCCACGAGAGCAACCAGGGACTGCATTTTTGCTCCCCCAGCCGGAGGATTCCTCCACCTCTTACCCTGCAGAGGTGGCGGACTTCATCTCTCGGTCGTGGACTCTGGAGGGCAGGTCGGAGAGGTCTAAGAGGCCAAAAGGCACGCCTACACTTAAATTGCCCTGCCTCCAGACCCCAATCCTGGACCGTGAGATTCAAACATTCGGGGCCGGTCGCTGCTTTCCTGTCAACATTTCACGGGACAGGAAGCTGCAGCATATACAAGAGGCCTTCACAGAGGCCCTGGAACCCCTAGCCATGCTCCTCACGGCCACTGTTGATGGACCCCCCTCAAAGGCCACAGTGGCAGCGGCAGTGGCAAGGGCTACCGCGTTAGTGGCACACGCCAATGCTCTGATGACCCGCGAAAGGCGGGAGTGGGCCCTGACCACATTCCCGGACTCGATGAAGAGCCTTATTCCAGGACTCCCGGAGCCAGCGGGGGAGGACACCGGCCGCTTGTTCGGCCGGCAGTTCCTAACCCTTTTACAGGAGAATGCGCAGTTGCTACGCTCACTAGACACCGCAGTGGAGGCGGGTCTGCAGAGGCCAGCAGGTGACACTCTCCCGATGACATCCAAGCGCCTGAGGCTACCATTCAGAAGCCAGCTGTCCCGACAGCCCTTTCCGTATGCCCCCCCCTCGCATACAAGCTTCAGAGGGCGGGGGTATGCTCGTCGCGCCAACGGTAAGTTCCTCAACACTACCTTCCTCCCAAATCAAAACTGCGGGCAGAATAGCACAGTGTCTTCCGGAATGGTTAAAGTTGTCTCAGGACCCTTGGATCCTCCAAGTAGTTCAGGGTTACCGTTTAGACCTTCTTGGAGTCCCCCACCAGCCCTCTCGTCCCCCAGCTCCAGCTATGTCCCTTGCTCAATCACACCTGGTCGAAGAGGAGGTATCCGCGCTCATTGCAAAAGGGGCTATATCAGCAATTCCATGCAAGGAGGCCACATTTGTATCTCCCCTGTTTCTTGTCCCCAAGAAAGACGGAGGGGTTCGTCCGGTCCTCAACCTCCGCCACCTGAACCACTTCATAAGGTACGAGCACTTCAAAATGGAAGGCTGGCACACAGTGAGATCCTTAATCTTGCCGAACGACTTCATGACACGGATAGATCTAAAGGATGCCTACTTGTCGGTCCCAATCCACGTCAAGCACAGGAACCTTCTTTGCTTCCACTGGCGAATGTGCATGTATCAATGGAACGTCCTCCCATTTGGCCTCTCCTCAGCGCCAAGGGTATTCACGAAACTCCTCAAACCATTCGTGGCCTTCTTTCGATCCCAAGGAGCAAGGCTAGTGATTTATCTCGACGATATTTTGCTCTTTCACCAAACCGCGTCAGACCTTCTAGCATTAACCACGGAAGTGGTGGCAATGTTGTCCTCCCTCGGATTTCTGGTGAACATGACAAAATCGCAAACAGTACCGTGTCAGTCACTCCAATTCCTCGGATTCGTTCTAGACACATGTTCCATGCAGATATCCCTTCCTCTGGAAAAGAGGAATTTGCTGTTGGATGCCATACAGGAACTCCTACAGAAGAAAGTGGCGTCCGCCAGACAACTGTCTCGAGTAATAGGGAAGCTCAATGCAACGGTCCTAGCAGTTTTTCCAGCTCCATTGTACTACAGGGCCCTCCAACGCCTCAGGAACTCCACTCTTTTGCACGGATCCTGGGACTCTCAGGTTCATCTATCCAAGGTTGCCCTGGAGGAGCTCACCTGGTGGGTGACAAATATCCACTGTTGTCTGGGTCGCTCCTTGCTAGAGGACCAGATTGTTCGAGTAATTCAGTCGGACAGCTCCCTATCTCGGTGGGGAGCAGTTTGTGGGGAGGAAACAATTGGAAATCTGTGGGGCCCCCTGGAGGGCAGCATGCATATCAACGATCTCGAGCTGAAAGCAGCCTTTCTTGCCCTTCAAGCTTTTACCAAGGACCTCAAACAGGGCTGTGTCCTACTTCAGATGGACAATACGGCGGCGATAGCAGCAATCAACAAGCTCGGCAGTGCGCGATCTATAACACTTTCAACCACAGCTCGCGACCTCTGGTCTTGGTGCTTCCAACAGGGGATTTCAGTCAGGGCAGAGCACATTCCAGGCAGGCTGAATACCCATGCAGATTGGGCATCTCGTCACCTCCTCGACAGCAGCAGTTGGCAGCTGCTTCCTCTGGTCTTTGCACAAATCAAACACCTCTGGGGCCCATTTGGAGTGGACCTGTTTGCCGACCACACAAATTACCAACTGCCAATTTTTTACAGCTGGAAGCCAGACCCACTGTCGAGTGGAGTGGACGCCTTTACAAAGGACTGGAGCGGGATGTCCAAGTACGCATTCCCACCTTTTGCCCTGATAGGGCGCTGCCTTCAGAAACTCCAATCCTCTCGACTGATCCTGTGCTTGATCACCCCAGTTTGGCCAACACAGCCCTGGTACCCGTCCCTCCTCCATTTAGCAGTCGACTTCCCACGACTCCTCCCCCACTCTCCCAACCTGCTACTGAACAGAGCAAACGCTGGACACCCCTTAATTTTGAGAGATGGTCTTCGGTTAGCAGCTTGGAGGGTATCCAGCGACCCCTCCCACCAAGTCAATTTTCTCAGTCAGCTGCCGCTCTCCTCTCAGCAGCCTGGCGACCAAACACCAAAGCGGTCTATACGGCATGTTGGAAAAGGTGGTCTAGCTGGTGTGGTAGGCAGCAGATTAATCCACTTTCTCCCTCTCTAACCGAATTTGTCAACTTCTTAGCATCTCTCCATGATGAAGGCCTCTCGTATAGAACCATTGGATGCTACCGTTCAGCTATCTCTCAGTCAGTCAACTCGGTTGATGGTCAGGACTTAGGGACACACCGTGTAGTTTCAAAACTACTAAAGGGTATCTTCAACACTTCACCTCCACAGACCAGGTATGCTGAACTCTGGCCAGTATCACAGGTCACGGTCTACTTGCGGTCTTTGGGTAACAACTCTGACCTGGCTCTAACCATGTTGTCTTATAAGCTGTGCATGCTCTTGGCCTTGTCCACTGCAGGTAGATCAGCAGACCTAGCCCTGCTGTCGACTCAAATTCTGTCTAAATCGCAAGGCGGTTGGACCTTGGCCCTAATGGGGGTCAGGAAGACCTCACGACCAGGTCACCATTGTGGCTCTATGCTCGTCCCTTCTCTGCCTCCAGAGGAACTTCTGTGTCCAGTATCTTGCCTTCAAAGATACTTGAATTTGACAAAACCACTCAGAGGCACAACACCCCAGCTCTTAATTTCCACACGTAAACCTCACAGAGCAGCCTCTAGGGACACAATTGCTCAATGGTTGAAGCGAGTTCTTAAAGCAGCAGGTATAGACACACGACACTTCTCTGCCCATTCCACACGTGGTGCCTCGACTTCTACAGCCATGCAGAAGGGTGTATCGATTGCTGAGATTTTGAATGCAGCAGACTGGTCATCTGAATCTACCTTTCGGCGCTTCTATCACAGGTCGTGCACGACCACAAACTTTGCCTCTCAAGTGCTGAGCTAAGCGTTGAACATGCTATGTGAAACATGATAGTAAGTGCTGGAGGATACTGATATATAATTACCAGTTTTAACGAATGGTACTTACCTGAAGTTGAAGCTGGAATTATATGAAGTATCCGGAAGCACTTACTATCATGGGGAACACTCCCACCCTTCACCCGGCCCTTAGTGTCATTAATGTTTTGGCATTCATACTTTACAGCTACCTCTACCTTTCGAGGCAATGCACGGCCACACCAAGCTCCCAGGAACTAACCAGATCTGAACACAATAAATTTTTTTTTTTAAGCTTCAATCTTTGAGTCGTGTGTCTCTCCTCGGACGATCTGTGTCTTCTGGCTCCTCGCCAAGAGTCAGATGGCAAAGTGGGACAAAAAAGTGGAGAGAGTGAGGCAGACCAGGGTTGTTTTCTCAAATCTTTGAAACGGCTGTAGGTAGCGGAAACATGAGGGAAATGCTATGTGAAACATGATAGTAAGTGCTTCCGGATACTTCATATAATTCCAGCTTCAACTTCAGGTAAGTACCATTCGTTAAAACTGGTAATTGTACCGTAGGTTGGCGTGGACGAAGAACTCGAAGATGATTCTGCCTGGGTACCCTACTGGCAGCCTGAACAGCCTGACGAGGCAACGACACCCGTCATAAAACATGACTTGGACTTCAAAGGGCTTGTCACCACACCAAAACCCGCACGAGGTAACACCATGTCGCCAAACAGCCTCAATATCAACTATCTGCCCGTCGAGGTCCACGGTCCTGCTGGCGACACTGCTTCAGGAGACGCTGGAGGCTTCCGGCAAGAAGCTCCTTCAAGAGATCTTTCTACGAGGCTTCATGCAGTCCAGGTAGCGTTTCCCCCTACCGTCAAGACCGACCGCAAAGATCCGGTGGCTTTAAGTGATGTGAGACCCGATAAACGTAAACCAGAACTCAAGACTAGTGCTGCAGACCTCCCAAGCCTTCTCGTACATCTAGGAAGAACTCGCACTAATGCATCCAGTAAAACCTTCAGCAATTCGTCTTCGGAGCGAGGAAGTGGAGACATCCAGACACATCCAGAAGGTTCCGAATATGGCTCTGGGACCACACGAGGGATTTCGAGTCTTAATGGCGCGTTCAGCGGGTCTTCTTCAACAGCTTCCCTCTCTCGTTTCTCGAAGACGAAGACGTCAAAACCAGGGAGGGGTGACTGGAATGCTCTGGTCATGCGGGAATCGCGCCGAATTTATAACTTTATGAAAGCACCGCTATCACTGTGGCCCAGCTTTGGCTTCCAGAAACAACTAGCACTGTTTTGCACCATCTTTTTCGCATTTGTGTACGTTTATACATGCTGCGTACAGGCAGTGTATGCGAAGCATTTTTATGAGATTGCGTTCAAGCAAGACCTTCAATATGTATGGGGGTCAAGCGAGAGTCAACGAAGCATCTAAGCGTTTGCTTTGAAGTGGTCGCGTTATAAATCTTAGATCTTTATATCTGGTTCGTTTGCACTTGTGGTTATTCCAGTTGTCACGGCAAAGTTACTTTAAAAAAAGTCCATGGGCATTCCCAGGATTTTTTTTTTCGCTTGGAGGGTGGGGGGGCGAGGGGAGGGAAAGGGTTCAACCAATAGACACTATAGATACTAAAATAACCACACTTGGAATTTCTTATATGCAGCAGCTCTGGCGGGGAAGGTTTAGATTATATATGACGACATATCTTGAGTTTTAAACCTGCGTGTAAATAAAGAGGGCAATTTCTACGAGTGACCTTGGTGCTCCAGGAGGGGGCAACGGCCCCCTCTTGCACCTCTTTCGATACGCCCATGTAAAAAGTCGTCCGCATTTTAGAAGACGAAGGCAAGAAAGAGCTCATCGCCCACGGACGGGAAAAAGTACGAAGCAGACGACAAAAAATGCAAGCAGAAAAATTCGTATCGGTCCAATTACGGCTTCGGTTTTGCGTACGAAAATTAATTTCAAAGCAAGCTTCTCCATCATTACTTCCAGTTCCCGGTTTCCAGCGTTATTTTTCAATTTCGTTAACAGTTTCCTTCGTCTGTTTTGTGTTCCCAACATCCGCATCACCCGAACCACTTCTGCTTCTGCAGGCGGCCGCGTGGTACCTTTCTATAAACCTCCTCCTCCTCCTCCTCAACCTTTTCCTTCCCTTCCATCATTATTTCTCCCTTTCATTTTGAATATCATTCGGGTCCTCAAACAAAAGTTATTTTCCCTCTCTCACTGGCGAGGGGCCCAAGATACACAAGCAAAACACAACAAAAAAAGAACGCACTAGGCTGGGCGGAGCTTGTGGCAGCAGACGACAGATTTGACTCCGAGGAGGAGGAGCTTTTTCTCTCTCCTCCACTCGCCCTACCATCCTTTCTTCCACCCCCTGCCGTTCCTAAACTATACCCTCACTTCTCAAAGTTCCAAATAGTTACCAGTTTTAACGAATGGTACTTACCTGAAGTTGAAGCTGGAATTATATGAAGTATCCGGAAGCACTTACTATCATGTTTCACATAGCATTTCCCTCATGTTTCCGCTACCTACAGCCGTTTCAAAGATTTGAGAAAACAACCCTGGTCTGCCTCACTCTCTCCACTTTTTTGTCCCACTTTGCCATCTGACTCTTGGCGAGGAGCCAGAAGACACAGATCGTCCGAGGAGAGACACACGACTCAAAGATTGAAGCTTAAAAAAAATTTATTGTGTTCAGATCTGGTTAGTTCCTGGGAGCTTGGTGTGGCCGTGCATTGCCTCGAAAGGTAGAGGTAGCTGTAAAGTATGAATGCCAAAACATTAATGACACTAAGGGCCGGGTGAAGGGTGGGAGTGTTCCCCATGATAGTAAGTGCTTCCGGATACTTCATATAATTCCAGCTTCAACTTCAGGTAAGTACCATTCGTTAAAACTGGTAATTATATATCAGTATCCTCCAGCACTTACTATCATGTTTCACATAGCATGTTCAACGCTTAGCTCAGCACTTGAGAGGCAAAGTTTGTGGTCGTGCACGACCTGTGATAGAAGCGCCGAAAGGTAGATTCAGATGACCAGTCTGCTGCATTCAAAATCTCAGCAATCGATACACCCTTCTGCATGGCTGTAGAAGTCGAGGCACCACGTGTGGAATGGGCAGAGAAGTGTCGTGTGTCTATACCTGCTGCTTTAAGAACTCGCTTCAACCATTGAGCAATTGTGTCCCTAGAGGCTGCTCTGTGAGGTTTACGTGTGGAAATTAAGAGCTGGGGTGTTGTGCCTCTGAGTGGTTTTGTCAAATTCAAGTATCTTTGAAGGCAAGATACTGGACACAGAAGTTCCTCTGGAGGCAGAGAAGGGACGAGCATAGAGCCACAATGGTGACCTGGTCGTGAGGTCTTCCTGACCCCCATTAGGGCCAAGGTCCAACCGCCTTGCGATTTAGACAGAATTTGAGTCGACAGCAGGGCTAGGTCTGCTGATCTACCTGCAGTGGACAAGGCCAAGAGCATGCACAGCTTATAAGACAACATGGTTAGAGCCAGGTCAGAGTTGTTACCCAAAGACCGCAAGTAGACCGTGACCTGTGATACTGGCCAGAGTTCAGCATACCTGGTCTGTGGAGGTGAAGTGTTGAAGATACCCTTTAGTAGTTTTGAAACTACACGGTGTGTCCCTAAGTCCTGACCATCAACCGAGTTGACTGACTGAGAGATAGCTGAACGGTAGCATCCAATGGTTCTATACGAGAGGCCTTCATCATGGAGAGATGCTAAGAAGTTGACAAATTCGGTTAGAGAGGGAGAAAGTGGATTAATCTGCTGCCTACCACACCAGCTAGACCACCTTTTCCAACATGCCGTATAGACCGCTTTGGTGTTTGGTCGCCAGGCTGCTGAGAGGAGAGCGGCAGCTGACTGAGAAAATTGACTTGGTGGGAGGGGTCGCTGGATACCCTCCAAGCTGCTAACCGAAGACCATCTCTCAAAATTAAGGGGTGTCCAGCGTTTGCTCTGTTCAGTAGCAGGTTGGGAGAGTGGGGGAGGAGTCGTGGGAAGTCGACTGCTAAATGGAGGAGGGACGGGTACCAGGGCTGTGTTGGCCAAACTGGGGTGATCAAGCACAGGATCAGTCGAGAGGATTGGAGTTTCTGAAGGCAGCGCCCTATCAGGGCAAAAGGTGGGAATGCGTACTTGGACATCCCGCTCCAGTCCTTTGTAAAGGCGTCCACTCCACTCGACAGTGGGTCTGGCTTCCAGCTGTAAAAAATTGGCAGTTGGTAATTTGTGTGGTCGGCAAACAGGTCCACTCCAAATGGGCCCCAGAGGTGTTTGATTTGTGCAAAGACCAGAGGAAGCAGCTGCCAACTGCTGCTGTCGAGGAGGTGACGAGATGCCCAATCTGCATGGGTATTCAGCCTGCCTGGAATGTGCTCTGCCCTGACTGAAATCCCCTGTTGGAAGCACCAAGACCAGAGGTCGCGAGCTGTGGTTGAAAGTGTTATAGATCGCGCACTGCCGAGCTTGTTGATTGCTGCTATCGCCGCCGTATTGTCCATCTGAAGTAGGACACAGCCCTGTTTGAGGTCCTTGGTAAAAGCTTGAAGGGCAAGAAAGGCTGCTTTCAGCTCGAGATCGTTGATATGCATGCTGCCCTCCAGGGGGCCCCACAGATTTCCAATTGTTTCCTCCCCACAAACTGCTCCCCACCGAGATAGGGAGCTGTCCGACTGAATTACTCGAACAATCTGGTCCTCTAGCAAGGAGCGACCCAGACAACAGTGGATATTTGTCACCCACCAGGTGAGCTCCTCCAGGGCAACCTTGGATAGATGAACCTGAGAGTCCCAGGATCCGTGCAAAAGAGTGGAGTTCCTGAGGCGTTGGAGGGCCCTGTAGTACAATGGAGCTGGAAAAACTGCTAGGACCGTTGCATTGAGCTTCCCTATTACTCGAGACAGTTGTCTGGCGGACGCCACTTTCTTCTGTAGGAGTTCCTGTATGGCATCCAACAGCAAATTCCTCTTTTCCAGAGGAAGGGATATCTGCATGGAACATGTGTCTAGAACGAATCCGAGGAATTGGAGTGACTGACACGGTACTGTTTGCGATTTTGTCATGTTCACCAGAAATCCGAGGGAGGACAACATTGCCACCACTTCCGTGGTTAATGCTAGAAGGTCTGACGCGGTTTGGTGAAAGAGCAAAATATCGTCGAGATAAATCACTAGCCTTGCTCCTTGGGATCGAAAGAAGGCCACGAATGGTTTGAGGAGTTTCGTGAATACCCTTGGCGCTGAGGAGAGGCCAAATGGGAGGACGTTCCATTGATACATGCACATTCGCCAGTGGAAGCAAAGAAGGTTCCTGTGCTTGACGTGGATTGGGACCGACAAGTAGGCATCCTTTAGATCTATCCGTGTCATGAAGTCGTTCGGCAAGATTAAGGATCTCACTGTGTGCCAGCCTTCCATTTTGAAGTGCTCGTACCTTATGAAGTGGTTCAGGTGGCGGAGGTTGAGGACCGGACGAACCCCTCCGTCTTTCTTGGGGACAAGAAACAGGGGAGATACAAATGTGGCCTCCTTGCATGGAATTGCTGATATAGCCCCTTTTGCAATGAGCGCGGATACCTCCTCTTCGACCAGGTGTGATTGAGCAAGGGACATAGCTGGAGCTGGGGGACGAGAGGGCTGGTGGGGGACTCCAAGAAGGTCTAAACGGTAACCCTGAACTACTTGGAGGATCCAAGGGTCCTGAGACAACTTTAACCATTCCGGAAGACACTGTGCTATTCTGCCCGCAGTTTTGATTTGGGAGGAAGGTAGTGTTGAGGAACTTACCGTTGGCGCGACGAGCATACCCCCGCCCTCTGAAGCTTGTATGCGAGGGGGGGGCATACGGAAAGGGCTGTCGGGACAGCTGGCTTCTGAATGGTAGCCTCAGGCGCTTGGATGTCATCGGGAGAGTGTCACCTGCTGGCCTCTGCAGACCCGCCTCCACTGCGGTGTCTAGTGAGCGTAGCAACTGCGCATTCTCCTGTAAAAGGGTTAGGAACTGCCGGCCGAACAAGCGGCCGGTGTCCTCCCCCGCTGGCTCCGGGAGTCCTGGAATAAGGCTCTTCATCGAGTCCGGGAATGTGGTCAGGGCCCACTCCCGCCTTTCGCGGGTCATCAGAGCATTGGCGTGTGCCACTAACGCGGTAGCCCTTGCCACTGCCGCTGCCACTGTGGCCTTTGAGGGGGGTCCATCAACAGTGGCCGTGAGGAGCATGGCTAGGGGTTCCAGGGCCTCTGTGAAGGCCTCTTGTATATGCTGCAGCTTCCTGTCCCGTGAAATGTTGACAGGAAAGCAGCGACCGGCCCCGAATGTTTGAATCTCACGGTCCAGGATTGGGGTCTGGAGGCAGGGCAATTTAAGTGTAGGCGTGCCTTTTGGCCTCTTAGACCTCTCCGACCTGCCCTCCAGAGTCCACGACCGAGAGATGAAGTCCGCCACCTCTGCAGGGTAAGAGGTGGAGGAATCCTCCGGCTGGGGGAGCAAAAATGCAGTCCCTGGTTGCTCTCGTGGGTCAGCTGGTGATTCGTCATCAACAGGTGGCTCTGCATGCTCCTGGAGAGGGGGAGCGCCGACCTGCTCAAGGAGTTCAAGGTCCTGGCCATCTTGATCCTGTGCATTGCTTTCTTGGTGTGCCACATCATCCACTATGGGCACCTCTTCATGACCCTCGATGATTACATCCTGGTTGCCCAGGAGATTATGTAGCAGGGCTGAGATGCCAGTCAATTCATGCTGCATTGTAGACATTCCCTGTTGCATGGATGACATGTTTTGCTCCACTGAATCCAGGCGAGACTTCTCATCCTTCTTGGGAGAAGTCATGACTGTGAGAAAATAAAGTAAAAGAGTAGGATGGCTGTAAGCTCCAGTAAAAGCTGAGTCCGTCTGAGCGGACCACTCCCCGTGCTTAAAAGTACACAAATGACACTGGGCAAGTCAGTTGCGTGGGGTGCAGTGCACTCCTTTCTCTGTATGGGTACTTTGGTTTGAATTGCAATTGCCCCTGTGTCAGCAAGTCAGTACGCAGTACGTACGTAGTATTGTTTGACTGCAGTGAGAATATCATATCCAGTGCAAGGGGACATCTTGGATAATTGCGTCAATGCTCCTCGGACAAGGTAGCTACTCAGTAGCTATCGCACAATGCGATACAAGGTAGCTCCGCTCTGCAAGAACTGCGCTTTACATGCGGTGTAGCAAGGATGTCAGGCAGCTCGCTCTTTAAGAGAACGGCCTCTCGCACAAGGCAAGGCAAGGCCGTCGTATGACACGAGGCAAATATGATCGACCGCTCGTTCAAGGCGAGGGGAAACTAGAAGTCAGCTCGTCCCTTACGGGGATGGCCTCTCGCGTAAAGCGAGGCAAATGTGAGGCAGTTTAACTTTGCAGAGGCAAACAAGGGTGAAGAGAAGCGCATTCCTCAAGGGAACGGTTTCTCGTACACCGAGAAATAAGGCAGCTCATCCCTTAGGGGAATGGCCTCTCGCACAAGGCGAGGCAAATACGGTTACTTTTGTCCCTTTTGTCTCAGGAGGGCGGCCTCGCGCACGAGGCAAGACAAAGTTCAAGAGCAACGTGCTCCTTAAGGGAGCAGTCTCTCGCCCTATGCGAGGCAAAGAACCATACTTAGAGACACAGCGAGTATATATGACATCACAGCTCTAAAATGCCTTCTCGTCTAATACCCCCAACACATAATGACTGGTTTCGGAACCCACGTGGGGGTTTCGAAAGTACGGACTACGACGTACAGAAGGCAACTCGAGGAGTGTACGTATATTGCTGACGAGGGGGGTATCATGCTAACATGTATGAACAATTGAAATATACTCACCGGATGGGCAAAATGCCTAACTCTGAAACAGAGTGACGAGTGTAAACAGGAAACGACTGTACGGCACGAAGCCAAGAGGAAAGATGGCAAAGTGGGACAAAAAAGTGGAGAGAGTGAGGCAGACCAGGGTTGTTTTCTCAAATCTTTGAAACGGCTGTAGGTAGCGGAAACATGAGGGAAATGCTATGTGAAACATGATAGTAAGTGCTGGAGGATACTGATATATAATTCCCAGCCAACACTGCTTTCACCAGCAGACGGGCACATTCGACGAGATGAACTCTCACAGAACTCAAACCAGCCGAATAATTTTCGCACCAATTTCCTCGTATTGATACCAGGTCAAATTGTTTCACCAACACGAATTTCTTTCTGGCACAAAATTCAGTCAAAAGCAGACTATGTACTGACCTGCTGCCTTATTGTATTTCACGCATTTGCGAGGTCAAAATGCATGTTCGTTTGAAAGCTGGAACGACATATATATGTAAGCAACGTCCAAATTATTAACTATCACTACGTATTCTGCAAACCGCAGACCTCATTTTGATCCCCGATTATTACAATATCCCGTAAAAACCTTTAATTTCGTCAACTCTGGGTGCTAAAATTCGTAGTTTAATTGGCTTACTTCGCGACAACCCCGAGGTTGGCCCTATAGCACATTTGATGAAGGCGATATTGCACAAGCTGCTATATGCAGTCGAACAGTTTCCCAGTAACCCGTACAAAAAAACAGCGAATATATGCGATTTCGATATAGTTTTGAAAGCGTTATATGTTGGTCCACATTTTCGCGCGCCTTTCAGATTCGCTAGTAATTTTTCAATTAAGGGCATTTCAGAGAAACATTAAGGGCACGGGAAAGATAAGTGCTTTACAGCAGCTCGCAAAGGCAATCAATTCCTAAATATATATATCTGTGGAACTATTCGTATCAGGATCAGGATCTCCCTTTAGAAAAGCACTATACAAGCGTGACAAAATGCTGGTGACCTGTCGTCTGCTAACAAATGCGGGTGTATCGTAGTTCAATGCGCTAGGTCTCCGACCTGCTTTACTAAGACGTGGAAAGAAATCATGATCCACCTTTTTCTATAGTTCGGACACATGCACCAGCAATGCCAACGAAGCAAGCCATTGAAAGCCACAATTAGTGCAGCATGAGTGTGGTCATGGGGACGTGGAAAGAGGTGTGTACACCGTCTAATGTGTGCTCACATATCACGCACTAGCTCCCTGTGAAGTCCGCCCAGGATGCACAATCTCTCCCTCACTGCAATCATTACCCGCCTCAGCGTGGCCGCAGACCCAATGTGTCTCGATATGTTCCCCAATAAATATTTGAACAACATACACCGTGTACTGTTTATGTCACTTTCACGTTGGACGTTGACCAAACCAGTGCAACTTTCAATTAAACGAAGATGGCTGAGGTACTGCAGCGCGTACCTTGAATACATATCACGACAAGTGACCATATAACCAGCCATGTCCACAGCATCACCAAGGCCGCAGAAGAGTACCCAAAAGTGGACACATGGAGAACGGATACGCTCGGGTTGTCTCTTTAAAAAGGGAAACGCTGTGTGGATTTAGGCGGATTGTGCAGCATGGACAGCAGACGACACCGCATTGCGACGCGTATTACGTAACCGAAAGCGTAAGTAAAATTTTGCGAACACTACGCACACGATTACAACACTGCAATAAAGTTAGCTCAATGGTCATTTGTCAAAATCATTTGCAGTATACCCCAGGCGAAAGCAGAAAGAACCCGTTCCACGTGCACTATAGGAACGAATACGCGTCGTGTAGCAGAAAGCAGACGACACAAAAGTTGAAGCAGAAACGCGTATGCGCTTGGTTCGTTTTGGTATACGAAGTTTCAAAGCTGGTTTTCTTTTTTTGTTATTATTTCCTTTCATTAGTGTTGTCGTTTTGTTATCATTAGTTTTTTTTAAGAACATCTCTGGCTTGTAATGTGTGGTGTCCAGTTTTTTTCTTTTCTTTTTCTTCTTCCTAGTTTTCGGATTCTGGTCAGTTTGCTGCCACAGACTGACAAAAGACTGACACTGAGGGCAAGATCTCATTCTGTTGCAATGATCTGCTACTAACACCATTTTACGCATACTACACTCTTAAAAATGAACTTCACCGCATAGCACGCTCCGAGCCAACCATAATCTCGAATGATATCGTTACCTGCCCTGATTTGGGACACTTATGCTGTTCATAATTGTCACAAACAAGGCGTACGCCTCCCGTTTTCAACAAATCAGGGCAGATAACGATATCATTTGAGATGATGGTTGGCTAGGAGCGTGCTATGCGGTGAAATTCATTTTTAAGAGTGTATCACCAAACGTGAAGACAGCGAGCAATACCAGACACTTGTCAACGTTTCAAAGTACCGCGCTGAATATGTTTTCCCTAGTTGCGCCAAGAACTTCCCTATTCATATGCATGCATTGCGTAAATAAAATTCTAAATGCTACGACACAAGACATATGTCATTACTGTACCAATTGCGGGTGAAAAGTCTGCACTTAACGCAGTGAAGGCAATTATTATGTCAAAGATGATGAGCCGTAGGTAGGTGAGGGAGGCGTTGGTAGAGGAATAAGTTGCATTGCAGTCGGCCGCAGTGGCGGATATGCGACAGCACTTTGGCAAATGCAAAATATTACGCAATATTCGCAAACAATGTAAGGCAGCAAACGCTTTTCGCATTCGTTCAGCGTCTGTTACTGAAAAGATACGTAGTACGCGGAGTGCCAGTGTCTGCTGGTATCGGCACTGGATGTCATTCTTAAGCTCTACGTAAACATAATAAATCGGACAAAGTAACGGGATTTATGTCGCAAAAAGAAACTACGTGAAAATCCAGCATCCTGAGATCGTTTCACAAGCGTTGGCAACACTATCACACGTAGCAGAAATTTCTGCAAACACCCGCGGTAGAGAAATAACTCACAGGCACAAAAAGAATTAGCGGAAGGATACAAAAAGTTCGTTTCGGCTCAGGAATTGCAGACGATATTTAATGAACTTCTCCGAGACACTTTTAGTGTTCAATCTCAAAACGGACACCAAATCACTTACGGAGCATCCCATTTTCTAGCATAGTGTAGGAAAACCAACGACGGCTGGGTGAGAGGAAGCATGGATGACATATAAAACAAAACAAAAACATAGAATAACGAAGGGCACTTTCAGGGTGACCGCAGAAACAGAACGCAGGCAACTGTAAACTCTTGTCGTCGTATTCCAAGCGATTGTGACGTTCTCAGCCCACACCACACTCTGTCCTTTGGAGACTGCTTTGTAGGTTGGGTCCCACTACAAAATACGACCGCCCGAGTTTATTTTTTCTTTCGGAACACTAATCACACCCCTCCCGCTCGGTCCTCGCCATCCTTGCTCGGATTTGCTGGAAGAAGCTCGTCAACGAGTGACGTCACACCTTACCCACTTTCCCCTTGGTCGTACGTCATCATTTATTGAGCACAAACCTTGGAGATGAGAAAATTTTACCGCCGTTTTATGTCTCCGCCTTTAATTATCGGGTATATTTTTTCATTCCACTAAAGCATGCAGGGAAATAACAAACATCTAAAGCCAGTAATTGTTGATGAGTTCGAGATCCCACGTTACGCAAATCGCCGCTTGACATCACCACAGCTTCGTCCAATCAGAACGAGTAAAAGATCTAACACTGGGTTAAGCTTTCTCTAGCTCAGCCAATCAGAGCACGGTCGGATATTGGCATGTTACATGACGGGTGAGTGTGTTTCTGAATATTATTTTGCTGATAAAATTTTCGGGGAAAACAGCGCGTACACGAGCCAGAGGAACTGGGAATGCTAGCGGTTCATGATCTACTACGAGCACCGAATAACCATCACGTTGAAAGCTCGTGCCGGACCGCGATCGAGCTCGCGACGCGGTTGTCTCATTTTCCTCGAATCGCCACTGAGGAGGGAGGAGTACCGAGAGTGGGGGGGGAAGCGGGCATCTATACTCTCCGGGTCATGTGCTGTCTGCCGAGCCCAAACAACTTCACTGCTCTTTTGTGTACCTCCCACGACGATTTGATTGTCGTCCCGGCTTCAATCATATGTAAAATAAAACCGACACGCGTACGGCACGCGATGCGTGCTCTGGCGCACGTAACCCCGACGGGGGAAAAAATATCTGCAAATGCCGCTGAACACGCTGAATATATCCGCACTGAAATAGCCAGTGTTCATAAATAGCACGAACACCGACCCCTTAACAGCAGACCTGGGCGGAAGATACTCTCAATATTGATTTCCTCATATACAACGCCATGCATGAGACAGCCCTTTTTAAGCCTCAAAATGGCGAATTACCTCCGCAGTCATCCGTTGAATTTTGAAACAGACGACAATGAGTCGCGCTATTAAACGGTAATTGGAGGCGAATATTGATCAAGTTTGATGGCGATTTAAATAATTACCGTCCACAAATCACACTCTGGAAGTGGTCGGTTTTTAATATTTCTCACGGTGTGTCTCTAGGTGCGTTCTTTTCGCTTGCACCTCCTTGCACCCAGCAAACCGGTTCGGAGGGTGCAGCACCTTTTCGTTCTTTTCGTCCCCTCCTCGGCGCACTCTTGCCCCGCCCGCGTTCTTTTCGTAGTTCCCTCTGCCCCAGTTTCACGTTGAACCCAAAAACCTCTGCACCTTCCCGTACGTGGGTGAAAAAGTGTGGAAGCAGACGACATCGTGAAATGGCTGCGGCGTCGGTCTTCGAAATCTGGCCCCTGCTCGATGGGTAGAACTCGGAGGCCTCGTACATGTTGGCAAGTTGCTGGACACGGCGTGAAGACAGTCGGAACAAACGTTTGTACTCGAATTCCATGTACTTCGGCACGACAGTTTCATAATACAGAGGAATTCGACAGCATTCATGCCTCTCGAGAACTTTGATTGTAGCACAAACCAAGCGCGATTCATAACACTCGTCTTCTGAGTCCGAATCAACTAGCTCCATAAAGGCCGACAGACTCCCGTTACACGCCATTACCGTCACAAGAACCAGAAGAATGTGGGACTGCGCGTACGAACAAAACTCCACGCTCTACGAAAACTCAAAACTACGCAGCTACAGCCCTGCTTCGTAGCAGACGACAGCCCGTTGTCACTGTCATGTGATTGCATTCTTTTCAAGGGTTTAGTCCCTTTGCACCTTTCACTAAACTGGTTTTCGCGGTCTTCCCAACCCAGAAAACCGGGGATTTAGGTGCAGCACTTTTTTTGCCGAAAAGAACGCACCTTCTGTTGACCTGATTTACAGCTGAAATGGCCAGGCAGCGAGCATAACAAACATGGCGGCCATGGTGCAGCCACGATACTGGCATTCGCTCGCGGCCACTTGGCCCGCCTGAATCGGATGCCCGTGGACAAATCTACAGTGTGTATCTAAAGCCCATCCAGACGTGTTGAGACGCGGATGGGCCGAGACGTTGCTCAACGACTGTAGCCCACCACCGAAACGGAGGTAAAAAAATCTCGGAATGCAGACGAGACATTTGGATTTCCCCCCGTCCAGTGCTATGCCAAACGTGTGACCTTGGTTCCGTGTTCAAGTGCTGTATGTCACGTACCCCCATGACGAAAACAAAGGAAGACGTCACAATGTGATCTTTGACGTGTGGCTCAGCTGTGCGACTATGATGTGTGTACTCGGAGGCTTCGTAACGGCCTCAAGGCACAGATACCGGAAAATTCCCCCTCGCCGTTGTACCAGAGAGTAAAAATTGAGCCGTGAAACCAAGCGATAAGAGCTGTCTTCTCGACGGGTGGGCAGCGATAGCACCGGCAGAAGATACACGACCTCGAACATCATGAGACAAAGATTCATTCGGAGCTAATGTGTAGAATGTCACGTACTACATAGTGGCACGTGAAAGAAAACGCTCGTAAAACGATATCTACGACGATGAAAACGGGGCCACGCGATCCAAACAGACTGTTTGAATATCGCTTCCTTTGTGTCGAGATACTGATTAGATTTGGGGAAGAGGTCGTACTTCATATAAAAAAAAAAATGGGGAGCCAATGTTTTTAGCTTTGCCACTGTTCCTATAATAATAATGTTATGCTAACAGATGTTTAAAACATATCGCTGTTATCACAAACAGCAAAGGAGTTGAAGCTATATGATAAGTTGAGAAGTCAAAAATAAAAAAAAAGATATGGATAGAGGCTGCCTTTTTGGAAAGCTTTTTTTGTGCATATAGGACATTGCATATGATTAGATATGTAGTCTAGAAGATTTAACTCGCATTAATTAATTTTATTTCTGTCAATCGTACAGTATCATGTACAAGCTGCTTGAGATAAGACCTTTTGTCGCGTTGCTGTACCTGCTGTCGCTGTCCTTTGTACAGAGGAACAAGCACGGAAGATACGGATATTGCAGCGCATAATTTTGCTTGATTGTCATTGATTAGGGATTGACGTTGATTGATTGTAACGTTTGACCCCCTCCACACTTGTAGGGCTGCTGCCATAGAGCCTCAGTAGCATATTCTGCATGGCCTATTCCATGTTAGCAGCATGTTCAATCCAGGTGACTTATTTTGCAGCAGTATACTCTGAGTCTTTCCTATCGTTATCACTACTTGCCTATCACTACCTATCTGTACTTATTCGAGACGTGAAAAATGTTGAAGGGTGATGTGAACTGATGTTGACAGCTGTTCACACACAGTGATACTACCAAAGAACTGGAACCATGTATTGAAAGCGAAACATAAATAATTTAAAAGCAGTTCTGTTCAACACCAAGAATCAAATGTGGAATCGATAAAAATAAAGATGGCACAAATTTTGCCGAGTTTCCTAGTAGGCACCGTCTACAATTTTGATTATCAAGAATAAGCCAAACAGAATTTGAAAAAATTGATAGAGATGATGTAAAACAGCACAGAACGATATAAGTACATAAATAACGTGTATATTTTGGATAAGCTCGAAAGAAGAAACTCTGCTGTCCTACTTCTGGACAAAATGCAACTAACCCTCTTCTTGGTAGCAGTGTCGGTTCTTCCCTGCTTGCACTCCTCTGACTAACATACTTCCTCTGTCGTTCAACTCTCTGCATGGAACTATTCCTTTTATTACTTTTGCTACTTGTAAACAAATGTGCAAAACCTACTTGACAGGCGCCATTGCAATGGATGATGGGGGCCGATGTCTGCTTGACGTTATAAAGTAAGTCCTCAATGTTTTTTTGTTGTGTCGCAAACTCAGGGATATTCCCAGCACCCTCCTAATAATGCCCTCCCAAAAATCTCGCAAATACTGGCCATACCGGCCAAAAACAGCGCAAAAGTAGCAGATATGGACGTCCCCCCCGCCCCCCGATATGAAAATCCTGGGAATATCGCTGCGTAAACTCGCTATAGATAACAGAATTCAAGTGATTTGTTGACGTTATCTGAAGCGATGATTTATTTCAACTGTGTAGCGACCCCCTCCTACTCCAGTCCTTCCTCGAAGATAAGAGCGAGGAAAGCGCAAAGGTAACGCATTTCTCTGTCTCTGGCGCAAATGATAAGTTACGTGGACGGCTCACTTAACCTTGATTAAAAGCACTAAAACACACGGAAGGACTACACACACACACGTTGAGCGCTTTTTTTTTATGCAGAGTTTTAGAGCTTTTAATCGAGATGCAATACCCAACGAGCCCGGTGAAACGTTCCGTCTTCCCTTTCCCCAGGAGCTCGGCACCCTATCTTCCGCAGCACTGGAAAATGTCTTCCTGGGCCACCAACAGCAGCAGGACCACGTAACCAGCACCACCACAAACTTGCTCCTACGTCAGTCCCCTGACTCAATGGGGTTTGGTTTTGACAAGTCTCTCAACATCGCTGCAGGCGATAGCTCACCCCGCGTCGCGGTCTCTTCCACCGTCCCCCTCCCTCCAAACGGGCAGCAACACCCCTCCCCACATTCCACGGCTCCCTCCCCCGTCCCTCCTGGTGGATCCCGACCCCATTCTGCCTCCCCACTACCTCCGCCCCACACTCCTTCTCCGGGGGCTTGGTCCCCGCAGACGCCCGGCCCTTCCCCACGTAGCTGCCAGTCCACGCCCGCCCCGACTTCGAAGGTCTCCACCCAGCCTGTTCCGCGATCGACAGTGGTGCAAATAGTGTCATCTGCAGGCACCAGTGTAAGGACTACCAGTGCAGGGGTAGCTGCTCCCCCGCGGATTATTCAACCGAAGCAGCCTCAGCTCCTCCCGAAGCCTGCAGGAGGAAACCTTCCGCCGCCGACTCAGACTGCTCCTCCGCCGAGGGCGACCACGAAGCCCCCGCAGCCGGCGCCCCCTCCCAACACGGTGCAGCGGGCACCCAGTGTTGGGATGGGGGCGGCGCCGGCCGCGCCTAGCCCGCTGCTCATTGGCCAGCCGGGCCAGCCGACGGGGGTGTTTCCTGCGGGGGCACAGGGGACCTTCCTGCTTAACCAGTACATTCCCGGGATCGGACAGAGCCCCATCCTCATCCAGGGCTCCCTCGGCCAGATCCAGGGCGTGCAGCTGGCGCTGCGTCCGCAGGCCACGGGGCTCACGCTGCAGTCGCCACAGGGCCACAAGCCTCACGGCCAGCCGACGTTTGTCATCCCGCAGAACCTCGGGACACGGCCAAACATTATTCTGGCACCGAGGATGGTTTCGTCGCCCTTGTCCTTTGCGATTGCCCCGGGCCAACCGCTGACGCTGCAGCAGCTGCAGGCGATGTTGCCCGCCCAACACATGTTGGCAGCACAGCCGACGCTGGGCACGTTTGCGCAGCACGCGGATCAGCAGCCCATCATGCACATCCCGGCTTTCACCCAGCCGCAGATGCTGACTCAAGACCATCATCACCACCACCACGTGACGCAGCAGACGCTACTTCCAGCTCAGCCGCAGGTGTCTGCACCCACGGTGGTGGTTTCGCAACCGGTGACAGTGCAGCAGCCAACCATGACACCTCAGCCCGTGTCCACACCGTCGGAAAGGCCAAAGCCTCCGTCGGTGAACCTTGCGGAGCTCCTCAAGGAACATGGGATCATGCCGGAGTCCGATTCCACACCACCTCCATCGCCAACTACCATCCAGGACTCCGTGCAGGTCGAAGTGAACCAGACGTCGCACAACTGTACTGCGGTTCCTGCGCAGCCCCTGCAGGTCGTTGCGACGCCAGACACAAAGATATCAAAGGTGCGCATATTATTGTATTTACGAATACTGTACTTGCAGGTGCTTTTACTATGGGACTGAGGCCCTGTTGTACCAACGCTGATTAACTTTGAACCGCGATTTAATGCTCAATTGTTCTTCACTAAACGGAGCTATCGTTACTGAAATATTCATCATGTCACCAACTAACATTCACAAAAAATAATCGAGCGTTAACCTCAAGTTTTAACAACGCACGAGACTCGGGGCAGTTGTGTCTCGGCCATACAGCTTTTACCAGCTTGCTTGCATTCACTTTTACTAGCCCAGCCCTGCATCTAACAGTCGTGTTTACCGTCGTAGGATTCTACGAGCAAATCCACCCTGATCACGACCAGCACGGTCACCACAACCGCCGCACCGCCGAGGCAGGCCCAACTCTCCCTCGCGCACGATGGCAGCGTCATCCTCCGCCAACCCGAACCCGCCCAGTCCGAACTCCAGCCCGCCTCCGCGAGCGGACCCGCAAGCACCGTTCTCTCGAGGACCCACTCGGCCCTCCTGGAGCGGCTGTCCGCGGCCCCGCCTGTCAACGTCCCCGACCTGGCCACCCTGACGGCCGCGAGCCGGCCCCAGGCCATCCCCACCCCCATCGTCGCACCCCAACACCTGACCATCCACGGGATGAACAACGGACTGGTGACGGCGCAGACGCTCGCGTCGCCCCACTCCTTCGTCACGGTTCAGGGTCCAGGAGTTGCCGTCGCCAACGTGCTCTGCCACGGCCCCGCCACCAGCAGTGCGCAGGTGAACCACGTGGTGGTGAGGCACGCCCCCCTGGGGGGCCACGCCTGCCACTCGCAGATGGTGACGGCGTCTTCCGCGCTGCCGATGACACCCATGAGTTCCATCTCGACGTCGGTGATGGCGCCGACCGTGAAAATGGTGATGGCGACCGCTCCGCAACCGGTGGTGGTGACGTCACCCGCAGTGTTCACGACGACGCAGGCCCCCATGGTGCAGGCCTCACCGGTGAGGTCGACGACCCCGGCCACAGTGACGGTCGTGAGCCCCCCCACAACGGCAAACAATGTTGTGAGACACACTTGTCCCAAGCACGGAGGAATGCCGCTCAACTCGCAGAACCAGTTGGTGAGGGTTTCGGCTAAACTTTTTTAAGAAGTTTAAAATGTCGTAGATGCTTCTGTGTATTGTGTTCGTATTTCATTTGTTAGTAAGCGACCGTCTTTGCACTCGAACGCACTTCGTGACCTCGGTGTGGACGACGTGCTTAACAAAACAACCAGGATGCATTGGAGTTTGCATTTATGGAGTCAGTTTTGGATTGGATAGAGTTTCCTGCATGTGCTGCCTCTGGGCATTAATCAACAATACACAAACAAGGTATGACAAGGAAACGCAGATCAGTGAAACCCGGAGACCGCAAGCTACGTGTTCATTCAAGATTGATCATCACTTTATGTCGGTCAAAGAAGCAGACAACACCTCGAAACGACACGTTACAGTCGCCGCCCTCTAATTCGAACCCCAATAATTCTGACTTTCCAATATTTCGGACAAAAACTTTGGCTTCATCAAAGCGCCCATAGAGCCAATGCATTTTCACTTCGGACCGTCTTGGTGGAGTCGGTGCTCAATAATTCGTACGGATCTTGGCCCGACGTTTTTTGTGCAAATCTGCGTTTTGAACTCCAAAATCGTGAGATCGTACTTCCGAGGCTGCCCATAGGTCCACTGACACTCCAGACGCGTCCAGGGAGACAAAGCGTGTGCGTGTGCAAAGTTGTGTCTCACGCGGCACAAGAAGCGAAAGTGATAAAATGTCGGCATCTACGTCCAGTGACGATGATGGAACTAGTACAAACATTATGTGTATAGACGACGGAGGCCCCGCTCGACAATCGCTAACAGTTTTTGTCACGTTGGGTTTTCTGCTGGTAGTGGGAGCACTGGAAAAAGTGACAACGATGACAATAGTTCAGTGCACAGCCTGGCGTTGGTTGATGACCTCCGCGGCATGGGAACGGTGATTCCAGCTGGCGTAACATTCCACGCTTCCGCCGACGTTGACCGGTGCACCGAATCTTGCGGCAAAAATGACAGATGATGAGATCGTCGCCCAAGGTTCTTAACTTGGCCGCGGATGGATCGGACGACGACGATGACAGCGGGAGTGACGCGGATTTTCGTCATTGGTTACTAATTCTGACAAATTTTGCGGTTCCTACAAGTCCGAATTAACGGTCGGCGACTGTATTATTGTGTCATCAGCTTCTTGCGGAGTGAGACGTGCTCAGCTACAGAAAGTCTCCTGGCATATGTTTTGCGTCTCTGCCACATGGGCACAAACAAGATGAGACTAAACGCTTTATACATTTTGATGTTCATGCGGTGCCCCACGGACAGCTTTAATGACATTTGCCTTAATTCGATTTTTTTGATGAAATGCTTATTCTCATTCCCATTGTTTGTGTAGAGTAACAACCTTATTTTGCATAAAACCACTTTTTACTGCGTAAGACAGGATGACTTCTTTCAGCTCGAAGCAAATAATTTTAAAACAGTATTTTTCGAGAAAGCAAAGTTTGGGTTAGGAATTTTCTCTGTTGTAAGCATTTCATACTGCAACATGCTAAAATTGTCGTAAACGACGAGAGTTAGCCGAGACGGGCCACAAATATGGACAAACACAAACACGTAAGTGTCGAACGCCCAGAAATTGATCCGCATAAAAAGTCAGCTTAACGTTAATACATTTCAAAATGTTAACTGGCGATGAGACTCTCAATTGATCATCTCAAAAGTTTTGTTTGTTCAACTTGTAAACCACATCTAATGTACTAGTCACATGTGGTCCAACTTTAAAAGTAACTTTACTAATTTTACTTAGTACTTTATGATTAAAGGGGCTCTAAAATGCCAAAACAAGTTCACTTCAAATTATGTTACACGCTGTGTCCATTTTGCACTTGTTGTCATAATTGAAAACTTCGACAAACAGGTTGTAATGAAGCTTCATAAATAATGGCCTTTGGGATCGGAGCCTTTGACATTAGGTGACAATGTCATTTTTTGTGCCTGTGTGGGACGAGTGTAAAAGCTGACTAAATGCGTCTATGTCGCTGCGTGAGATTGGGTAGATGCTTAAGCAGGAGGGAGCACCACCACAAAGTATGTGAACAGTGTAGACAATGTAAAAACGTCTGTTGATTTATAGTTGAGGTGAAGAAGAAAAAAAATCTTTTATAGTTACCACATTAAATGACAAACGCCGCATTATTGACTCCTTCCAGCTGTACGAGCAGTTGCAGACGCAGATAGCGAACCTATGTGCAATCAAAAAGCCGAGCCTGCAGCAGAAGCTGCTTCTCCAGCAAATGCTCTCCGTGGAAGAGAAGCTGCGGGACTCCGCCAAGGTACACGTCACTTCCTCCGCAACGGAACCCGCTGCGCCCGCGGTTACCGCGACGACAGCGGCGACGATACAACGAACGCATTCTCCAAAGCCGGTCACGGTGCACGCTAAGGTATGTCAACGCAACTCTTGCAGTTTTTTCGATTTCCCCATTCGAAGTAACGCCGTGCAAATTTTATATATTCAGAAACACCAGATGAACCCGCAGAACATGGCGGTCAAGACGACGGTCGTCACGGTGTCGCCGGCGCTTCCCACTCCGGTGGCGGCTGCCGTCACGGTGCCGGTGCAGAAGCAGCCGTGCGGTCGTGCACAGGGTGAAACGGTCGTGCACAAGGTGAACCACGTAGATACGAAGCTGGTCAGCGTGGCAAAATGCACAACCACCACGACGGCCTGCTCCACGCAGCCGATTGTCAGCAGTCCCCTGGTGAACGCAGGGAAGGTGAATGCCGCACCTCACCCGGTGAGAGCACTTTACCCTTGCTGGTCTCGTGTAGCGCTTTTTTTGCTCGAATTAATAGTACAACGTGCTCTAACAGTCATCATCTGCTGCATGCATGCTTGCTCACTAACAAGCACAGCTGCCATCTTTTTTTTTTTTAAACTGATTACTTGGTGCTTACTACAGACGCCCACTTATTTTTCGAACTGCTAAGAGGCACGAGATTAGTCCGGAGAGTCCAGATTTTTGGGAGACCGAATTGATCGGTCGGCGCCCGCGTCGCTAGTTTGACTCAGTGTGGACCTTTTGCTACTTAGCAGATTTCTAGAAATTCATACTTGGGAACATCCAGGTACAGCTCCCATGAACCTTAATAATAACACTGGAAAAAAAAATTCGGTCTCGTCTCCGGGCGCGATAACGCTCGACCTGGAGGCACCCGGGGAATGTTAACGTGAACAAAAATCCTCGCGTTAAACTAACAGAAAAATTTTGTTCAACTAAGATTTCCTCAGGTCCCCAAGGGTTGCTGTAATTGCGCTCCGGAACGAGATCATATTTTCTCTGGCGTTATCGTTAAGGTTGACGGGGAGCTGTACATGTCGTCCTCGCCACACCACTTATTGCAACATGCGCGCGTAATTTTCCGAAGTTGCTAGTCAGGAACAGAGCAGACTTACCTAAATGACGATGCTTTTGACTGGAAAGAAAAAAACGGGAACAAAACTATAGATGCCCGGGAGGCTTTGAATCAGGTTTCATGAATGAGGTGCAGTTTAATTAGTCGTTACATAATCTCCCCTCCCAGCCATAACACCTCTAACTAACGCATCTCTGCTGCCTCTCCTCCTTTCTCTCTCTGGCCTTCCCTTCAGCTACGGGTGATAGCCCCTGCTCCAAGCACTAGCGCTGTCGTCACCGCTGCGCCCGCTGTACCTTGCACTAGCAATACTACAACGCTGAGCTGCACTAGCAGCAGCAGCAGCAGCAGCAGCACCAGTAGCACTTTCAGAAGTACTGTCCCTCTAACAACCACTGCTACCCCTACCATGGCTGCCCTGCCTCCCCGTCCACTGTCTGCTATTCCCCCTCACTTACGGGTGAGTGATGTGAACTAACCTCATTTGAGGTCATTAGCAGCCTCACGTTATTTTTCGTAATTGAGGTTTAACATTTTCGGTGATGCTTAATAACAGATAATCGCGTTATAAGTAGGGCCTGACTTTTTAGGGTTAAACCCGTATCCGCCCGATATTTACCCCCCGAACGAAATCTGTAAAATTCGGGTTTAACCCGAATCTACCCGAAAACATCCGTGTCGCGTGGCACACTCGTAAGCGTGCATTAAAATAAAGTTTGATAACATTGCTAAACATTAGCTCCATGTTAAGACAAATTTTTATTAAACAAATAAAAATCACCCGAATGCACCCGAATTCCTGAAGACAGAATATGCCGTAACGGGATTTAACCCGAATACACCCGAATTTTCAAATGAAAAATATCACCCGATTTTTACCCCCCGAATTTGGCCAAAAATAAAACCCGAAAAAGTCAGGCCCTAGTTATAAGTTAGTCCTACTGCCGCCTTGTCTTTGCAATTATACTCTTGTCCACAAAGATTTTTTGAGGCAATGTGTGTTACACTCTTCCTCTAGGTTGCCAACCAAATGGTGAAGTTGTCTCCTCAACAGCAGCACCATTTGCACCACCATCACCATCACCACCAGGTACCTAATAGCACTCTCGTATCAGAAAGCAGTCATGCTCATTGATCGTAACTGTTTAACAGCAGCATCAGCCGAGGTCCCAGACCGTGGTACTCAGGGTACAGCATCCAGCAAACCATGTCGTAAGCCCTCCGGCAGGTACCGGTATGAAGCAGATCATGGTTCAAGTACCCGGGGTGGTCAGCAAGCAGGTATGGTACCACAACCTGAAGAGTGTCGCCTTTTCTTTTTCTTTTTTTCCCCAGTGAGTTGTACAAAAAATGGTGTCCAAGGTCCCTCCACAAACTTTTTCCTGTTTGATTGTGATAGATAGTGCAACAAATAATGTGCGCTGTTGTGCAAGAGTAACAATCGTAGCTGACCTCTTGCACGCACACACGCACATACACGAGAGAGGGAAAGAGAGAGAGAGTCTTTCATCTCCACACCCTGTAGAAAAACCCTTAGCTCCTTCAGGAAGCTCATAAGTGAATGAGTGATGCTGACGTTCTGCTTCACTGCCACTTTAACAGGTTGTAAGCAAGAACAACAACGCATCGGCAAAAGCATCCGCGGTGGCGTTACCTGGTAAGGTGGAAGCTGCAGGGCCTCTCAACCAAGTGGTGGAACAGGTATGTCTATCAGTGGTGGGCATCATCTGCGACAGATAGTGCCATTTGGTGCACACTTTGGGAGCCGTACTGTAATTAGTGAAAATTCAGGAAAAAAAGATAACAGCACAGCACTGATGATGATGATGATTTGTGACTATGTAGACCTCCGTTCCACTTGAGGATTTGGTTTATTTGATTCTTCATTTTCATTGCATGTAATGGGTCGCATCTATTAATTGCTAAAGACATAATAATGATTGTTAGCTGAAGAACACTTTGTTTAAAGGGGTTGGGACACTTTCATACATGCGGTTCATTACATCATGGAACGCATTGTAGATCAGAGCCTGAAGTTTTCGGGAAATATTTTTTTCTAAATTCGGGGCGTAAAAATCGGGTAAATAAACATGTGCTCTAAACTCGCGCAAATTCGGCTGAAAAAAAAAAAAAAAAAAAAAGGAAACAAAAAGACTTCCAGTATGCTAAATTCGGGAAGAAATCGAGCTCAGTTACTCAAACTAAGTGTGCCGCCAAACAAGTAAGTTAGTACATTCCTACAGAATCATTCCGTCTCAGTGGGGGGCTATTTGCCGGGTAAAAGCCGGATTCGCCCTAATGATGCAACCTTCAATTCGGGGAAGAATCGGGTTAAACCCTAAAAATTCACGCTATAATTGTAGTGCATGCCAAAATCTTAGATTGCTCACACACACACACACATACACGCACAGGCTAAATATATAGTACGGAACGTACCTTCTGCCAGCAGCTGTACTAATGTGCTGCTGCTAATGTGATCCCTGGTACCTTTAGTAATTACAATGTCTTTCCTCTACAACTTTAGCCAAAAGCTTGCCCCATCAAACCCAAAGTTCCTGATCGATATCAAAAGCTACACATGTGAGTATGCTACCACTTCAAGACACCTTCATGTCGGGTACTTTCTTCGGTCCAGTCATGGGCCCTAACCCTGTTACTCTTTTTCCGTAGGTTCCACCAGCACCTGTCTGAAGATCAAAACTGTACCCTCCGTCCAGACGCAAAAGTACCCTTTGCTTCAAAGCGGGATGCCTGTCAGAGATTACTTAGGTATCATGTCTATAACACTAGGTTACCCAGGGAAGAGGATCTCAATAAATGTAAGGCAGCTACCTTTTGCGCTTCCATTCACGTTGCGACGGTGGGTTAATGTGAAACGGCTCCATCCGCAGCGGATGAAATCTTTGCGGAGGTGTCTGAACGGCTGCTAGAGGAACGGCGAAGGTTGTACGAAAAGTTCCAGTACCTGATGCTTCTGGAAAGCATGGTGAGGAGACCATGGTACCCAGTGAATCTGAACTATTGTCACGACGATCGTTTTTATCATTCTCGTGCAGCGGGAGTACCCAACTGCGGAAAAGATCATGGTGGAGAAGCTTTTCATCCAGCACGAGAACGAGGCACTCGCGCAGGAGAGGAAAGCAGCGGAGGAGGCAAGATGTAAGCATGTGCCAAAGATTCGGTGCAACGTTTTGTACAGTGTTTGACCGACCTGAGGTTTCGTTGTGTTTGGGTGCCCTAAGTGGAGCGTGACCACAGTGTCGAATGCACTACAATGTATAATGCTTGTTGCTCAATGTGTTTTCCAGTTGAAGAGTTACCTACCATCGACCCGTGGCCCACAAAAAGTCCAGTTCCAGTAGAAATTCCGGAGTTCCATAACAGTCGGACGTTTAAGAAGGAACCACCCGACCACTGGTTTGACGACGGCATCGACCTTGAGCCGGCCGCAAAGCGCCGTTCTGTCAAGGATGACGTGGAGGAGATCGACCATCAACACCACCATCATCACCACCATCACCATGCACCTCCAGACGACGACCTCATGTCGAGCATCCGCAAGGAACTCGAAATGTCTCCCTCAGACGAAGAAGAGTTTGTTGCGGGTGACCTGGCAGACTTTGAGCCCCCCGTGGTGAGGTTCACATCTCCGGAATCGAAACGGACTTTGGCCTCGGCCGCAGCGAGTGCGGTGGACTGGACTACAAAAGCCTCCGGGCTTCCCAAAGCTCCAGAGTTGGACTTGTCCGGAATAGCGGGATTGGACGACGACGAAGATGAGGACGAGGACAGCCGGGCGAGCAGCGCAGGAGGTCTGGGGCTCGGAGGCTTCAGTGGCTCCAGAGTGACGTTTGTTGATGACGACGACGTCGACGTGGGCGGAGAACTGCACAATCAGGTGCAGAGTGCTATCAACAGTATCCTGGACTTTAGGAGCGGTGGCGACTTGGGCTGCGACAGGGGCAACCGGGGCGAGTCGATGGACTACGAGACCGCGGACGACGACACCCCGACGGACTCTGCGCTCGATGAGGCTGTGCGGAGTATTCTATTGTGACGTATTTGTTGGCTTTGCGATGCTGGGATGTGTGCATGCACCCCTGTGACGGTGTGCGGAAGAGCGCGTTGCTGCGATCCGCGGAAGATGCTGTTCGATTCAGTCCAGCTGTATCATCCTTTTTTCTGGCAGGTGTTGATCGTTATTAGAGATGACCGCGGAGGGCCTCAGGGCAGACGTTTTAGTAGCATTACCTTTATAATTTAATAGGTAAACGTTTCTTTTACTGTTGTTGACAGTCTTTTTTAAAAGCGTGCTCATTGTGTTCGGTATGTTTTGAAAGTATGCAGCAAAGTGCAACAATTAACCAGTTTTGCTGCAAAAAAAGAAAAACAAAAGCTGCCGAAATAAATTGGACTACAATTAAGGACTACAAAGGACAAAACAGGAACACTTGTTTGAAGCAAACAGTGTTTAGTTGTTGCTGATACTTTGGATCGTGTGAAGAAAATTTTTTCAGCAAACTGAGAAAGTTAGACTTAATCTTGCATCCACTAATCTATTTTGCTGCACCTTTCACAGAGTCACAGAGAATGGTTCCCCCGGATGGTCAGCCGGCCTGAATGCAAGGTTTATTACTAATCTGTCACCTCGGTTGAATTTGCTACCGGTGTGTGAAAGACGCCGAATCCAAACACTCGTGACTTAAGCGCGGACCCCATGACAAGCGACATGCTATAGATTCTGTCGCGTGTGCTAGTGCTGCTGTTTTCCGACCCATTTGAGCGTCGACAAAACTGGGAAACAACATTTTAGGAAAAAAATCTGCATTTCCCAACAATAACACCTCTCGACGTGAAGTGATTTTAGTTTATATACACCACACAACCAAATGTGGAGTCATCAATTAATAGCGTCAAATTATGTGTACATGTATTTTACGGGGCCGGCTCTTGGTGGCGCTGCGGTTCCCTTGCTTTCGTCGTCTTGTTCGTTTTCGTTTTTTTTTCCCGGCACTTTTGCTTTCGAAAGATCGCTTGCTTCCCACATACTAGCTCGAAATTTCATGCCCCCCACATTTCTGTCCTTTATCATTCACTTCAGTTACATACCGCCAAATCTAGCGGATTTGGGCACGGTCTCTGGCGACAAGTGACAAATATCTACGGAGAGTAGATGCAAAATTTTGTAGCCGCGGCAGAGCTCTTTTGTCGCTAGCGTGGTGGCGCCGCCGTCGTCGATTTTGTCGCTTGTTATGGGGTCCGCGCTTTATGACTGAAGTCGTTTCTCGGTCATGCTTCAGCAATTTAAATTAAACAGGTCACACTGGCGGCCCTCTATTGGTGCAAAGTCGGTTGACAACACTGGTAGTTGTCCAAAAAATAAAAGCTTTCATCAGTGTCAATGGAAACTTTGCATTGAGCTCCTTCGTGGCATCACTTCAAACGAACGTTCGACCGAGGGAACCAAGCTCTGGTGCTCAGTTGAGGGTGCGTTACGTTTTGTTGGCAACACTGGTCAGCACACCTAGCTCGCGAGCAGAGACTGTCCATACAAAGAAAGAAAAAAAATTAAAACTATCGACGGAGAAGCGATTTGTCGAAAGCGCACACTGTGATTCTCGGGGACGGTTCTGCCCCCAACCCCACACGTCGTAATTTATAGCAGAAGTGCACACTTTGCCTTTCTTGCCAAGTGAGAGCCAGACTCGTGATAGAAAGGGCTGGTTGGGCCCGGAACGACACACACATGTACATACTAGCAAACAGATAACAAAATGGAGCATAGAGGGATATGCAAGTCACGGTTTTAAAGTGTGGACGAAAAGAAAAAGGCATTAGTCGTGTAACGCGGTGTATTCTTCTGTGTTACTTTTTTCCACCTCTCTCTCTACTAGGCAACATTGTGATCACCTCTTGGCTGGTTCTGAGAAACTGACTGTGATGTGCTATGTTTTTATTTTTATTTTTTTTCCCTTCGCTATGTGCGTATCACCTCATTATGCAAGAAAAGGATGTCATTTCTGTGTCGTAACCAGAGGAAACGTACGTGCACGTTTTTCGCAGAGCGACTGTCAACTTCATTGTGTCTCTCTCTCAAATTATGTTTTCTTGTAACGACAACCCTTTCCCTGTTGTATCGTGTCATGCAGCTTTTTCTGCTCAATTCAACTACTTAGGGTGATAAGCCCTTCTACGAGTCAGAGTGTACAAACGTTTCATTCCTCGCCTCTTGATTTGATCTTGGTTCAGAAGATATACATAATATAATTGAGGGTGTACATATTGTAAATGTTACGTGCAGCTGACCAATGCAGCGACCTGGCTGGAGGTGACCCAAGATTTCTGAAGCGCATTTTGATAGTGCCTCTTTGAAAACGACGTTTCTTTGTTCGCAAGTCCCACAACAAAGATAGCAGACGACGCACGTGTATGCACACTTCCCAGCATTGGAACTTTTTATGTACAGAGGTTTAAATTTTTTCTACAAAGGTGATGCAAAAAAAAAAAAGTGTAAATATTTTATTAAAACACCTGCAAAAATTGACTCTCACGTGGAGCTGCGTCTGGCATGTGAAATGTAGGTGCTGTAGGTCGGTGCTGAACAAACATTTAATTTGAAGGGATGCGGGATTTTTGTGTGGGAGGGGAAGGAAAGAAAATTTTGTCACATGGGGTATTTGGAAAGGGGGGTGGGGGGTGGGAGGTGCCAACTAAAAGGGGAAATGTTATTTTTTCATTGGTGTTATAGGGAATAAAGCAAAAAAAAAGTGGAGAGAGTTTTTTGTTCCTGCCACAGGGAGTTCAGAAATGGAAGGTTGAGGGAAAGGAGCTTTTTTTTTTATAAAAAATTTTAGAGCAACTTTGAAACACTTTTTATTTACATGTTGAAGGCAAACAGACTGTAACCCCACCGACTACTAATGACTAGGCCACGACTACGGTTGCACGTCGCAGGGCTCTGCCACGTCGGCCGTTGAGGACAAAAAACTGTGTGACCACACGATACGAGATGCATCACAAAACGGTTTATACGCAGGCACATGAACAGCGACGCATTCCCTTCCCTTCACTTTGCTCTGTGCTTTTTTTTTTTTTTGGGGGGGGGACCAACAAAACGAGAAATACTAACGCGTAGTGTTACAAACAGAGCTATAATTGGTTACGACGTCTCGCCGTTAAAAAAAAGGCGGCACACTCGGGAAGACGGAATATTCCTTCTTCGTCCTACGTGGGCAGAGCCACCTGCGATCCTTCTCACATTGGAAGACAGAATTCTGCCTGCCCCACTAAAACTTAAAAAGCATTAAAATCCTCTTAGTTAAAATCGAGTCGAGGAAAACAAACCCATGCTGCCTACGTGATAGGATAAAATAAATAAATGCGAGACAAACAACAGGGGTGGTGAAAACCCGAGAGAGCGACTTTCCGATCGTGCGCCCTTCCGCATTTTTTTTCGTGTAACGATGCCTTACGTGTCTCATCGTGTACTGGATAGATACATGCGTATATATTTATATATATGTAGAGCCGTCGCACCAAACGTAGTAATCTGGTGCAGTACCTTTGTCCCATTACGTTACTCGAGTATGGCATCTGCAAAACTAAAGCGATACGTCGGTTCCGACCGACACAGGATAAGTACGACTGCCAGGTCCATAGTCTAAATATATATATATATATATATATGTGTGTGTGGTCAAACTCATAAATAAAACGTTTTAAGAACAAACGGACCGAAAGCGCTGCACAGGGCCAACAATTTCGTTGCAACAATTGTCGCGAACAACAATCAGAAATGGAGTCACTCCAAAACATTACACGACGCTGATTATCTTATCCCACACGAGACGGATCTCGAAATCCTTTTCGAAAACGCCCGACGTCACACTAAATCGTCAATGATTCCGTTGTCTCAGCGTTGATATTACCCGACGCGTAATATAACAAAGACAGTGTTCCAAAACGAGGAACAAAAAAAAGGAACTTTGTGTCAGGTGGTGATCCACATCATGTACACGTCTGCAGATGTCCGTAGATATGTACAAACGGACTCTCTGTGGCGCTCACGTGCACAAGCGCCTCCGACGAGTTCTTTCCTTTCAGCCTTCGCTGTCGGTGACGTATGCTACTTGTAACACTCCTAGTGGGAAGTAGGCAGGTCTTCAAAAAGGCCATGGCTAACCCTCACTACTCCAGGCACCTGACGCGACCCGTGCCCGCTTCGCTTGGTTTGGAGTTGGTGGCCGGACGATGTGTTCACCTCCTCCTGCGTGAATGTGCAACATGATTGTGTCACTGCACGGGTAGGGAGAGGCCAGTCAGAAGAAAGTTACAAGGAATGCGGAAGAGATCGCTTGCAACGACTTACAGTGGTACCCATCAAGAACTTGCAGTGTTGTCAATTCTCACCAAGTTCTTGCTATATATGCAGGAACAGAAGTTAAACACATGCACGGAAAGTCGTACAAAAAATGCTCGCAGAAGACAACTTATGCAAGCTCTCTGGACAAGAATGCATTAAAATCGACAAAAAGGGCCAGTGCAGGGCAACACTTTGAATGGATGACACAAAATGCGGCAATGAACTGACAAACACTTTAACTTTAAACTTTAACCTAACACTAAGACTTTATTACTCAACTCTAGCTGCCTATATCTGGTTTTCCCATTCCCAAACAACTTCTTTCCACCTTTTTGATTGCTTTGGTTATTTTCTTTTGTTGTTTAGGATTATGCAGTCAGTCCTTCCCGATGTGGCCCCTTCGAGATAAACTGCTATATATCAGAGGATAGACTGATGGGTTGCTGATGCATCAAAATCACTTGCTCTTTTAAAAAATCTTTACAGCCTCCTGATATAGCGATGCTCCAACTTTCTTGTGCTCTCAAAATTTGGTTCGCACCCTTTACGTGCCTTAAGATGTTCTCTCAATTTACCAATTTACCTGTTTTTTTTTTGTATTTTTTTGCTAGCGTTATGTCCTTTTAACCGACAGTTCACACGCCTTTTCCGCACCGCAAAGGAATGGTGTAAACCACCTTAACTTTACAATCAATATATTTCTTTTCACGTTTAATTCCGCATTCTTCTGGCTTTTGTTTATTGACCGCATCTACCATTTCCCTTAACCCGGTACTTTTCTTAAAAACCACATCTACATCAAATCATCCTACTAACTTCTTCAACCTATGCAGTGCTTGATGAACATACGGAATTACTCCTACCTTCTTACTTTTCCCTTCCATCTGTCCCTTCCATTTTTCCTTCTTTAAGATTTTTTTATCAGCCTTTTTGCTATATATCGTTAATTAGGTCCCTTGGATACCCTGCGCCTTCCAGTCTTTTTACTTGTTTTTTCACAGCTTTACCCCATTTTATGCTGGCACGGCCTTTTTATTGCACGACTGATCACACATTGGATCACTGAGATTTTTTTACCACTTTATATTGACATTACCAAATAATGACAACAGAATACTGAAAGGCAAAAGCAAGGTAGCGTAATGGTGTTGCATGTAGCATTATCTTTGTTTGAGGAGGTGGAAAGCTGTGGTGACACAGCAATATCTATCTTCACAATATGGTGAAATTCACTAGGTTGGGGAAAGGAGGATATTAGTGTCATCATCATCATCTATACTTCTCAATATCTTTACATCTCCTCAAACTAACGTTACGCTCAACAATGCCATTCGTTGCTTTCCATCTCAGAAGCACAATTTCCTTTTATTCTGCATCGCTTTAGAACATCAGACACATGTGCTCACCTCAGTTGGTCTGGTAGGTGGTGAGGAGGGCCGCATCAACCGGTTCCATGCAGGAGGGACACGTGAAGGAACGCATCAGCCAGTCATCGATGCAGTCCGTGTGGTAGATGTGCATGCAGGGCAGGAACCGTACCGCGTCGCCCACAGAGAACTCTCCCATGCAGATGACGCACCTGCGTGATGGCACACACAAGTCAGCCATTTTTCTGCCACACACGTCGGCCATTTTTCTGCCACAATCGCCGCGACTCTTTCGCTTACTCCCTGTTCTTCTTGCTGCCATCGTAAAGACCCGTTGGAAGGTGCTGGATGAGACCGATGCGCTGAGCGATTATTACTTGTTCTTCCTCCGTCAGCTGACAGGCGGGACGACTCACGTTGGGGGATGGGTAGTACACGGGCATTGATACTGTCTCCTGATTTGAAAGATTAGTATCTTGTGAGTATTTGTTGCCACTCAAAATTACTCTGTGTAAACCAAACATTGACCGGTTCGTGCCAAGGAATGTGTGCTCACGCCATGAACCTCTAATTATGCAATGCAGGGATTTGAAAACACTGTTAGCATTCGTACAATGCAACCAGGAGGAATGTAATGAGAGATGCACCTTTTCGTTATTCGTTTTGTGCTAAGGGTCTGCAGGTGTACCTTAATTATACAAAGTTATAGAGAAAGCAGTGGCATGTTCTCAATTGCAAGGTATAGTTTTTTTTCCCCCTACTAGGAATGCACTCAGTCTGTTGCCAACTACTGAGATGTGCAACATCATTTGAGGCATGATGCAGGACCAACTATCAAACGGTAGCAAATAACTGCGGCACAAGCTGACACGCATTAGAAGAATTTCGTCGACGTAAATTTATTAGAATTGCTATTATTTTTTTAGGCATGTCCGCATTCGAATGCTGGACCCTCGTTACAAAGAGGCCCGCCAGGGGTGCCACTACAATCCATCCATCCATCCATGCAAAGAACCAACGTCCTGCTTAAGCTTTCGCAAGAAAGTTTGGTGGTTCTTTTGATGGTGAAATTATGCTGGTATTATCATTTTGGTTCTTGCATAGCCACAGCAAGACGAAGCCAACCGAAAATAAGCACATTGAGTAGAATGGGGCATAGCTCCCACGTCTGATGCAATTAGCTACGAGGCAGACGACCATCATAAACCTACGCGCAGACGGAGTTTATGTAGATTGCTCTTTTCCGACGTTGCCAAAAACAGCCTACTCCACAGTCCAACGATCGCTACGCAGGAGACCCGTCTTGCTTATCCCGTCTGCGATTTTTAGACGGCCAACGGAGCATTTTAAACGAGGGTATCCAGCAGCAGCTGCTCCAGTTTACGAATCACGAAAGTTGCACCTGGGCCTCCACGCACCTTTGTTTTTCAATGTCAGACATTATATTTAACAATAACCACTAGCTCGACACTGATTGTGCCAGATGCGATAACGCCTGCTATCGCTATCGCAGAATCGTCCGCGAAAAACGATACAACAGCGAGCTGTCTGGGCAAACATGCTGCGTCATTACTTCCTTATCGTAGGAGACATGGACAGTGTTATGCATAACAAAGAATGCGAGACTAAAAAAACGTCAGCATTTCCTTCGCCACGGAATGCAAGAGGAAGACAAAAACGCATGAAACATGTCTTCTCGATCGTCTGGTTCAAATTGCGAAGACGACAACAGAGGATTTAGATGTTGAACTTTGTACAGCAGTTGAAATTGTAGAAGGGGGAAAAGACAAAGAACAATGAAGTTGACAGACACATTCTGGCATCTAACGCTGCGAAAGCGACAACGAAATGATTTCTGTTATTGATAGAAAGAGATATTGAACGCCATTAGTTGCCATTAGTCGCGGTTGCAGCTCACCTGGTAAGGTGGAGGGGGCCCTAGCTGATCAGCTGATGAGTCTCTTGCCCCTTGATTATCTCGAAGTAGTGAGATGTCATCAGAGGACATCGATTTTAAACAATTTCCCATGGTTGCTTATGACTCAGAGAACGACACGCGAGCCACTGGAGAGTGCAGAAGTCATCTCAACTTGAAAAACCATGTCCTTGTGGCTAAGTTGACGTCGAAATCAAAACACGTATCAGTCGGTAGGCCTAACAATCCGAGTTGTCATTACGTCGTGCTCATCTAACATCACATATCCACGGACTTTTTTGCACGTCTTTCGTTGGGAATTGCGCGACTGTACGGATGATGTTCAGGACGATGCATCACAAACACACAATTTTGAGATATCCCCTCTCATGCCAGGGAGACAAATATCAGCACTCTTTCCCGCAAGGTCTTGGATTACCTTTGTCTGCTAGAAATCGGCCAGATCATATGACATTTTATGTTTTTATTATTCCACGTTTTTCAAATAATTATTGACGTACAGCGGAATTTTTCTCCACAAATTTTCAACTCTGGAACAAATGAAGCCGATAATATTTTTAAAGAAGTTGTCGAATACGAAAGTAATGGCGTTTAAATCTACCTACTCGCAGGCGGCACCTATTAATAGCTTAATAGCGCGAAATTACTGAAATTATTGTGAAAACGATCCTAGAAGGTTCTATACAGTCACATACACCTGTTTCATTTTTTCATTATGCGTCACTGAATTAGTGAGATACGTTTCAATCACGAAGCAACCAGACTTGCTATAGTAGCAGACGACGCTCAAGTTGCGACTCGCGAGTGCACAGTCACGGTTTGTCAACGTTTTAAAACATTAGGCAGTATGAATCGATCACATTTTCGTCCCACTCGACAGAGGTCGCACACTTCTTTGCAAACTACCCTGCCCTACGCAAGTACCTCTAGACCGAATGTTCCGTATCGGCCACCGGGCCCACCATCGCCAGCTCCTCGTCTAGGAATACTAAAGCCACCCAAACCGCAGTTATTACAGAATATCCAGAATATTCCTAAACCACCGCTCCCAGTATGGTCGGCACCAGTAGCGCCTCTGCCCCCACCCAGCACTTCGAGGGTGACTTTTGCAGACTCTATTGCTATACCCAGTACCCCAGTTATATGTGCCACTCAGTGGGGTGACGCCGACGCCAGCGGTCTCTTCAACAAGAACCAAGTGATATCAACCAGTGGCCCAAGTCAAGTGCGTTCTATGGAAGGGGTGACAGAGTTATTTGGAATCCTGGACTCCGGAATGACAGCTTATCGTCAGGGAACAGCGAAGCATTTCACGGTACGACATGAACGATTCAGCATCAACTGCATCTTTTACCAAATGGACAGAAGCCCGACGCCTCTGCAGAAAGGCCAGTGGATCCGATGTGTCGGAATGATGAACGGAGTCGGCCAATTCCTCGTAGTATCCGTTCGCCTCGCGACGGAGCAAGAAAAACGCTTCATGAACGGATTTCTGAACGTCCAGGAACTCGCTTCTGCTGCTAGCATGTAGTCGTTTTATGTTACAAGTAATTTTTTTTTATTGGTGCGTGCAATGACAAACACTGCCGATGAGTACCTTCGCCACATGTTGAGCTCGGAAAGAAAAAGCGACGTAAAAGGGGCGGGGTCTTGTGTCGTACCTCATCAACCCAGGATGTAACAGTCTCTGCCACTTTTATTTCTTCTGTGGCACGCGTACACAAGAACCGGGCACACGATTATCGTTAAAATGAAGCACGAAACAATGGAATTCTTGCACGGACGACATGACACAAAGTTGCGACTAACGTAAAAGATTGAGGGAGCCATAGTTGGGGCCCCGCACGATGGAACATATGTTTCCGGGCAGTTCCTACTGAGGAGAGAGAGCGCACCTTATCAAAATAAGGCCATTCATAAATAGACACCACCTATGATACCCATAAGATACTCGAAGGGAAAAAAACTGTCCTTTCGCGACCACGATTCTCGGAGAGTGCACTCTGCAGGGGGCGCCACTTCGGTCTACCTGAAATGAAGGGACAAAGTTGTCATTCGCTGATGGGACGTAAAAAGCGTGGGGAACACCTACCTAGTCGCTTTCCTCGGTGTCATCATCATCGCTGATGTATCTTTTCACTTGCCTACTTTTTCTCTTTTTTGTTCTTTCCTGAAATGTCAATTGACACTGTGTACCTCTTCAACTGAAGTAAACATTTGCTAACTAATGCAAGATCTCCAGATCAATCTACATCGCTATCCACACCAAAGTCGGAGGTTTTAGAGACCCCTACCTCGGGGGGAGGTTCGCTCGATGGCCCTGCACCGTCCAGGTCGGAGTCCTGGTCGTCGGGTCCAAGCGCCAAGTCACCGTCCTTTTCTATGCGCTCGCGGGCGCTGGTGAATACTGACTGCAGCACAATGGAATCCTCGTAGATGAGCGACCCTTCCACGTTGTACGTCTGTGCGTTGATGCACAATAGCATGAAGTCGTCCTCCAGGTCGTCCAGAGTGCGGTAACGGTGTTCGCGGATGCGTGCCTTCAAGCGAAGCTTCGTGTTAGCTCATTGCGAATTTATTTTTGAGGAGTTAAGTACACGTGTGCGCATCAACCGGGAGCGCATTTAAAATATTGCAAATACGATATCATGTTCACATCGCATCAAGCACATACCTTGATTTTCTTAAGATCAACAGGCTTCTTTATGACCTCGTAGTAGTCTGGAAGCTCGCGCTTCGATGGCAGCTGCATGAACGCCTCGCTCAGCACACGGCCGTCGCTGCGGAACGCATCCAAAGAGCAACGTTATCTTCCGCAACAAATCGAAAAAAAAAAAAAAGAGAAGACCTCACCTATCCCTATAGTTGATGACGATGTCGATGAGTTTTCGCATCTGCTTCGTGAGGCTGGGTGGATTCGGCGATGCCTTTTCGACGGGCGGTCTTCCGCGACGCTTCTTGGACACCGGCTCGTCTTCCACCGGGGCCTGCTTGCCCGACTTACGCTTGCGTTCGCCGTTGCCGCTTCCACTGTTGCTGCTGCTTCCTCCTACGTTTGACTTGCGCGAGCGTTTCCTCGTCTCCATCTCATCCAAGTTTCCATCTTCGATAGCCTGCACCAGAAAACAAAATCACGTGTGACCGGCACTTATCGAAAAAAGCCTCAGTGTAAAGTGCGAGACGATCGGTACGCACCCGAAGCCACTCCTTGTCGGTAAGCGCGTCGGAGTAGTCCACTTCTTTTCTTTGTCGATTTCCCCGACCAAATATCTTGTCTTCCTCCTCTTCATTGGTAAGGCGTTCCACCTGTTGAGTGATTTGAATTTTATTGCTTCGTTAAGCGTTGACTATGCCAGAAAGACTGCTATCCAATATGCTATTTGGATGGCGAAAATGGTAATTGGGGCTGTGCAAATAGTTACATAACCATTGCACTACAACCAGCTGTGTAGATAAATGCATACTGATCTTCATATGAAGCAGGATTCACTTTTATTTTATAACCTTTCTGGTGGCATTTCTAGGCTCACACGTGCAGCTTCGGAGCTGTTATAGAATATATTTAGGGCCTGACTTTTTCGGGTTTTATTTTTGGCCAAATTCGGGGGGTAAATATCGGGTGATATTTTTCGTTTGAAAATTCGGGTGTATTCGGGTTAAATCCCGTTGCGGCATATTCTGTCGTCAGGAATTTGGGTGATTTTTTTTTGTTTAATAAAAATTTGCCTTAACATGGAACTAATGTTTAGCAATGTTATCAAACTTTATTTTAATGCACGTTTATGAGTGTGCCACGCGACCCGGACGTTTTCGGGTAGATTCGGGTTAAACCCGAATTTTACAGATTTCGTTCGGGGGGTAAATATCGGGCGGATACGGGTTTAACCCTAAAAAGTCAGGCCCTAAATATATTCCGTTCGAAAGAGACATTCCTTCGGTTCCAAATTCAAATATTGAAACCCACACTTGATTCGCAATTATCCCAAATCCTAAAATTCACGCGGCTCTAATAATAATGATTATTCTAACGAGAGTCAAACCGGAAAAAATCTGCTGCAACGTCTCACCTCAGCATCATCCTTGAGCAGCCATTTGGGCAGCTCATCCTCTTCCATGAGCCTCGGCTTTCGTTTGACGCTTCGAGCTTCTTCTCGTCGTCGGTCAATGTCCATTTTCTACGTACAAAAAAAAAAATAAAAATAAAAAACGGACGTGAAATTTCCTTGCATCCACTGCCGGGACGGACACGCAAACGTAACCGTACTAATGGATACCTGAAACAAGTCCAGCTCTTCCTCGTTGCGAGCGATCATCTCGTTGATGGTCTCGTCGTCCGGAACTTCGTTCTCTTCCTGGAAGACAAACACCGACTACCCATTCAATTGTGGTGCCCTTATCACGGACGCAATCAGGGACGGATCGTGATCGGGCTTTAAATTTCCCCGCATACGGTAGCAGACGGATTACGGAAAAAAAAAGTCCTAATAATACGGCAGTCTAAAAAAAGTCTGGCGATCAATAAATTAAACTTTATTTCGCCTCAACTGGACTAAAGAGGTCTGTAATTGCGCCCCGGTGCATGTGGTGGCTGCGTGTGATGATATGCGTTCGCGATATCATATGTCATATGATAACGCATCAAAAGCTGGTGAACAGCGACAGTGACAAACAGAAACTCAACACTAGCGTCCTGCACGGCGCTGACACCTAAAGCCGCAACACGCGCTCACCGCCACCGTGGAGTCACCTAGTGGTACGGCTCTGAAGTTTCAGAGCAGTTTCGCCCGTCTCGCCTAGGATTCCAATTATACCAATACAAGAGCACAATCCAAAATGGCGGTTTCGAAGTTGTTGCCGTACGCTGAAAATGGACTTATTGGTGCGTGTACGACAGCATTTTAGTCCGGAAAATCGGGCTTTTGTACTTCAATCTGACCCAAAAAAAAAAGAAAAAAAAATTTTGCAAAAATGTATTATTCCTATGGCAAAGGTCATGGTTCTCTGTGCGAGTCCAAAAAATCTGTGTCCAAAAAATGAGTCTGCGACTCACAAAAATTTGTGCCTTCCCGTTCTACGATCCATCCCCGATTTCACCTGCACCTTCCCTCGCCCGTAAGGAACAAGGCTGGGACACACCTCTTCGTCGTTTTCATCCTGCGTCAGGATGGCCTGCAGGAACTGCTTCCTCTCCGTTCCCGTCGACTTCTGGTCAAACATTCCGGCCTGGATGACCTTCTCGTCCAGGTTGAGCTTGTACTTCGCTGCAGCGAGGATGCGCTCTTCCACAGAATTTACCGTGACCAGCCGCAAGACTCTCACTTCGTTCTTCTGCCCGATACGATGGGCTCTGTCTTGCGCTTGCAAGTCCTGCGGGCGCAAAGGGTCGTATTATTCCGCAGTAATTCGACACGTTATATTATGGCACAACGATGCACGCGTTTGACATGGAATGTAAGAAACCACCGAGACAGTAATTAAATGATGTCATCTTTGTTTCTACTCAGACACTTCACGTTATTTCTAACCCGATTCGGGAGCGATGAACGCAAGAACCAACGTACGTGATGCAGAACATACTAGTTCGCAGCAATTCCAATCAATTTACGTGAACTTCGAAATGAATCGTAAAAGTCAGTTGTATTATCTCAAATTGGGTCAGTACGCTCTGCAGTTACACAGACCCCATCTTGCATTGCAACAAAGTGAAACACACACCATCGGGAATGTTGTAAATTAATGTAAAGCATATACAAATGGAAAAAGAAATATCAATAAATATTGAAAAATAAATATCAATAGAACACTAAGAAATGGCAAAAACTGGGACACGTACCTGATGCGGATTCCAATCAGAGTCGAAAATGATGACTGTGTCAGCGGCCTGCAGGTTGAGACCCAAGCCACCTGCGCGTGTACTCAGGAGGAAAATGAAGTAGGGCGAGTCCTTGGCGTTGAACATTTCTAACAGCTGACCACGATCCTCTGCCTTAGTCGTACCGTCCAGACGCAGGTATCTGTAACCTGCATCCGCAAGGCAACGAGGGTTAGATGCACGTTCCGCGGCGCTTACCGCGGCATGCCGCACCTCTGTACGTTAGGTAATCCTCCATGATGGTCATCAACGTCGTCATCTGGCAGAAAAGCAGCACACGATGCTGCTTGGTGCGCAATTTAGGCAGGATGCGGTCGAGAAGTTCAAACTTGCCCGAGACTCGGTACAGGTCGGGTCTACATAATGGGGGGGAAAGGGAGGTTTGACCAGACCGTAAAATTTGCGGGCGAATCAAATCGTATTTACAGCTAACAGTGCTCACCCTTGGACCACGCCGCCGCTGCAGCCGATGTGTTCCGCGTACGCCTCTTCAATGTGTTGAAACATGAAGGGATGGTTGCAGATCTTCCGCAGTTGCATGATGGTGTTCATCAATGTCTTGGTACCCCCTTTACCCTAGATGGTAGCGAGGCACATACACTGGCTTAGGAACACCTTACCCTCGGGAACAAAAAATACCACGGGCACAAACACGCGTTACGCTATTTTTACGCATATTCTCCACAACCAAGTCAGTCTCCAAGCCAAAGCAGTCCAACAGAACCCAACCTTTTTGTCTTTCTCCGAGCCATCTGTCAGCAGCACTCCTTTGCTCTGCATGTGCCTGTAGAGCAATCTCTGCAACGCAGACATGTCGCATTTCACGACATATTCCACCTGAAACGCAACATTCACATTAGACAAAATAAAATAAAATAAAACTTGAGAGACGTTCTACGTGTACATGTGTAATGCTTTGTAATGAGACACGACTAAGGTACCTTTTCGGGCAGCTGCGACTCCACTTCCTTCTTTAGACGTCGAAGCAAGAACGGACGCAGGACTTTGTGCAGACGACGGATAATCAGGATCGTTTCTTCCTCGTTCAGTTCCACCTAAGTGGACCAGTGCAGCGAACACGTTTCAGCATGACAGAGAAAACACACTGGACAGCATAATGAAAACAAAGATGTATATATATATATATGTACCTTTTCACCAGTTGTGGCAAAAGGAGCATTGAACCACTGCTCGAATGTGTTGCAGCTCTTGAAGATGCTCGGAAGTAGAAAGTTGAGCAGTGCCCAGAGCTCAGGCAGTTTATTCTGTGAAACAACAGTGAAAACACACTGAAAATAACTCGTAACGTGCCACATTAGGAGGAGGAACTAGCAAATCACATACTGTCACTGACCAATACATCGGGCTATTTGGACTTAGCAATTTTTCGGACAAAACTGTTGGCACCATCAAATGCCCAATAGAACCAATGTATTTTAGTGTCCAATAATTTGGACCGTTCCTCGGAAGGTGTGCTCGATTATTCATACTCGTCTAGCTTCAAACCTGCATGGTTTTTAGGACTTATTGTCTCCTGAGCACCGGAAATACAGCAGCAACAACGTGCTTTCACGCACGGTATTTCGAACCGTGTTGTGCAACGAAGGTCATTCCTGACATGATGTATGCGCAGAAGCACGTGTGTGGGAAGGCGGAGTGTGCATTGCACGCGACTTCGACTCTCTTCGAATCACCAGCGGTAGAGTATCGGTAGAGGCGACTCAAATTCACTGACAATCAAGACAAACATGACGTAGCCGTTAGACGCTTCAGCAGTGTTGGCATTGTTTAGCATCAACCTCTTCTTCAGCACCGACAACATAGCAAAGGGCGAAAGGTAAAAACAACAGTGACGAGGATGTTGATGATGCACCCCCGTCCACAGCGGCAATCCTTGCTGCAGTGATTACGCTGATGAACGCATACAAAGACAGTATACTGCACTCGCTGAAATTCGCAGAGACGCGTTGTTGCGGATTCGCGCTGCGGAGCAGACACGTATAGATACTTTTTTTTAAAAGACACTTTCAATGCTCTGAGTGAAGGCTTTCGAATTTAAGTGAATCTATAAAATTGACTAAAAATTTGGACTGACTTCGTGGGTCCTAGAAGTACGAAAAATCCGTTGGGGACCGTAATTAAAAAACTTTAGAATCACTCACGATAAACAGACAAACACGGTTGAGCACTGACCTGAAGCGGAGTTCCCGTTAGGAGCAGACGATGAGGAGCGCTGTAGTGTGTGTTTAAAATCTGGGTCAGTTTGCAATGATGGTTCTTCATTCGATGACCTTCATCAATTATCATATACTTCCAGCGAATCTGAAACCAAACGGAAAGGAATTCATTAAAGGCTGCCGGAAATTCCCCAGGCGTTTTCAAGCTGCATCGTGGCAGCTTTTTTGTCTGGGACCACCGCCATCTCTTGATGGAAACGGAAAAAAATAAAAATAAAAATTTTAAAAAATTATCGTCGTGACCAAAACGCCTCACCTTCGCCAATACGGCCTTGTCCTTGATGACGTACTCGTAAGTCGTGATGAGCACGTTGAACTTGCTGCTGCGCAGCTGTTGGGCGACCTGACGTCGTACATTGGGCGATCCTTTGTAGGACACCTTGATGACCGATGGTGCCCAGCGGTCAAATTCCAACATCCAATTGGATAAAGTCCTGCAGAGGAGGATTTGAAGGTTAACCGCTCGTCAGAACCTCCGCAGCGCGCCTCTTCCGCGGCACTCACGAGAGAGGAACGATGATGAGGTAAGGCCCATTGATCCTCTTCTTCTCCATGAGGTAGGTGATGACCGCTATGGTCTGGATGGTCTTTCCGAGACCCATCTCATCCGCGAGGATCCCGTTGAGGTTGTTGTTGTAGAGCGACACCAGCCACTCGAGACCCTTCACTTGGTACTCCTTGAGGGACCCGTTGACCATGAGCGAGGACTGTTCCTTCACTTCTTCTCTGATGGCGTGGGCAATGTTGTAATAGTTCTGGTAGCCGCCTGCTTTGTTGTATTCGTCGTCTTCCGCCACGGCTGACCTGGGGCGGAGGCGATTCAGTCGGAGGTTATTTTAATAGCCCTTTTGCTATTTTTACTACCTTTCTTGTAATCAGTTTTCCAGTTTGTTAGTGAGACAGTAGATTGATTTGAAACGCTTCGATTTTTTGGGCGCAAAATACTGGCAGAGCCAAACACCTCATAGAGCCAATGCATCTCCACTTGCAGTATTATTTTCAACCATTTCTTTTAAAAGAACAGCTCAATTTTATTATACACATTTCCTTTCAGACTGCATTATCTCCCAAATGATGTAGGCACTGCGGAAACCAAGCTCAATGTTTCAGACAGTTTCACTGGACAGACAGACTCGGATATTTCCGGAAGTAGTGATGCACTCATGCGCGAGGAAGTTGAGCTCATACACACAGACTACAGCACCTCGAATGTGTTCCAACATTATTTCTAAGTACAGGAAATAACGGTAGTTAAATGTGACAATGGCTCCCACGCTTCTTAGGTCTCAAGTTTTATGGCTACCAGAAGTCATAAAAATGGGTCGTGTGACTGCATTTTTCGTACGTTCAATAATATGCTAGATTAGAAAAATAAATCAGGAGTAAAGAACAGGACATCCTATTACGCCACTTAGATATAATAATGCCCACTTGCACACCACACCATTTTAAATAATTAGCACCAAAATACGGCGAGTTTGCCAAAAATATGCGTCTCACAAATGATGTCAGGCCATTTATACATGCTTTTGTGTTGGTGCGCTTAGTTATCGCTAGCATTTGCTATAGTGGTCCATCATCCTTTTAACCTCACGAATCCTCTGTCAGGGGACACTGTCGGATATAGCGGTCACCCGTGGGACTCTGCGATGATCTCCAAGTCAGATCAAAGCGGTGTTGGGTGTACTCACTGAATGACACTCTTGACGTGATCGTCCGCAGTGTTGGTTTTGTGTTGTGGTGGCAGCGGTGGTGGTGGTGCATGTGTCTCGGCCGGTTCTTCCATCTCCTCCTCGGACTAGAATAAATAAAATACACAGTCGCAGTTTTAGCTCTCATCATCTGCGACAATATCTTGCAGTTAAATTTCACATTAGTACAGCTGGGCTACAGGTATCATGCTGAGAGCATCGGCCATATCTTGCCAAATCTCGGCCAAATCTTTTGAAAAAAAGAATAGAAAAATAACAGAGAAACACTGAGTAATAACAAAGAAGAAAAAAAAAAGGCATTTGCTTCCAACAAACGAACACTACGAAGTGCAAATCCCGGAGTACGGCAATAAAATAAAACTTTGAAGCGCTGTATCTCAACTATACACTACAAGTGGAGCTTCCGGAACAGTTCACGCAATAAAGCATAACTCGAATAACTCGACGACAAAACATGTAAAACACTCACCACTTTCTGTACAAAAAAAAAAAATAAGTAAAGAAAGGCAAAATATTTAATTGACATAAAACTCATCATCAACATAAAACTCAACGAAGCCTTGAAACGTACCTCAGTCGAGTCGTCCGTCTCGCCTTCGTCCTCGTCGTCACTCGCTTCCCTGGGTGCGACCTCATAACTGGAGCAATGACACAAAACTGTTATCAGCATTTCCGTTCAGCCGTTCAGCCAAAGCCGTCGCGGAACGGCATTTACCCGGGATGCATTTCGAGCCAGGCATCCAGCTGGCTGGCCAGCGGAGCATCCTTGCCGTCGATCACCCGCCCGGTTGCCGTCTCTATCACGTTGACGCGGAGGTCGCTGTGCTGCGAGCTCTCGTCCATCATCTGGGAAGAGTGCCCGTTAAGATTTAGACAATTTTGACCAATTTTGCATTCCTTACCCCCTCGACGACCCCTTCGCCTGTGGCCCCTTCACCTCCTTCCCCAGTCCCCAGCTGTTGCTTCTTCTTTTTCTTCTTCTTCTTCGCGCGGAGCTTGCGGCGTTGCTCCGCCTTGTGCTGCTTCACCATGTCCGTGAGGTTCTTGATGTACTCGTCCGTCTGCGACAGCAGGAACGCCAGACGACGGTCTTTCTTCTGGTCGATCAGCTTCCTGTAGCCCTCTTCATCCTCCGCCATGAGCCTGCGCATACGTTCCTTCTCGATGCGCTCCTGCTCTTTCTTCTGCTCCCGTTCCGTGTTGGCGTGGAACGTCGCCACGGCCTTGTTGGCCTTCGCCACCTTGGCCTGCACGGAGCGGTGGAACTCTCGGAAGTCCTTGCCGTGCTGCAGCACGGCCGCCAGGTACTCCTGGTGCTTCTGGCGGCGCTTGCGTTCCTGCTCCAGCTTCTGCTGCTTCTCCAGCTTTTCCGTGAGTCGGGCCTCGCGGAGGCTCTGCCTCTTGCTGCGCTTGTACAGCTTGGGGTTGAGGGAGGTCTCCAGGGTCGTGTCTCGGCGCATGCACTGCACAACTTCGGCACGAAGCTGCGTTGGCAAAGAGCAAAAGGTAAGGTGAGGTAAGAGCAAGAGGTAAGGTGAGGTAAGGTAAGAGGTGTGACCACGACCTACTAAGTTATACCGACCATGTCATAAACGGCAACTCCAACGCAGGAGCATGCAGGTGCCCATTCGCATGATCCGCTAGGGGCGCTACACACCGGCCCGCGATAACCTCCATCATAATTGGATGGTGAAAATTGGAATTTTGAACTGACAGAAGAGGACATACGGCCGTAGCAGACGACAGCGTACAGCTCCCATTAAATACTATGGCAACTCCCATGCAGGAGCCCGTAGCGTAATTTTTCTGCCATTAATTGACACAAGTGAGACATCTGAAGTTTCTGCGGGAATCCCCTACTCTTTAATTTGACGCGATAGTGTTTTCCAGCTTTCAGCAGGCTTTCTTAGCCTGCTGAAAGCTGATGAGTTCTTAGATGAGTAGCACCATCGCTAGCATCCGAATTGCGGCACTGTGGTGGGGTGCAAAAGACATGGTCGTTATAATCTATTACAGTAGAATCTCGACGATACGAATTATTTTACGGTCCCGGACGAAATGCCTATTCTTCCCATGTATTACAGTTCAGATGGTACGAACGCGTTATCTTGTCTTTACGGACGATACGAATGAGCTGAGGGGGCGACAGAGGTCATTCCCGAGAGCACGCCAGTCATGCTTTTGACGGAGGAAGGGAGACTCTCAAGATCCTCACCACAAACTCCTTTACATCATGTTACGCAATTCAAGCAATGACTATCCCTTTGGTGGTGAAGCTACGTGATGTCGCGCTGGTTTAGGAAAAGAGCAACCTGAACACGTCAAGGGAACATATCAGGGCCAACTTCTTGCAACATTAGAAGTCACCATTCCGTAAGTCGGCTTCACCTAACGCCTGCGTGCTTTAGGAGAAGCTTGCTTTACGACACTGTCGCATGACTCCTGGGTGGAAAGGCCGTTTCAATCATCTGGCGAATTTCGCCCAAACAAAGACGTAAAAGCGTTACGACTGACCTTCTTTGCCGTCTATTTTCTTGCCTCAATTTTTATATCTGGTTTCATTCTTTCGATACGAATACTTTCCGTCGTCCCGAGAAATTCGTATCGTCGAGATGCTACTGCAGGTCGTGCTTACGACAAATGGTTAAGTGAATGTGCTTGCCTGTCTCTGGAAGTTGAGTAACCGCAGGGCGCGCAGTTCGATCATGGCCTTGATGCGCAGGTCTTCGGGCAGGTTTGCCGGCAACTTGGAGAGCTCCTCGATGCGGTGGGCGATACGGCTGGTCAGCCTGTTCTCCTTCTCTTTCAAGATTTCTATGGGGTCTATACCCTGCGGTTTGGCCACAGGTGTCACCCTGTTCTGCTTCTGTTGCTGCATCTGTGCACAAACAAGCTCGCTCACCTCAGTGGTTTCCCCCAAGTTTTCAAAACATGCGCAGAGAGCAAACACCGCCGTCTAGACTAAAAAAAGGCCCGAAGAAGTACTCGAAAAAGCCCTTCCACCTTTCAATCACGCATTCAGCAGCCACGATCGGGCCGCCTTTTCAGCCACGTGGACAGTCAGTTGTAGCCACGGCTCGTGTCGTCTGCAGCGACTGGCTCGAGCAGACGACGCCGTGACTCTACGTGCAGTGAAAGGAGGAACGGAGGAGGTATCGACCAGGCCTTTTCCAGTCCAGACGGGGGTTGGTTGGAGACATAATTATCGGCCATAACCGCACAAGTTTCAGTATTATAAATGCTGTACACTTTGCACAATGATTCTCTGTGGCTTATCAAGGATGTATTTCTGCAAGCTTGCCTTGGCCAAGTAAAATGCCCGAAGATCTCGTGGGGTGGCGCTGCCTGCATTGCCCAACTGGTGACATCCCTCCAGTCATATGTCGGAAAGAGAGAGAAAATTGGCACGTCTACCGATACGCTGCTGCGATGACGCCTCTCTGCAGTTAGCCCACTGTTGCCGTTATTGCCGATAACTACGGTGCCCCGTTAAGAATTTTATTCCGCACTTTTAAAAAACAAATTCAGGCATACAGTTTTGTGCTAAATCTACCAGAAGCATCTACGCAGGACCAGCGCTTCCCCTTACCTGCATCATCGAGGGCACGTTGGGAGGTCCTTGCATCCCTCTTGAAGGTGGAACCGCAGATCCCGGTCTAGGACCCGTTGGTGGGGGACCCTGCATTGGTGGGGGCGTGGGAGCCCCTGATGATCCCTGTCCACCCATGGGGCCCCCTACTTGAGGGTGGGGAGGAGGAACCCCTTGCGACGGATGCTGTCCTCCCATCATGCCTGGGGGCCCACTGCTGGTGGGGGGACCATACTGGGGACCTCCACCGTATGGGCCCTGCTGAGAGGGGTGTCCCCCTGGCTGAGGGGAAGGGCGCATCGAAGGCGAGGGGGCACCTGAAATTTTGTTTGAAGGGAAGAGGTAAGGGGGGACGGATAAGGGATAAGTGCCCTCATGAACTGACCGGGTGGCCTATGATACGCCCCCGAAGACCCCTGAGGAACGCCCTGTGGCCCTCCAGACCCCTGTGCAGCCAAGTTGATGTGCTCGGGGACTGGCTGGTTGCGAGCCAGCAGCTTGTAGGCCATGATTTGGGCTCTCAGCTGGTTCAGCTGAGGAGGTGACAGGAGGGAAGGCTTCTGCGGCCCACTGCCCTGAGTGGACGCATTGCCTTCGCCTCCCGATCCATTGTGTCCGTTTGCGGAACTGTAACCTACAACGGTTCAGGTTGTAACTTTGTGACTCCATTCAAACACGTACTAGAGGCACTTCCACATCCTCGAAATATCACAAAAACCCTTAACAAAGGAATCGCTAAAGTACCCTGGCAATTTGGATCAGAAGGCATGTCTGGCCCGGGAGTCCCACCATGGTGCGGGGGTGGGGCCCCCTGATGAGGTCCCATCTGGGGTCCCCCTCCGGGTCCCCCATGTTGACCACCCGCAGGCCCTGGTGGGCCCTGCTGCGTGTAGGGGTGCGGCTGTTGATAAGGCTGACCTCCTGGATAGCCCTGAGGCTGGGGGGGCACGGAGCCCTGAGGTGGACCTCCCTGCTGAGGAGGCATGCCGTAACCTTGATTGCCTGCAACAAGTTGTTATTATGCTACAAATGTAACAAGATTTTTCAGATAAAGTACTACATTTCTTCTACACTGTAAAAAATACAGGTGGCATGGCAGCTGACGAAACTTTATTTAAAGATGTAAAGTGTGCTTGAAAATAATGTAGATATTTTTTAGGCTCCAGATCTGCTTCCAAAAATTAAAAACCAGTTCATCATAAACAGAGTCAATATCATATTCTGTCATGTCTTTGAGCTATCAAAGAAATGCTAAGCGGTCAGCATTTTTTTGCGATTCGTCGAAAGAGTATTGAACCCAATTTTTGCAAGTTTTGTACGATCCTTAAGTATCTAATACGTTCTTCAAGATGTGACCTAGCTTGTAAGCAAGCTTTTACCAAATAGCTGTTAGATTTTTTTTTTTAAAGAGAGAAAGAAAAAGAAAAGATAGAAACTGGGATACCAGATGTCACGTGGGGTGGTGGAGGTTGTCCGTATGCGTGTGGAGGTCCGCTGTCCGGACCCATGGGGACGTGTTGCTGCTGTTGTGGGGTCGGTGGGGGGCCCATGATTGGACTAGGAGTTCCAGAACCTGGCTGAGGGGCTCCGAGGGGACTGGGCTTGCCCCCACGGTTGCTCATGGCTAGCATTTGGGAGTACCGGGGATCGTCCTGCATCCCCTTCTCTTCCATGCTGCCTCGGTATATCTGCAACAATTCTTTGGTCTGTCAAACTACAGGATCGAGTACGTATGGCGCGAATACTGTATCGATGCTGCTGCGAATAGCATCCCCGATATGCCCCGTTCCCCACAACCTCGACACTTCAACATGTTTCTTTTTAAAGAATCGAAAGACAATAAAAACATTTAGCTGAACTCTTTAGATACGAATACGCTTGATGAGGTAGAACAACTGAGACCCCCCATTCAGGGCAACAATGTAAGATGCTTGTTCACAGCTCAGTGGTATTTGGTGTACCCATGCGAGATACTTCACTGCGCGGTACTTTGCCTTTGACGTCAAACGCTGGCTACGAACGAAATACGGCAAAAGAGTAATGCGCGAACAACCCCGAGCAAACTCGTCAATTATGCTGCCGCCTAAACCTAAGCCGGGGCAAGGTAAAGGTACAACGATATTATCCGTTGTTACAAAGAGACAAGGGAAGTTCGTGAGACGAAAACGAATTCCCAGCGACCTACTTGTCAATGAAGTCACCAGAGTTTTAAGTTTGGACGTGCGTCGAGACAGAGATTTTCATAGATTCGTTGCGCCCTGCAACCACAGGCTGCCACAATGGCGTCCCTTGCACTTCTCCTTCTCCGCAATGCACAAAACTTTCCTTGTATTGCCTCAAGCATTATCATGTAATTTCAGTCAGAAACGAGCCTAGAAGTTTATAAATGCTGAAGTAAATGAGTAGTAGTGGTACATTACCCTGTTTTTCTTCTTTCTTTATTTTTTTCTTAAAGCGAAACAGAAACACAAACAAGCAGAAATCCAATATGGCGCCTATCATTGTGCGGCTCATAGGAATCTCGCACTTCGTACTTCGTTTGCGATAACAGACACAATGACACGTGTATGTGCAGTTTTCTAGACAAAAACCACACCCCAAGGTTTTCCTCTGGAATGGCATCTACTTCGATGGAGCGATCTTATAACGTATTGGTCTGCTGCACCGGGAGCGTTGCATCCATCAAGATTCCTCAACTTGTCCAAGAACTACGCGACGTAAAGACAGCCACGCTAAACGTCAGAGTCGTCGCCACTGAAAAGTCCCTGCACTTCTTCGATCGCAGTGAGCTCGGCGACACCGAGTTGTTCCTAGACGAGCAGGAATGGACATCGTGGAAGCAAATCCCGGACCCGGTCCTTCACATCGAACTCCGCCGATGGGCCGATCTGATGGTGATCGCACCTCTGGACGCGAACACGTTGGCCAAAATGGCAGCGGGTATCTGCGATAACCTTTTAACCTGTATAATACGGGCTTGGGACATGAAAAGACCTTTACTCTTTTGCCCAGCTATGAACACATTTATGTGGGAACACCCGTTAACCGGTAGGCACATTCAATCCCTGAAGGAACTCGGGTATCGTGAAGTGCCGTGTGTGAAGAAGAAGCTCGCTTGTGGTGATACTGGATTCGGTGGCATGGCTGCGGTGGGAACCATAGTATCAGCTGTTACGAACGCTCTATTGCCCCCTTGAATTTTCGGTCATATAACTCAAGTAATGCGCCGTCGAACCAGTATTTTATATAGGGTCGTACAACCGCTACATATATATATATCGTCGTTTCTTTACACATTTACAAACTTCTGTATGGGCGGGCAATTTTTCAACTTATAGGCAAATATGAATATTTTTGCGATAGAAGTCTGTCTTCGCAATATCCCTTGCTGGTAACGATAGCAGATGCGCAACTTGTCATTCATAGTAGACGAGAAAGAGGTCGTGGAAGCACTGTGAGTCTTTTGGCAGCCTCGACACTTCGTCGTTGATGTGCTTCACGAAGCGAAGAATACCCTGGTCCCGGTACACCAGTGCCAGCGAATTGGACGCCGGCCCCACCGTCAGCAACTGCAAAAAAAAAAAAAAAAACTGCACATTCCTTACACAATTCTTCCGCGATAATTCCACTACGAGAGTATTACCTCTTCATCCTCGTCCCTAGTAATGTACGTCGTGAATCCGCCGTACTCTTGCTTCCAGTCTGGAGAAAAAGAAAGGTTAAAAAAAAAAAGGATGCTCCCAGTTTTGATCGAGACGCAACGTTTCACCTCCGCAGTTGAAGTAAAGGACGGCGTCGAGCGCGCTCTCTTCCATGTCTTTGTCGTCGTCGTGCGCCAAGGTGTAATTTCCGTGGCTCCACCTGCGGAGGCTGTAGCGGCATCGAGGCCCGTCACCGCCGCTCCCGGCATCGTTGCTGTCTTCCGCGTCGCTGTCCGAGTTGCCGAACGTCGCCAGCTCGTGGAGTTTCAGGCCGGTCAGACTGGAGAGGATGAGAAACATGGCCTCGGAACGGAAGACGCGGAGGCATTCGTCCACGATGGGTGGGAGCTCGCCGTCTGATTCGAATATGTTCCTGTTTGGAAGAATACGTAAATAAATGAGGGAATAAAATCTGATAAATATTTTTGAAAATCAAGGAAAATGAAAACATTTTACAGTCGATCCTCAATTTATGAATGGCTACCGCGGGGAGGTGTTTCCGTTCACAAAGAGTGGGAATTCGTAAATCGAAGGTTCGATAAGGTACGAAGAGTGCGACGTCTGCTAACCTACGATTCGGCGGACCTCTCTTTCTCCACTTCATATCCGAAGCTCTAAGTGCTGCTTCCACGGCCTTACACCTTTCCTCCTGAATAGAAAGGCATTTAGATTTTTTTAAGAATATCTGTTTCATTAGCACCAAGCTCTCAAAAACTAACCTGCAGAAAGTCCTCTAGATGAATCTCGGACTCGTTCTTGAACCTCGTTCGGATCTGCTCGCCAATTTCGTCGATTAGATAAGTCGGATTAATCCACGACCGAAAAACCTCTTCCTGTTTGACGGAAGTAATACAATTAAACACACTCTGTCGAACGTGTGCTTTTCGCGAGTAATACCCGTACCTCGATAGCACAGTGTCCGTACATCAACGGAAGAGGCTCGACGTAAGGTTCGGGACGTTCCACTGGCGGACCGTGGAACCATCCGCCGACGGAGAGACGGACTTTATCTTCGCTCAGTACCTCCGCTACTTGGTGGAACGAGACGGGAGTCACTTCGAAGAAGACGATGGTGTTGGATCGAGGGACGAGCGACGTGACGACGTCCCGAGGTTGTCCGTCGGAATCGGTGTCGAAGAGATCTAAAGTCCCGCCGTCTGCTTTCTCCCAGTTGGGAACAAGGTACAAGATGAACGCGATACGTCGTCCTTCGAGTTCGTCGTCGTGGCACAGTAATGTATCTGGACGTTTGTGGAGAAATTAAGTTACACGACGAAATTTCAGTTGCAATTGACGGTGAATGAAATTAAACGAAACACGTCGAAGCTTGCCAACTCTTACCAGTATGAGTGTATTTGGAGCACGTCAAACTGATTGTCCCGTCCAGTGGGATACCTGTCACCTCTTTGAGCCAGGGATGCAGTTGGGTTGTAAGACACTGTCTGAAGTATTCAAAAAGGTAAACAGCGATGTAGTTTGTCTATTTTAAGTTAGAAAAGTACAGGGTTCCCCCCCACCCGAGATAAAAGTTTTATATTTGTAATAAATTGATCATGAGTTAAAAGGCCTTTTAAGATCTGGACCATATGCTTCAGGCCGTATTAGTACCTTTGAAAGCATTTTATCTCGGGGTGTTTTATGGATACGAACCTGAAGGCTTGTATGTACGGAGTGTCATACTCCTTCAGATCACCTGACTGCAACGTCACAAGACGTGGTAATTACTACATCGTTTCGCTATCACTTGACGCGACCAAGTTTACCTGGTGGAACTTGTACAGGTCATTATTCTTTGGGTGCAGGTCTATGTCAAACAGCTCGTTTTTCAGACCCTCTATTGCATCGGTACTACTCAGAAAATTGTGCAGTGAACATAAAGTGAAGGGCTTGCAGATTAGTTCGGCAACGTTTTCTGTAACGTGAAAAACACTGTTAAACCTTAATTAGTTCGTATCTAACACGCTCTTACCAATATAGCATGGAACCTTGTCAGAAAATGCTTTCGTGAGAGCAGACTTCGTCTGCACCGCGTGAAGCTCCTTATTTATATCTACACATTGCGAAGATCCTTTCAGTCGCTTGAAATTCCCGGGCCTGTCTTCGTTACCAATGAGCTCTTTCTTAAATTTCTTTGAACTACTCATGATAGAACTTCAACGTTTACACAGCGACTACATGGAAGCTACGAAGCTACCGAAGAAACAGACCACGTGCTGCAACAAGCCGGAAGTTTAGCTCATGTGGCGCCCTCATATACAAGATGTTGACTTCCGGTAACTTTTGGCCGGTGTGCAGTTTGATTTTGTGACGATACTTGATACAGTTGTTGTTAAACTCGAAGTTGTAACTGTAACCTCGCACTAGTGATTCGAAGATGGTAAGTTGACGTATAAAATATGATCCAACGGTGAATTTTATCGTTTCTGATCGGGCAAGATGCGGGTGATACCTCGCAAAATAAGCCCACCTTACTTGAGCAGAAACGTATGTGCTACGTTTTGAGTGCGCACCTCAGCTGACAAAAATTATTTCTGAAAGTTGGCGATTGATAATCGTGATAAGGCCCTCGTGACTTCAACCGGTGCTTCTTTTTTACTTAGCTACCTTTATCGCTGCTGAGGACAGCGCAGAATCACCCCATGGTGCGTGGACCATCAATCAGGTAACAAATAATTGCAAACGCCGCAATAACAAAGTATTGTTTCCAGCTGGTAGAGCTTAAAAATGGGGAAACCTACAACGGACACCTGGTCAACTGCGATAACTGGATGAATATAAATCTCAGAGAGGTTATCTGCACATCTAGGGTAAGCTGTCACATTTTTCTTCTTTTGCACCACCTTTTACCTTGGCATACAAATGACGGGTGCAGTTTCTTACCCGCACTTATGCTTTTTAAAAAATTTCAACTTGTAGTCAGACAGTTTTTCTTTCGACACATAAAGGATGGTGACAAATTCTGGCGCATGCCGGAGTGCTACATCCGTGGCAGCACCATCAAATACCTGCGCATCCCCGACGAAGTCATCGACATGGTCAAGGAAGAGGTGCAGATGAAAAGCAGAGGCCGCGGAGACGGTGGGAAACGTGGTGGTGGTCCTGGCGGTCGTGGAGGACGGGGAGCTCCAAGAGGTACCAATCGTGTTACGCCACATCTTTGCGCTTTTCACAGTATTGGGGGTGATTGGAAAGTGAACCCGAGGTGACATCCGATAACATTTTGGGGAGGCTGGTTCATAAGCAGAAATTTTAGTCACTTTTAATCGCCGTGCTGTCTGTGATGTTGCCACACTGGACAAACCATAAAACGAAAAGCGAATATTTGAAACCTGCAAAGTTACATCACATCGGGTCTTTTTTTTTCTGTAATTCCCTTACACCGGGCAAACCGGGGCAAAATTTCTGAACATACTGGGACACACACCATACAGCAAAGGACTATAGTAGTCACGTTTTACCACAGAACGGCCTTGGCGGAGTACCTCCTGTCCCTTCTGTTTATTAGTTGGAGGGCAACATATTGTTTGAAATGTGCTATTGATTTTTCGAAGTATTACTTACGTGCCAGCAACGTGGAGAAAAGGAAAAAAAACACACACACAACGGAAATGTTTAAGGTTCCTTTCTAAGCTTATCCCACAAGTAGGCAGGGTCTTATTGTCTGCACAAGGGACTACATAAACGGGCGATAATGTTTTTCAGGCGGGACCTTTGGTGGCCGTGGTGGCGGAAGAGGCGGACCGGGCCGCGGAGGTCAAGGACGAGGTGGAAGAGGAAGGCCTAATTAACGTTCTCATCGCGATGCAGCAAAGGTGTACATGAAAGCTTGCGGAGTCTTGCGTGCAGCCACCATTTTGTAAATAAACGCCTCATTTCATACTGGTGAGAATTGTAGTTGACAGCTTTCAAAAAAGTACCTTTTGAAATGTTGAATTAGTGTAACACTATTTCAATAACACAAAACGATTCCCACACTTATGGGCAAAGTCCTACGCCAATGCGTTGCTGTGCTGCAGGAAACGTAAACACACAGGGCAAGGGAAACTGGAGAGGGCACTCTCGGGAGTTTCGGTGTAACATTTTCCCCGCAACTAAGAAGCAGCGTGAAGACAAATCAGGTTTGCTCCATTTCTGAAGAGCCCAGCTCTCAATCAATCAATCAATGCCTCTTAATCTTTCGGGAAGTCTCAAAACGTCACACATGCACAAAGTGGGGAAACTACATGCGGTACCAAAGGGTACCTACACATCATTGCACATCCAGGCATCCCATCATAGCCAATCTAGTGAAATCCAGACTGGTACAACCAGGTACAACCTTGGAAAGGGGCGTTCATTTATTTTTATTTTGAAAGAATTGAAATGCATCCTCAACTCTAACTTTACCTTTATTTGGAATGACTCAGTGTCTTACATGCTTCTAAAGCCTGGAATATCTCTACTCTCGGTACCAAATACACTTTTGGGAGTACCAACGTGACAAGAACTAGGACTTATGCAGTGAGGCAACTACATTCTCAGCATGGCTACCTTTCAGTCATTTATTAAACAAACTATTTAATTGACACTTTGACAATTTCGGCGATAAATTGCAACAAACTGACTCGTTAGAAGTCTGCAGTCACCAAACAAGTGCATCTCCGTCATCAACTGCCAAACTGATATGCTACACTGTTTTGGACTGAATGGAATGCTGACTAGATATGTTGTTCACATGGGCAAATTATTCTCCATGCACATATACAGGGTGCCCCAACTAAAATATGCCCATATTTTAAAAAAGACAGTGCTCTATGCAAGCGGAGCTGGCTCAATTTGTTACTGACCATGTACTGACAACGATACGTGACAATATTCAGTTACTCTCATTCGCATAGAGCATCCTGCCTTTAAAATCTTGGTGCACTTTAGTTGGGCACCTTGTACATACGCATATATATATATATATATATATATATATATGTCATAGGGTTGTGTCTGTACAGGTTAATGGCACGTTTAAAGCTCTGAAATAGATGCAGACGTTTTGCGACGACGAGGCGCGGAAAAATTGCACTTGATACATTTCGACACTCTCCGTAAAAAAGCTGCTCTTGAAACATGCCCACTCGCATTCGTGAAATGAGCTTGCATATCGTGGGGGTTGTCACACCTTCGTAACTACAGGAACCACTCAATTAATTTAGTTAAGTCTGCTTAAACTGCTGTACTTAGCAAGGTAGAAAAGATGAGGAGGGAAATATGGAGTGTTTCACGTAAATGTCTGCTTTCAGTCACGTAATGGGACCTCCAATGTAACCAATGCAACGAAAAAGCAAAAAAAAAAAAGGAGCCAAGAGGTAACGAGGAACGAAACAGCAATTTTGAAGTCGAAGAGCAAAGTTACAGATAAAGCATGGCCACTTTGGCAGTGCTTCAAATGTAACCTGTTTGTCGCGCAGAAACTGGGACCGTAATCAATCCAATGCAAAATATGCAATAATAATAATAATAGTAAAAAACTGGATCAAAATGCAAAAAATTACTTTGAGTTGAAATCAATAAAAGGGTAGCTGCTTACATGCATTTAAGACCTGGAAAATGGTTACATATACTGAAGCTTGACCACCGTGCATTTCAGCCTGAAAGCTACCTTAACTTCACTTTCAGAGGGCAAGTTCATTAAACGTTAATTCCCTCGCAGTTATGTACGCAGATCCTAAGAAACTGCAAGTTCTGTCGAAGGTGTGACAACCGTGTTAGGTTAAAACAATGAAAACAAAAAAGCATATTAAAATGGATAAATAGGGACAACTTTTAAAATCCAAAGAAATGGAGACAAGGAATGCATTTTCTTTCTTTCTTCGAAAAAGAAATAGAAAAATGGAAATGTTCGACAAAGTTCGAGGTAAAAAAAAAAAAAAACACATGGCGGATCAAACCCACTACACATAATTCCGCATTGAGTGGGAAGGGACCAAAAGATTCAAATTATGTACAAGAAAAAAAAGAATCCAACGTAGGAACTTGAGTAGATATGTTACAAACACGGCAATCTTTAGTTGCATCAAAGCAGCACACTTCAGCAAAGCTCCATTGTCAGCCAGATGGCCCCACTCGTAATGACGCGATTAAACGCGTGACACGGAATATCCGTTTTTATATATGTCGTCTGCTCGTAGTCTGTGTTTTACTTGACGCTCCGGCCTTGAAAGCCGTGCGTGACCAGCTGTGACTGTTTGTACTCCTTCCTCCCACTTTCACCTGTAATGGTAATGGTACAGGGTCACCTTGCTGCAGTTACGGCACTGCCGTAGTCACTTCAAATGGCGACACGCGAGAGCTGCGGGAAAAATAACTTTCCATTCAACGCGTTGTTCTTTCGCGAGCTTCCTCGTAATACATGGTGGCATTCCCCAGAAAATGTCAGTACACAAATACCCTAGGCTACCAGCAGGCACACCTTTGGGCTCAGATATTTGAATATTTAAAGTTTTTCTTTATTTTTTAGGTTTTATATTGCCTGTAGAGCATGCAATTCGAGTCGTGAACAACAATTACAGTCGAACTTCGATATACAACGAAACTCACGGGAACCGCAGTTTCTTTCGTTGTATCAAAAGTTTTGTTATATCGAGCCGAAGGTCGCGAATCGCGAAAGATGAGCGTCGAGAACTCCCGCTACGATCCCAACGAGTTTTCCATGAAAAACAACAACAATGACAGACATAGTGCCAAAAGGCGCCTAGAGAATTTTATTCTTGTATGAAATAGGCGGTTATTCACGTCTGCGTCATGACTAAAAGATGTGGTGTCACACATTGTT